>NW_024081538.1:176814-589314 GCF_003009895.1 Hyaena hyaena
AAAAAAAAAAAAAAGAAAGAAAGAGTTGACAACTATGAGGACCCAAACTTTTAAACCATAGAGCTTGTCTATAATAACTTTACCCTGAAAAATTACCTGAACTCATGTTGCCAATTGCCCAAATGGTAAAAAGGAAAAATAAAAATAACAATAAGATTTCAAAAAAAAAAAAAAAAGAAAATTGTACCATCTGTAATAGTGACTGTCTCCCACTTATTGTTAGGAGTAAAAACATATCACACCAACAATTCTTATTATTAGAAAAGTAACTTGTCTTCCAATATGGAGATGAAAGAGACTGGAATAGATTATTAGTTAAAATTTAATCACTTTTAAATTTTAAATTCCAAAAATGTAATTTTTTATAGACTAACAAATTATAAACATTTGTTTTCATTTAACTAGGTATAAACATTTCTCCAGAGCTTTCCTTAAATTTCCTGAATTTACTGAGAGACGGCGTGTGTGTTTGTGGGCATACATGCATGTATATCATTTGCTACTGAATGTAGAGCTCTTCTTTGTATGTGTTTTGTGAGATTTGCCTTATTTTAATAAAAGATCCTTCATTAACTGGGTAAGCTAACACTCCACAATAGTGCTCAAGACACAATTATGAATACTTTTATTAAAAAATGGCATTAAAGTATCATTTTATTTATGAAAACAGTACAGTATTATGTCAGATGTAACTTTAGTCACAACTTGATTGGAGTCTGCTTACAGAAGACAACAGCAAACTGTCCTCGCTTACATAGAGACAGTCTCAAAAAAATTACACAAATAGCCAAAATGAATATTACTGAACTATTTTTTTGCATATATAGATCTTAAAATTACCTTTTTTATTATACCTGTTTTCCCAAAAGATTACTGATAACTAATTGGAAGCCCTTTAAAATGGAAAGTGCCTTTCAAATGATAAATTATTGCAAAACAGTTGCTTAAAGAATAGGCTTGAATGTCAAATAGGAGGCAACTCACATAATGTGAAATGGATATTTATAATTTCCCTTTAAGTATAACGTGCCTCTTTTGACCCAGGCTGCATTTCTATCTTATACGTGGTGTAACTGTGGAATATGGCAAGAGTATGGCAAGGGTGAAGGAATGTACATGTTTATAATATTGATTGTGTGTCTGTGTTATATGATATTATACTGGCCATTTTGTTGGAGTCTCTTTCTCCTTTGCTCACTTTGAGGAAGCTGGTGATGATTTCGAAGAATTGCAAAGGATGACAATTTATAGGACTTGAGGACAGCCTTCAGGGACAACCCGTAAGAGACTGAAGCCCTTGTTCCAACAGTCAAAAGAAGCTGAATTCTACCAACAACCTGAGGTAATTTGGAAGTGAATCATTCCATTAGAAAGTCTAAGATGAGACCTGGCAGCCTTGGGAGAGTTTAAGCGGAGAATCCAGTTAAGCCATGTTTGACTCCTCCCACAGAAACTATGAGATAACAAATGCCTTCTCCAACCCTGAGTTTGTGATAATATTTTTTCTCAGCAATAGATGATATACTTACCTGGAAAAAAAATTATGGTTAATGTCTCACTATTTCTAAGGTTGTTGTGAAAAGAATATTGATAATGATTTTTTAAAAATATATCCTCACAGCATTCTTTTACTGAGAGTTAAATGTTTGTAAATTAGGCAATTGAAAAGAAGTAGGTCTTTTTTTTTAAATTTATTTGGGGAGGGAGGGGCAGAGAGAGAGAGAGTGGAAGAGAGAGAACAGGCTCTGTGCTGTCAGCATGGAGCCAGATATGGGACTCGATCCTATGAACCATGAAATCATGACCTGAGCTGAAACAAAGAGTCAAACGCTTAACCTACTGAGCCACCCAGACACTCCCCCCCAACGAAGTAGATCTTTAAATGGGCAGAAGGAAATGGTTATAGAACATCTTGACTCTTGATGTAAGAGTTATATGCTCTTGGTTTCTTCATTTTTGTTTTTTCTTAATTATTAATCTTTTAAAATGATAACTGAAAAAGGAGTAGTGATTTAGTGACATGGGAAACATCACTCAACTATTTTGGTGATATGGTAGGAGGGGTGGCCTGACTGTAGGTAGCAATTTGAAAAGAAAGATGGAGAATAAAAAAGAGTAAAGAGGATTTAAAATAAAAATGGTCATGATAGGAAAGAGGATAATGTGGAGATAGTACTGGGGATGTGGTTTTAGAAGGAAGATGGCTGTTATTTATTTTTTTTAAGGTGGAGAGAATTGAGCGTATTTGAACATTTACTTTAAGAGCAATTGAAAGAGAAAGAGAAGAAACGGCTCATAAAAGGCTGAAGGAAAGAGAGTTCCATGTATAGTTGTATATGCTAATGTCAGGTTAAGAGAGGACACCACATGTAGTTTAACCAGACAGAAGAAAGAAAAAGTATGTGAGGTAGGTTTCTAGTTTTTCTGTGAAATGGACATCCAGATATCTGCTATGACTGAGGGAAGATTGGGGGGTGGGGAATAGATTACACATTTGAGAAGAAATCTTGCATCAAAGTACTGAGAAGAATGGAACCATGAGTTTATTAGTACAACTTCCTGAGATTGCTGGGGAGTATGGAGAGCCCAGCTGGGTTACTGTTTGCATCTTTTTTGTTTATTGATATACTCTTGGGAGAGAGAGTGAGAGAGCAGGGGAGGGGTAGAGAGAGAGGAAGACATAGAATCCTAAGAAGGCTCCACATGGTCAACGCAGAGCCCTACAGGGGGCTCGAACTCACAAACCATGAGCTGGTATCAAGAGTTGGTCACTTAACTGACTGAGCCACCCAGGTCCCTAGTGTTCACATTTTCAATGTAACATCTCTCCTCCCTGCCATAACTTTCTGCATGAGTGCCTAGCTACTTTGGGTTTAGTCATGGGGAAAACAAGTAATCAGCAAGATTGGAGTTTTGCTAGACGGTTGAAGAATTAAAAAGTGGTGCAATCTAAAGGTCCTGATGAAATAGACGGCGGGGGTTGTAGACTCAGCCCGTAGTCCAAGTCTGGTCCTGTTTGTGTACAGCCAGCAGCTAAAAAATGTTTCAATTTTTAAATGGTTGAAAAGACATCAAAGGTGGGTAATATTTTGAGACATGTAAAAATTGTAAGAAACTCAAGCTTTAGTATCCACTAAAAAAGCTTTATCTTTTGAATACAGCCATACCCATTTGTGTACATATTGTCTACAGCTGATTTTGCACTTAAACCAGCAGGGGTGAGTGGTTGTGACAAAGAGCCAGTGCCTACAGAACCTGAAATACTTGCTGTCTGGTTCCTGAAATAGAAAATGCAGGATTGGAAGGATTAGAAATCAAAGGATTGAGAAACTAAAATTGTGGCTGAGGAGTGTTGTCCAGAGGATGGTTATGGAATTAATGCTTTTGGAAATAGAGCATGTTTATAGTACAATTGTCCAGATTGTAACCATGAGATTGAAACCTAGAGAGAAGCTAATCATTGGTGAAATTGGGGTAAGTCTGTTATTTAAATGCTGAAATCATTTAGAATGCATGAGATAGGCACCCTAGTCTTTGATGAAAGATTGGAGGTAATTAAGAAGTGGTAGGGAGGGAGTGGTTAGTTCAAAAGAAATGAGCTCCAAAATTATAGAGTTCTTTTTAAAGGAGAGTGAGTACTTGCCTTTAAGAAGGATAGGTATTGAACATGATGTACTCTGAGGCTTCTGTCTCCCCTCTTCTAGACCAGAATGGTAGAAAACCCGCAGTGTCCCATTGTGGGGAAGCAGAGCTGAACTTTGAAGCCCTGTTCTCAACAAAACAAGGTCTTGGTCACTCGGTGCTGAAAGGTACAAAAGTTTATTTTTAGACAAAATTTTCTTTTTATCAGGAGTGTAAGTCCATGCCAAAAATAGTTCTAAATGATCGTTTCATTTATATCCAGAACACAGCATGATGATTTAAGATGTTTTTCTTTTCAAAATTTTCTCTGTACTAGGGTTGTCTTGAATGAGTATATTCTAAAAAACTTATGTCAATAATTTATACAAGTGTTTTAATTATCAATGGTTAAACTGCTATATTAAGGTATAATTGACAGACAATAAAATACATATATTTAAGGTGTCCAACTTGATGAGTTTTACATATGGACACATATACTTTTTTTTTTTTTTTCTAGGATAGAGAGAGACAGCGTGAACAGGGGAGGGTCAGAGAGAGAGGGAGACACAGACTCTGAAACAGGATCCAGGCTCTGAGCTGGCAGTCAGCACAGAGCCCGACGCGGGGCTCGAACCCACGAACTGCGAGATCACGACCTAAGCGAAAGTCGGACGCTTAACCGACTAAGCCACCCAGGCGCCCCTGGACACATATACTCTTGAAATCGTCACTATAAATCAAGATGGTGAATATATCCATCACCTCTAAAAGTCTTTATGTTTAACTATCAATTTCTGCTAATAATAAAACTTCACCTATGGGGTGCCTGGATGGTTCAGTTGGTTAAGTGGCTGACTTGACTTCGGCTCAGGTCATGATCTCACAGCTTGTGAGTTAGAGCCTCACATCGGGCTCTACACTCACAGTGAAGAGCTTGTTTCCGATCCTCTGTATCCCTCTCTCTGCCCTCCCCCTCAAAAATAAATAATGTTGAAAAAAAACCCCAAAACTTGTATCCAATTTTAACTTGAAGTATCTGGTATATTTCCTTTCATTCATTTGTTCTTTCATTCTTCAGTAATGAGTAAATTGAGATGAATACATTGAGATGAGTGTTTACATCCAGACTCTTAATGGTATATACACACACACACACACGCACACGCACACACACATATATATGGTATATATGGTATATATATATGTATGCATGTATATAATGGCTTATATAATGCCACATAAGCTAAAAACAAATATCATTATCCCAACATCTAAGTGATAGATATTTTTAAAACTCTCTGTGGGGTGCCGAAGTGGCTCAGTCAGTTAAGTATCTGACTTCCACTCAGGTCATGATCTCGTGGTTTGAGAGCAAGTTCGAGCCCTCTGTGCCAACAGCTCAGAGCATAGAGCCTGCTTCAAATCTGTCTCTCCCTCTTTCTGTCTTTCCCCTTCCTCTGTCTCTCCTTCTTTCAAAAATAAATAAACATTTAAAAAAATTTTTTTAAAACATAAAACACTTCTGATTAGTCTATTTTATATAAAGAAACAAATCCCTCAAATAAATGAAATTACTCTAAGGTGCAGATTTATAAAATATTTTGCTCTGTAGATTTAGTTATTCAGCATAGTTTTCCAAAGAATTTTATACTCCCTTAGATTCTGACCTTGTTGAAAATGTGTTAAAGACTGATATTCCAATATCGATTGTAGGATTTGAGCTCTTTTTTATTCTGAGAGGCTAGATTGTCTTTCTGCAAAGGTCATTCATTTCATTAATGGGAATGGTGAGGTATTGGGTTGCCTCGTACCTACATCTCTTCAACAATCCACAGGAGGCATTCCATATCTACAGTAGTGCCTCTGAATATATAGAACATTAGGAATGACACAAGAGCCAAGTTATTTAAATCTTGAAAAATCAATTATCCTTTTTGTAATGTTACTTCCAGAAGTACCTAATAAGAGACAGTTCTTAAGAAAAAAAAATATTTTAACCCAGTGTTCAAATGGTAGCAATTAAAAAAAAAAAAACATATATAAGAGAACTTCATGCAGATCTTTTCATACCCCCTAAATTGAAATAGAACTTATTTAAGTATTTTAAGGTGCTAATGGTAATACAAAAACAATATAGAAAATGACAGAAATTTTTTGTGTTAAAGCTTTGAATAATATTATACCAGTTTCAAAATACTTACTCATTCTATTTGTCTCCATTACAGATGCTAGAAACTAATGCTCCGTAAAAGGTAATTAAGGACAGCCAGCTACACAGTATTAAAGGAGGGTTCAAAATACGTCCTTTTCCCTAAATATTGGTCTGGAAAGAATTCTTCCATCACATCACGCTAGGTATTTATAGACAGCTTAAATATAAGAAATTAGTGTTTAACATTATAAGTCATAACTATGTTAACATTTATTTCGTAGTAATTACATCTGTTTAACGTTTTGACTTGTAATACAAATGTAGTTATTATGATGTATGACTTGGATTTTTGAGGGAAAAGCTTTACAGGCAGAGGAAACAGCAAGTACAAAGGCTGTGAGATCGGAGGGTGCGAATCCAGGCTGAGAGCTGTCAAAAGTCAGTGTGATTGCAGGGAGGTGAGAGAGAGGGATGATAGATACCGTAGAAGACATAGCAGGGGCCAGACCCAGAAGAACATCACAGACCACTATAAGGATCTGACTTTACTCTTGTAGGCATGGATTGGAAAAGCAGTGGTGAGAAGATACCTGGACGTTTCTAATTACTGAATTGGGGATAGCTGATGTGCAGACCGAGAAGGCAAAGGGCAGATCAGAAACCAAAAATTCTGCTTTGAGCATATTTATTAAACATCCAAGTGGAAATCTGCAGAAGGTACTTACATATACAAATCTGTTTGAATATAGTGCAGGGGTTCAGTTTTTTTTTTTTGTTTGTTTTGCTTTGGTTTTTTTTTTTTTAATGTAAATTTAGGATCCTCAGCGCACAGATTTTGTGAAAAGCCATGGCCTTGGATAAGATTACTAGAGGTTGTACCAGTAAGTGTTCAGTGGAAGAAATAAAACTTTTAGGAGGTATTTATGGATTTGTTAAGGAGATTTAACTCCACACATCTGTGGAAGCTTGTTAATAAGTCTCTGCGAGGCTGGTGTCTTGATATCTGAGGCTAGAATTTGAAGTACAGAGAGCAGGCGGAAGAGAAGAAGGCTGTAAAGTGGGCGGCAAATAACAAACTGAGACCCACAAGTAAGAGCTTGAATCCAGCAAAGACAGACTGAACTCAGTGTCCACTATGTTGTTTCTGACATTCATAATGTGAGTGTCCAGGAGAAGCCAAGCATCTTCGTTACGGACATAAACATACACACTTGACCTCAGAGACAGAAAAACTGAAGGAGTTTCTTGAGAAGGTGGAGTAGTTGCAATTGCAAATAAAAGACAATATGTGTGTTACAAAACGATTGCTGTTTTTTTTTTCCCCACCCTGCAAATTTCCCAAGAGTTTCCTGTATGGCCCAACCTAAGTGGAATAGACAAAAAGGGAATTCTGGGATAGGTAGTTCAGCTTAGCCAAATCCACATGTGGCAAATCCACCACACAAGGTGAATATAGGTACAGAAGAGATGAGGTTGTAGGTCTGAATCTTGCAGGACTTAAAAATTTAGAGGTCAGGAATATGAGGGTTTCTAGGAAGTATCCTGAAATGCAGAGGGCATGTCCTTCTTTATTAATCGCTAACTAGTTTTCGCTCCAAAGAGGTGTGAGTCACAGAGCTTGGACTCTGAGATGAAGGCCACCTATTTAGGATGGATAAACAATAAGATTATGTCCATTGTCCTGCAACCCCAGGCCTGGACATACCCCTGGACTATGTTTATAAGGGAAGTCAGATTTGTCATATTTAAATCCCTGTCATTTGGGGGGTTTTCAGCTGCCTGCAACAAAACCTAATCCAAATTTATAGAATGCATTCAAGAGAAAATGAGAGGTGAACAAATAAAGACAAAGTATAGATAATATTTTGACAGGGTTTAACTATAAATTGAAACAGAAATGGGTCTCTAGCTGGAGGATAAGTAAGAGTAAGAAGAGATTTATTTTTATGATGGGAAATGTTACTACATTTTTTTTGAGGTTGGGAATTATCCAATAGAGAGAAATTTTTTGATCCTATAGAAAAGAATTAAATTGATGTAAGAAATTATGAAGTGAATAATAGAAATAACAGAAAATTCTAGGAAAAACATTTAGTTTACTTGATTGCTTATTAAAATGGGGAAAATCATATTTGCATTATTCTCATTGAGATACTAATACTGCTGTAGTTAAAAACAGTATTCTGGGAATTTAAGCAAATCTGCATATTTTTTGAAATAAATTTTTCAATGTTTTTATTTATTTTTGAGAGGGAGAAAGAGAGAGAGACAGAGTACAAATGGGGGAGAGGCAGAGAGAAGGAGACACAGAATCCGAAGCAGGCTCTAGGCTCTGAGCTGTCGGCAGAGAGCCCGACGTGGGGCCCACAGCTCATGAACCATGAAATCGTAACCTGGGCTGACATTAGACACTCAACCAGTTGAGCCACCCAGGCACCCTATTCAGGTAATCAGAAAGAGATAGTTGATAATGTAAAAATTACTTCATTGAAAATAATTAATAAAACAGTCTTCTTATTTTAAAACTTACATCACTCAGGGAATCTGTAATTCAATTTTCACCTTTATTTTTAACACACATTGTTATTTCTTTTATTTTAGGCCGGGATACAGTTTATTAGACTTACTGTAAGAACATGTTGCACCAATTAACTTTTCATGCTTAGGTATTAAAATTTTATTAAGGGATGCCTGGGTAGCTCAGTAGGTTAAGCATCTGACTTCAGCTCAGGTTGTGATCTTGCAGTTGGTGAGTTTAAACCCCACATCTGGCTTGCTGCTGTCAGCAGAGTGCCCACTTTGGATCCTCTGTCTCCCTCTCTCTCTGCCTCTCTCTTTCCTTCTCTCTCTCAAAAATAAACATTAAAAAAACCAAAATAAATAAAAATTTTTTCAAAGTGTACAGTTTTTATTGAAATTCCACTTTTAAATCTTTCCTTACAATGGTAAATGATCTATCTTCAGTTCATTGCGCAACTTATTATAATTCTCCTGCAATTAATTTTGGCCATAGCTTTATGCACATACAATAATTTATCCTTGGAAACATGCTAATTTCTTAGTCATATCTAATACAAAGTGAAATCCTAGCTTGAAATAGTCTTTCTGTTTAGATCTCTGGGGAAAGGCAGGTTTGCTTGTTTTGGTCAGCAAGCAAAATGAGTTTGGAGTTTAGAGCCATAGATATTTTCTGTTCATATTTTTGCATAATTTATTACCGATTACACACATGGGATTATACAAAGATAGTTACATGCAATTATAGTATCACATAGTAATTGTCATGTATGAGACGCGATAGTCATAAAATCAGGAATGATTAAATTTAGAGTTCTACAATCTATGAAATTTTCTACTGAGTTTGCTAAATTCTAATCAATATGTCTTCACAAGACATATTTTTCTATTTATTACCTTTGTTTCAGACACATTCATGGTCATCTCCTCAAAATTCAAAGCCTTTTCTAATATTTTCTGAACAGAAGTCTTCACGTTTCTTAAATGTTCTCTAGAAACATTTAGATTCTTTTCGCTTAACTGGCAAGACCCATTTTATCAGTCATAAAAAGTGACTATGCTCAGAATATAAAGTGTCACATTCTCATTGGATAAAGCACAGTCTTTATTTTGTAATAGGAAACCAATGTGGAGCAGGGGCAGGTTTGTAAAATAGTTTCATTTGCAAATGAAAACATGTAGTACCAGTCTTGGCCTCTGCATGGTGCTGGTGTTATGTCCTGGGAGAAATCCAGCCCAAACAACCCTGTAATGCAAAATAACGCCCCCCCCCCCCGTACTACCCATCAGAATAATCACAGTAATGAAACAACTGATTCAAATAAAAAGGCGCTATACCTGAAACTTTGCCTTATGCAAAATTTGGCTTGTGCACAACAATAATTTTGCCAAGTCACTTGTGGAAATTACAGTGAAGCTAAATAAAAATGACATGAAATCATGAGTTTAGATATTCTTGATTCATCTTTGGGATCTCGCGAATGGGCTCGACATCACTTTTTCTTTTTATCTGTGTGTTGTTTTCTCTCTTCTGTAGATGGCTATTTGGAATGGTGTTATGAAAAGGAAATCCTTCGAAAAGAGATTTCGTAGGATTTCTGCCAGGTTTTTTTTCTCTTTAGTCACTGTGATTCCTTTGAACTCTAAAATTCACTTTCATAGCCAAAATCTGATTTATTTTGAATATTTTGATTTTCTGTCAGATTCTTCACAACTTTAAAGTTAGTGTTTTGTTTCCATTTATTTTAATGTGAAACAGGTATATTCATTGAGTTGATGGCAGCTTTATGTGATACATAAAGTTTTTTATCCATTTGCCAACTGTATGACAATTGAAGATACTATAAAATATTATAAAACATTTGGCCTTTTTGTTCAGTTTTTTGCCAGCTGATGAATGGACAATTGTACTGGCTTTATCTAATTCCTTCCTATTCTTCTTTCGTAATGGGACACAACTGTTTTCTTCCCTTTAGGCTTACACATTGGCCATTCAGTCAAGACAAAGGCAACAATGAAAGAAATTATTCAAATAATTAACAGAAAGGACAGATTTAGGGTCTCTAAATATCTTAAGCCACGTAAAGTGCCTTTTATCACTTGTTTCACCCATTTAAATATTTATTGAGTAAATTACTTCATGCCAACTGGTTTGGATCTGGCTTTAGCAGCGATAGTTAAAAAGCAATGCAGAGCACAGAGAAAATGCAAGAGGACTCAAGAATTGAAACTGAGGAAATATTTTTAAAAATTATATTGAATTACCAATTCAATTCTGTTGAATTACTGTTATTATCGCTTTCCTCCCTCCATCCTTCCCTTCCCTCCTTTTTAAAAAAAGTAAATAATCCAGAAACTGCCCTTGAAAAAATTAGATCACTTCTAACCTGGAAGACAAACAATTGGTCTTAAAAACTATAAATGGTCTTAAATTCTAGAATGAGAGTAAGGATGCCAGTGGAGGGATAAATTCTTTACTGTAGCTTATGACACTTATTATTGGTTTCATTCTGAGTCCATTTCTTAAGAGGGCTGAGTATGACGTGTTGACTTTGTTTTAGATACATGAGTGGTAATGTCATTCGAAAATGTTGGACTCTTTTGGACAAAATCATATAAACATCAGTAACTATTTGTAAGTGATTTATTACCCTTAAATCCTTTGTTGGAAATGTTGTTCTTCTCCTGGAAGTATAACTAACAATGTGTGTGTATGTGTGTGCATATATGTATACATATTTCCAGAAATAAGAATAACAATTATTACCTGACATTTTTTTTAAAAATACCTATTTATTACACAACTACCATACTTTTTGATATAGAATAAAGCTTATTAGTAGGAATAAAAACTATTTGCTTAGTTCCCTTACAGATTTATTCTTTAATAATTTTTCATGCTGTATTATTTACCTCCGGGGTGTGCCTAATTACCAAAGTAAGAAGACAAAGTTAACAGCCTATGAGGGCCAGATATGGCCAACTAAACAGACAGCTATGATCTGTGCAGCTGGGTACTGCAACCTGGTGTGGAATGAACAGAGTGAGCTGTGCCATCTGCTGCAACCTCAATGAGAGTTTCATCCAGTGAGTTCAGTCACAGAGGCTGTTGTCCACTGAAATACCAACTGCCTTGACTTTATATTTTAACCCTATTTAATAAATTATTAATTTATTAAAGATAAGTTCCTATTAGTATAATAATTTGGAAGACCCACTACGCAGTCTTATCTAAATAATAGTTTCTGAGAAGACAAATATAATGGTTGGAGCACAGGCCCTAGACTCCAGCTTTAGTGGTGATTCTGTGACTTACCAGTATTTCACCTCCAGCAAATTACTTGACATCTGTGTCCCAGATTCTTACGTGTAAATGACAATAAAGATGGTTTCTATGGCTTAGGGCTGTTGTCTGGGTTAAATTGGATTATACGAATGCACCTTACAAGGTGCCTAGCATATTTAGAACCCAACAAATTAACATTAGTATTAAATTATATTACTATTTTTATTCCATTAATAGAATCAGTTTGAAGTACGGTGCTAGATGTTGCAGACACTAGTCCTATATTACTGACAATTCATTACTGGTGTGACTAGTAACTCACCATATATGTTACAACAGACATAAACCAATAAATTATGATATATTAGAGGAGTTTCTATTATGTTTTTTTAAGGCAACTGGTTGGAGGTCTGCCTTTTTAAAGAATTCTCTGGAACTCATAAGGAAGAATATAGGAAAATCTATTAGGACCAACACATTAAAGGATTTTCAGGGCATCTGGGTGGTTCCGTTGGTTAAGCATCTAACTCTTGGTTTCACTCAGATCCTGATCTCAGGGTTCATGAGTTTAAGCCCCGAGTTGGGCTCTGCACACTAACTGCACATGGAGTCTGCTTGGGATTCTTCCTCTCTCCCTCTCTCTTTGCCCTACCCTACTCCCTCACTCTTGCGCGTGCACTCTCTCTCCATCTCTCTCTCTCTCTCAAAATAAAAAAAGATGAAAATAAAAATAAAATATAGGATTTTCAGAGTTAATGACAAACACAACTTTATTTGTCATAAAGAGGGCATGAAGAACATTGCTACTCTGATTCACATCTCTTGAAAGCTGATACTTGACTCACAATGCTTATCTTGCTTTTCTTTACTATCAAAGACCTAAAACAAAATTAGAATAAGCCTACTGTAAGTCAGAAACAAAGAGTTCAAAAAATTTTATAAAATATAATTTTTGCTCAAATGTTGAGTTTGTTTTTGTTTTTATTTTTATTTTGGAATAGCTGGTCAAAACAAAAATAAAAAGCTAGTGTACTGAATTGTTAGCTCTCTAAATGATGATGTAAGAATGGCATCAACCAAACCTCTTTCACGCAAGTGACTGGAATGGATCCTAGAGGGGACCCATTAATGGGATGCCA
The DNA here is from genome assembly GCF_003009895.1 of Hyaena hyaena. Classification (NCBI taxonomy): domain Eukaryota; kingdom Metazoa; phylum Chordata; class Mammalia; order Carnivora; family Hyaenidae; genus Hyaena; species Hyaena hyaena. The sequence continues at coordinate 189,533 of NW_024081538.1, forward strand.
TTCTTTGGACTACTCTTGGTAACATACAAGAGCGATGTGCTTGTCAATTTTTTCTAATCTACTTGAAGCACTGAATGTGGCCAGCAGCCAATCCCGACCTCAGGAACTCTCACAGAGTCTGTACCATAAGGCATCTGGACTGACTGGCCAGTGAGTGTATCAGCCATCTTGGCCTGTAAAACCCAATAGTGGTGATGGCGGTAGCTGCAGCCACAGCAGGTCATATTGGCGGGACATTTGAGATGCTGCAGACAGCAGGGCTAGCCAGAGTAGAAGGAGGATTAGTGAGCCTGAAATGCCCCGACCACCGTAGAGAAAGTTTGTCTTTAGTTCCTGAAAGGATCGTCTTCCTTGCTATTAGGATATTTTGATATGTTAATGATTTTAAGCATAATGTTCTTGAGACGTAGTACTATTTGTTCACCTGTAAATACTGTTTATGGCATCATTTGTGTGTACAGAGTTCAACGGGAGAAGCTAAGGGCATATCCTATTTTATTCTGAAAGTGACATAGGGACTCACTTTATCTCTTAGCCCTCAGTATCCACGTCTCTATAAGTAAGTTCTGCTGAAGTAAATTTTAGTGATAGGTAGGAAAGAATGCAGTATCAGTGACTTATTGTTGTTCTGTGTCTGTCCAAGAGCAGGTATCCCAAAGCACACTAAGTAAAGCATGTGCATTTAGTTAGGAGAGGCTATGTTATGTAATGGTAACAAACCAAGTAGAATAACATAACACACATTTAGTTCATGTTCATATAAAGTCTGCAAATACTATGCTCTTGTGACAAAAATGGTGAAAGTAGCAAACGATCTCTAAAGTTTTAAAAACACTGACCTCAAAGGAACCACTGTAAATCTCAAATTTTAGTATGTACAGCTTTAGACAAACTGGGAATATCAGGTGGGGCATAGGAATGTGTTCTTTTCACAAACACCCTGTGTGATTCAGCAGCAGATTGTCTGGGACCACATACTGGGAAGGATTATTTCAGAGGCCAGTTGTTCTTTGGCTATTAAGCAGAGAACCAGTGAGAGAATCCATTACAGAACTCCTGATGAGTACTCAAACTCCCCCACCCCCTTTTTCCCTCACTACCATGGTGTGAAGCTAACAACAAAGGGTTAAGCTTTTGAAATGAGATATTTGGCCTGCCAGGCAATATCTACAGAATTGCCATTTCCCATCTTACCTGGTTTTCCATGTTGTCTAAGGCTCTACACTCTGGCAGTCTAGCTCTTCTCATCAAATACAAGAATACCAGCAGATACTGTTGGTAGTCCCAGAGCTCTTCAGCTCACTGAGGTTTTCATTCACCATTGGGGGCAAGTCAGTTTTGTTACTTAAATTGTGTTTTTATTCCCATGTTTCCCAAGGGTACCTAGAAATCTCTCCCGTGAAGAGTGACTTATCATGACATCCTGATTTGTATATAATGTTCTGGGTTTGTATGTGGATCATTAATAGAAGACTCTTTTACCCTTGAACCATGTCTTGTTCAGATGATTAATTATATGGTGAGTCTGCCCCTGAGGGTTCTTGTTGTTGTTTTTTGTTTTTGTTTTTTTTTATGATCAAATGATGGATTTGGTCTCAAAGACTCTTCATTCCGTTGATAGTGGCTAAAACCACATGGGGACAGCTGAGGCTATGGTTAGTTCTGGATGTATAGTATTTTTAATAGCCTTTTTTTAAATTTTATTTTGGCATCGTCTTTAGATTGCAGACTGGAAAAAAAGGTAGACGGACATACAGAGGACTTAAAGGGAATGAGCAATGGCATTCACTGATAACTGAAGGAGAAGCCAAAGCAGATTTTGAGAAATCCAAAGGAGCTCATTATTCTGGCAAATGCCCTCACCTAATCTGAAGGAGGACATGTAAAACTGAAGATGAATCTGTGTGTGTAGCGTGTACGTATGTAACTTACACTCATATGTTATCTCATGGACATGAATGATATGAATTTTGTATCCTAATGAAAGGTTGTAATGTCTTACGTTGCCTCAGTTCCATCATCGAGTTTGCACAGGCACTGCACAATCTTATATAAAGAATCAGTTGTATAAGGCCACCCATATATGTGTAATAAAAGTTATATGCACTACTTTTACTCTTCCTGGAAATACACCATTAGATAACACATATGAAAGCTGCTACTTACTTTCTAGTTACTTCAACTGGAAGAGAGTAAAAGAGGATTCCAGAAGAACATTATATCACACTTAGAGCAACCATTAGGTCTGTGGCTCATCAGACTGGCTTTTAAAATATGCATGTGCCTTCAGAGACCACCCCAGGTTAAAAGTCTCTAAATACTTCATGTTGCTCTACTGTTAAATAATGTTTAGAGTTTGTTATCTTCTGCGGGCCTTGGAAATCTAATTATTTATAATATCCAGTGACATTTACATTTTACTAAATATACTCTGCTTGTAATAGTACATGTCGTGCATAGGAAAATGGGTAGATAATGCCTGGCTCTACATTTGCTTATATTGCAAACTATCAGGGTAACCTGCGTTATCTTTTTGTTATAAGTATATGATGTTGAAAACATAATTCTCAAGAAGTGCCCTTAATAGTACCATTTAAAAACAGAATAAGAAAAGTTATCGTAGCTGAAATCATTTGTTCACCATTTAAGTCTCAAGTATCAAATGGAATATCTATTCAAGTTTATTGGTATCTTCAAATAGCAACATTCATTTCCATGCCAACAGCTACAGAGTGTTTGCTTTAGTTTTTGAGATTGATTGAAAGTAGATTGTAAAGTTGACCTATTGTGTTAAGCTTATTTACACAAACATAGTGTCTTGGAAAAGAAACTCGGAAAGTGCATAGCAGTGGAATCCTAAGGTATTTCACATCCTGAGCTTTCTAATCTGCTTTACTGGGATCTGTCATATAAAGAGGTCAACTTTTTCATAGTTACCTTATTTAGGAGAAAATTACTTCAAAATATATTCTTAAACTTGGGCTGAAATTTATGGGTCGCTTTAAAATAAAAAGTTTTGCTTCTCATTGGTTTGAAGAATTCGCCTCGGTAAAGTAATTTGTTAGTATTAACACGCTTATCAAACAACCACGGGCGACATTTTTTTCAGGCTCTTGAAACACACAAGAAACATAGAAGAGTTGAAAATAACGTTACTAAGATATAATCAATAAAAAAGCCGTAAATGTGAAGAAAAAAAACCAATTGCAGTGGAAACTGGAAAAAAAAAATCAATGTGGGTGCTGGATGATGGGAAATAGATCATTTCAAATCAATTTGGGTGCTGGCTGGTGACCAATCGATGATTTAAAATGAATCTGCGTTTACTCAAGGGTTAATCTTGGTGAGTGAGCATTTAAAAGCCCTTCCTGACGCTCGGTCCTCTCCTGTTGTGTACACTTCGATAATCAGCCTATTCTATACGGGCCTCCCTCCGGATGCCCGTTGCCCGTCAAAGCGCGGACTTGTCTCCTGCGCTGAGTGACGTGGGGCCAGTAATACCGGGAGGGCGGGCGGGAGCCCGGGCACGTGGACCAGAAACGCTTCCTAGAAACAGCTCAACCCTGCCTGAACTTTCCCTGTAAACACAGCCCGCTGACAGAACGGCATCCCTGCTGGGCGGACCCTGCAACTCGTAGAGGGAATGGCCCGTCTTGTTTTTAATTAGCAAGGTGAAAGGTGAATTAAAACTAGCTGTTTGGCAAGTCAGTGCAAGAGGCTGACTTCTGAGAGGCTTCAAGGAGCCAGAAGAGAAGAGCGGTGCGTGTGCTCAGGGGTTTTCTTTTCTGAATGAACCGCTTGCAGAAGTGACAAAAAAAAAAAAAAAAAAAAAAGAAGAAGAAGACAGTTTCCTCCGGAGGCTATACCCGCGCAGTTACTGAAGAGAGCTCTGGACAGGACATGGCTCGGAAGACTCACTCCTTGGAATGCCCTCCTGCTCCCGGCTTATAAACAACTGTCCTCCTCCGGGGAAGAAAGGTTTTACGTATCCAAATACAGCCTGACAAATGGCACTTTGGGACCGTGCTTTCTGATGACAACGCGTTCGATTTCTGACAAAGCCTCTCACGCGCTGCCCCTGGAGGGGAGTCCTAAGTGAAACTCGGACCCGCCTTCAAGTGCGGATCGGAGGGCTTGCCCGGGGCGGGGGGCAGGCAGCAGCATGGCAGCGGCCGCCAACCTGGTCACCTGGCTCCTGTGGAGCCACTTACTGGAGCTTTGGACAGGAGGGCACACGGCAGATACCACTCACCCCCGCCTACGTCTGTCACATAAAGGTAGGTCACCTTTTTAGACCCTTTTGTGAAAGAGGGGAAAAAGAAATGAAAGCCCTTTAACCTAGATCTTGGGTCGTCACAGACCCTTGAAACGCAGCTGAAAAAAAAAAAATTATTGCAAAACTGACCCAAGATTCTAAGTACCTGTAATTAGCATGTCACGCTCACCGCATCTGAAAATAGTGCAAAATTGCATGCCAACTTGCAATGCAAGATGTTATTTTTGTCTTGTAAATATTAGGTTTTATTAATGAGAAGTTCGCTCACTAGCAGACACACAGAAGAGGGCAGGAAGCAGGTTGTAAATAGCCTTGAGGCGCTGAAGCCAAGTTAGCAGTAGGTATTTGAATACCAGTTTATGCCTTATGGGAAACACGATGTTGGAGAAGGGCTTCAGAAATAGAGGTGCAGTATAGGTTTGGTGTCGCCCATAATGGGGATGAGGGGAGGAAAGAAAATTCCTGAGAAGCCAAATGATTTCTTACCCGTGATAACAAAGTCATCACCGTGTAATTAAAATGACTAACGACTGATATAAATTAGCTTGTTAGTCGATTTGATTATTAGAATTTCTTTTATGTTTGGCAAAAAAAAAACCATTCAGAGTTTATTAGCCATCCTTGTAAACTGATTTATATGGATCAAAGTATTAAGAAACTATTCACTAGCATCTATTCTTTTTGTGTGAATTCATAGTGCTTAACTGAAGATTTTTCAGAAAGTGCTTAAATATTTTATTCTGAGCTATGTCTTGTAAAGCAGCATTTGGTCATAAATAAATGATCAAAAGGTAGCTTTTGCATCAGGACCAGTAAAAGCCGGTCATGAATAGGTTTGATGATTCTTCCTGTAAACAAACAAACAAACAAACAAACCCCACACATTGAGAAAGTGACTGCTGACCCTAACGTAATTTGGAATAAATTTTCTGGGAAGAAGTATTTATTATCTATCATTAATCACTAAGACAGATAACAGTGGCAGTAACAAGAATTACATAAGAACCACTTTTAAATTGTGTATGCTTTTAAATCATCCCGGTTCCAGAAACCTGTGTTTTTAAAGTATAGGTGTGATCTTTACTGGAGGGAGAAACAGAAATGGAAGCCTCAAATTTAGATGACATGAATGATCTTGTTTGTTTGTTTGTTTGTTTGTTTTTATTGGGCAGTCATCAGTTGGTTCTGAGCATAGAAATTTCTCATTTTTAGGATAGTTAACAATCTATGAATACTTTCTTCATTTAAATAGATTTCCTCCTGTACTCCCCTGTAGATAATGAAAGTTTAAGAGACATGCAGACAGTATATCTGTAAGGAATCTAAAATACAGTACCTAACGTTAGCACAAATTATTTGAATTGGAGAGATGTATCATGGTATGTATCAAAAATGCATATTTCTAAGAACTTTGATCAAATGTATCAAAATGTAAAAATTGGATGTGATGAATTATGGACAAAGAAGGATGTCAGAAAAAGAATATAATAAATGGGCTGTTTTTCTTGTGTAGACAAGTGGATAAGCTGCAGTTTTGGCAAGCCATTATTCAACTACACCTGGTATCAACCTTTTATACCTCATTATTAGGGTACTTGTCTTCAGTAGTTCAACATCAGTATATTTTTGAAGCTATCTAATATCAATATTTCATTAGAGAGCTTATAATCTGGTCCAAGCATACCCAAACTCTCTAATGCAACTAAATGCTATGCATACGATTGTTATCAGACTCATCTGGACCACATCTTTTATTTTTTCCCATTACCTCTCTTAATCAAAGGTAGCTGTAATTGATTTTTGGGGTTGTGTTAGATGATGTGGGAGAAGAAATTCTACCTACGTGTACACTAGACTGAAAACTACCACAACATTTCCCTTGGTTTTTAACCTTTTGATGTAATGGCACGAGCTGAAATCCACAATGTTGTGCTTTTCTACAAAGACAGTGTACAGTTACCTGAAAATAGAGTGTTCTCACTTGTGCAAGTGAGCTGGAAAATCAGCTGAGAGATCACACCAGCGATGCTACGGGAAGCAGCAAATGTAGGCGCTGCAGGTGCCTCAGTGCAAGGGAGAGCACAAGACTGCTGGAGCAGGAATATTCAGCCCCATCTACTTTTGACACTCGAAACAGCCCATTTACTCTTTAAACTCTGAACTCCACTGGACATCTTAGAGGTAGCCAAAAACAGGGTGGAATATTTCAGAGTATAATCTTTTGCTATCTTAAATGATGTCAGAAATGGTACAATTTGACTAATGGATCAATTAGTTGATTAATACTGTAAATGAGTACACGGTCCTTCAAAATAAAGAGCACTGTATATAAATAATGTAACACCTCTGAACTGCTGCCTGACCCTCAGCAGATAAATCTAGAGGACTCCCTAGAGGTGGTCTACTGGATTAATCCATTTCATAGCAGTGGTTTATGCTATATGGGAGAAAGACAAACATTTTTCTTACCTCCTTCATTAGCAAGATGGCACCTGAGACCACAGGCCCAATGTCTCTTGCCCCTAAAGAAGCAGAAGTTTCAGCATCATATAAAAAGTTTGAGCTAAACTATATAAAGAGCCCATGACTCTCCCTTTTCCTCTCTCCTCCATCCTTCTCTATCTTTGGATGTGGGACGTTCTTCAACAGAGTTTAAGAGGAGAAGGATCATGAGAGCTAAAAGGGAGAAAAGGCAGATGAGGAGTGAACCAAGGTAGAAAGTTGGTGTCAGATATAGAGCATCTTCTTGTTTATTTGCCACTGTGCTCCACCTGCCTGGGGATAATATTGAATGTCTTCCTCTTCTTATTGAATATCCACTCTGCTCCAATGTTAAGCAAATATGCTAACTGAGAGCAAGCCTAATGGATAAAGTGACGACATATTTACTTTTGTTGAGGCAATGCCTATGTCTTTCATGTGTGTTATAGGTACAAGATAAATTGTGTTACCAAATAAAATTATAGCAAGTTGCTCTTCTGCTATGTAAGACTTTTCAGTCAAGATTGGAGTTGAGAGTAATGGTACCAGGCAAGTATTTAAGTGTTTATGAATAGTGAAAAATTATGGCCAACGTTATAGCCAGTTCCCTAAAGAGGAGAAAATTTGTGTGATTAATTCAAGTTTGTAATATTCTACCCATGGATTTCCTTGAAAACTAGCTCTGATCCTCCTCACAGAAGTGAAGGAAAGAGAAGACTCCTGCTAGATGCAGCTACTTCCCCCTGTTGATGTCTGTTTTCTCCTTATCTCTCACCATCCTGCATTAATGAGGTTACAGGGAAGGCAAAAATAACCTTCTTGATAATGGAGCTCAAAGAAGAAAAAACAAATGAGCAAAGCCCCATGTCAAAGAAGAAATCCCAATGTATATGGAAAACTCCAGGAATTCAAGCAAGGAAACTTGACAGGTGGGGTAGGGATTCAAAGACCTAGTCAAGAATGACACAGTCACAGAAGCCAGGGAGAATGGCTGAGTAATCAGAGATATTTGGTGAGAAGATACAGAAGTGAAGGCATATTCTGGAATAAATATGGCAGAAGATCATCCCTAAAATATGTTGATGTTATAAATATAGATTTGAGCATTGAATACATATCGATCCACATAAAAAAGTGGGATAAAGAGTATTAGTCTATCTATATTTAGATATTATAACCCATTAAGTCAGAGAGCTTCATATGTAGAATCAGAGGTCTCTACTCCAGCTCTAGGCCGTCCACTTATACTAATGATAACGGTCTGTGCCTCAGTTTCCTTAATTTGAAAATAAGGATAGTAATGGCGTTTTCCCTGTGCAACTTAATGGGTTTTTGAGAGAATCAAATATAACAATAAAACTATGAAAGTACTTTATAACCTAAAAATTATTTTATTAATGTGTCGTGAAGACTGATATAAATTAAGAGGGTTAGATGGAAACATGTCCTAAAGAGAAAAATCTTTGGGAATGGAGTGAGGTTGGACATCCATACATACTAGGATGATGTTAATACAAAAGATAGAAGAAGTCGGTCTTAATTAACATAAAATGTATGGTTTGCCATGATAGGTTGCATTCACTCCAAATCCCATCTTTCATACTTTTGATCTCCAGTTATAATAATTTAGAAGATTGTCGCATCTGTGCATTTTTACAAGATTCATGGCCGGTAGTTTTGGCTATTGGCGTGAATGTAGTATATCTGTTAATTACACATATTTACCTTACACCCCATCTTTCTGATGTTCTTTCCTAATTTATGTGAAAGAAAATTGAGATCGAATTCTAGAAGAGGACAATAAAAACGAAGTTTTAAATGATCATCCTGGAGACTGTATTTATTTCATAGCCAGAGTAAATGAGAAAAAAAAAAAAAAAGGCAGTGACTGAGCCAGTTTTTCCTGACCCAGCTCAGCTTTGGTTTTTCAGCCAGTAACGAAATATTATCAGTAGTGATATTAGTCACATATCCCTGTGTGGTTAATAAATAAAAACCGGTCATAAGGCATGATTCATGAAGAAAGTAGCTAAATGGGACCCTGGAGTAAACACACACCTCATGCCAGTTCTCCATCAGGGAGAGTCAGTGAGAATTAAGTGGTAGATTTACTAAAAAATAGTTTATATTAAATTAAAAGTACTGGGTAAGATGAAAGGAATTACAGTATGTTTTGTTGAGTTTGGTTTACCCAAAATATACTTTCTGTAGATGAAGTCTATGTAAGGATTTTAGAAGGTGCTATTCCTTGTATTTTGATACTTGCTACAGACAGATACTGCACTCATATCACAGGAGTGTATATGGATAGACTAAAGTTCCTGAATGACTATGAATTACTTACTTCTTATCTGGATATTGGGTGTTACAGTGGTAAAGCGGTTGTGCTTTAATATAGAGATAGGGTGAAGGGAGGTGAGAGTTAGCAAAAGCAGTAAATGGACTTTAGAAATGAACTGGGCCAACTTTGGAATGAAAAATAATGTAGCTGAGTAAAATCATTCTTTAAATGCTTTATGAAGAGAGTGTCTTGTACATAATATAGAACGGATACTTGTTCTTGACTTTAAGTATATGCAGTACTCATGTCCTAATGGAGTATTCTTTCAAAAATCTGTTGCCATATTGTCAGTTTGCTGCTATGTCAGATCTTTCATTTAGCCTGAGACTATTTATTTCATAGAGAGGGTGAGATCAACTTGTTGGGCTCCGTGCTATTATGACTACATAATAAGGAACCAAACATCAAATTGGACATTGTTGGTGGAAATTATTATTGTTAGCAGTCTGCAGAGTTGGTTTTATTTCATCACAGATATCTACTGGAACCATCCTGGGGAGTTCTTAGTGGGAGAGTGTGCAAAGATTTACTCCTTTATCTTTGTGTGTAAAACTCTTCTGTGGTTTAGTAGAGGAATTTAGTCTGCAGGAATCCAGAAATGGCACTCTGCATGCATGCATGCCCCTTTATACGTAGCCACTGCCGTGTTAAAGTGGTCTTCTAAGTTCAGTCTCCGAGAATTTAAAACAGAACAAAGTAAAGTTATACCATTAAAACACTTTCCAAAAAGTGCAGAGGGAAGATGTAGATTATTTTCTTAGTTTCAATACGCAGGGCTAAATGTTGGTAATCGTCTTTAGCACATCATCTGACACTTAGGAATATTATATAAATTATACAAAGGATTATGGTTATTTTAGTAATGATTTTTTCACAGCATGATTTTAAATAACATTTGAAGCATTAGGGAAACTATCAATGTCATTAGTTATTTCTTGGACTTAAGCAAGCATTATTCTTTGTACTCATGACATGGATGACCGTGACAAGACTGGATATTTTATAGGCTGGATTTTCTAGACTATGAATGAAAAGGGTATGTGAATACCACATTTGAACCAAGTGTTATAGTCTCTGATATTGAGAGAATGTTTTCTCTCAAAGAATGTGCCGATTTCAAGAACTGAAATGTCTGAGGAATTAATGACTTGACGTCATATGGCCCTGGGGATGGCCAAGGCAACTGACTACTCAGGAAATGTTCAGCCTTCATTAGTTCTAATGTCTGGTTCATGGTATTCGCACCTAATGGCCCCATTGCCCTGGCTAATCTTGGCTACACAGCTAGTGTGGAAAAGAAAAAAAGAAATCCATGATTTGCTTGATATCTGGGGCTTCGAAAGGTATTTCTGCTTCTGTTCCTGGTGAATTCTCAGCCATTGTTGCTCTCTGTTTAAGGACGTGGTGCCTGGCCTTGGTACAGTACACGCAGAAGAGTGGTTTAGGCCTAAGTGTTACAAAGCTGTCTCACGTTCTATCTTCAGTGGCCTAAAAGCTCTGTTGACTTTGAAGCAGGCATACCTAATATGAATCTTGTTTCTGGCTCTATGATCCCAGGTTAATTATTTATATTTACTTATACTTAGTTTCTCATCTGTAAAATGGGGTAATATGAAATTTGCAAAACCCTGAAAGAATTACATGAGATAATGCAAATTAGTGTGGCAAATAGTTTACTGTAGGAAGATTTTCAGAGGTTATCTGATGAATCAGAAGTTCAGAGGGAATTACCCTACCCTGATTCCATTTTTATTCTAAAAGCAATCATGAGTTAATTATTAACTTACAACTTAAAATAAGGGAGGATCCTTAATCATTGTAGGCTTTTACTTGCAAGCTAAGATTTTCTTTCATGATATCTAGCTCTTATTACAGTAGATAACTAGAAGGAACAAGGGATTTTGGGGTCTCTCATGTTTATAAGTCACTGTAGATTTCTTCTTTTTTTAACATTTATTTATTTTTGAGAGGCAGAGAAAGACAGCACAAGTGGTGGAGGGGCAGAGAGAGAGGGAGACACAGAAACTGAAGCAGGCTCTAGGCTCTGAGCTGTTAGCACAGAGACCAATGCAGGGCTCGAACTCATGAACTGTGAGATCATGACCTGAACCGAAGTCAGATGCTTACCGACTGAGCCACCCAGGTGCCCCAATTTCTCCTTTTTCTTCTCCTTCTCCTTCTCCTTCTTCTTCTTCTCCTCCTTCTTCTTTTGATAGTGTAAGGAATTAAATTATCCTTAATTGGGAAGTTGGAACTTCAAGGAAAAGGAAAGTTGGAACTTTATCTGACTAGTACCTTGGAGATAGCGGACCAAAGCCACAACATAAACAAAAGTTACTAACAAGGGTTACTGTAGACCCAGCTTCGCAAAGCACATACAACTAATATTACCAGGACCAAACCACGCTGTCAAAAGTTAAACAAAACAGTGTCCTGTAAGCAGCTCTCAGAGTCACAGGTATTGCTTGCTTTGAAAGTGAAAGGAAACTCTCCACTGTACCTTCCCCTGGACAAACAGGTAAGATAGCTGGGCACCCATCCTGTCCTTTTGGTAAGTGCTCACTAAGGTGCATTGAGTGGGTACATGAATGGGACAAGATGATTCAGGGCCACGTTTTTTAAAGGAGAGTTTGATGGGGGTTGGGGTGAGGAGCACCGAGGAAGCTAAGGAATCCTGAAGAACTATTTATGGCTCCTTCAGTAAGACATGCATTAGGAGAGAGGCTAGGCCTTTCTCTTCCCATTCACCTCCAGGCCTCTCGGGGCTGCATTGTAGTGAAGCGGCCGGGGCCTCCAGACATGTTAGCGATCTTTGCTCATTTATAATCAAGCACCAGCCCCTGCTTCTGCTTCTCCTTCCCCTCCCCCTCCTCCTCCTTCCCCTCCCCCTCCTCCTCCTCCCCTCCTCCCCCTCCCCCTCCTCCCCNCCCTCCTCCTCCCCCCTCCCCCTCCTCCTCCTCATCTCCTCCTCTCTTCTTCCTACCACTTCTGCTTCTCCTTTAATCTACTTTTTGCTACACTTGTCTTTCCTGGGTGATCACCACCCCCCTCCCTTTTTTTTTCCTTTTCCCACTTCATCCTTTGATTCCCCCCTGTGTCGCTGTCACCACCCCCACCCTCTCTCTTTTCCTCCTCCTCTGCTGTTTTTCCAGGTAGATAGTTTTATTTCTCCCTCATCTTAGACCAAAAGTGGAATGAAAACATATTTCTAGTTAATGGTGTATATTTATTGGTCCTCAGTTTACCTTCCATATTTGTGTTGTTTTTATTGTCTCATTTAATGAATGGAAGACAGGACCTTTGAATTAAACAACAAAGTTTGCTTTTACTCATTAGGCATTCAAAGGCTGTTGAAATTCATGACAGAGGAAATATGAAAATCAACAGTTTTTTTTTTTAATTTTTTTTTTTAATGTTTTATTTATTTCTAGGAGAGAGAGAGAGAGACAGCGTGAGCAGGGGAGGGTCAGAGAGAGAGGGACATACAGACTCTGAAACAGGCTCCAGGCTCTGAGCCGGCAGTCAGCACAGAGCCCGACGCGGGGCTCGAACCCACGAACCGCGAGGTCATGACCTAAGCGAAAGTCGGGCGCTTAACCGACTAAGCCACCCAGGCGCCCCTGAAAATCAACAGTTTACTAGCCACCTGGACGACTCATCCTCTTTGTCTCACCTGTGTTTCTGGTGGACGGCTAATGCCGCCCGGTGTCTTATGGGTACGAGGACTAGAGCAGGAAGAAATCAGAGTACCCAACAGGGGAGACTATCCCACCCTCCACCTCTTGGCTAAGCTTGGGTTAAGTGTAAATTAGGATATTCTTCATGTAAGCCCGTCTATTTCTAGGCCATTTCGGTTCATTTTCTCTGAGTTTTAAGCCTTAATTCATTGAAACCAGAATAAAAAGAGAGTTTTATTCACAAGATAGAGCAAGGGGAGCAGCGTCCCTAAGAATAAGTCTCAGTGGTGATTTTAGGTAACCAGACAAACTCCAGAACCAGAAAAGAACAGTGGCAAAGAAAATGGGAATAAAAGAGGCCGAAAATAGAGGGCAGCTAGGGACACTGACCTTTTCCCTTCTGACCAGTTCCCTCCCAGGAAATGATGGGAAATGAAGAGAGCTTTAAATTCAAAGCTCAAGATGTACTGTAGAATGAAAATCAAAGAGGAAATGTGCTGACAGCATTGCACATAGCTATTCATGCCTCCTGATGGCTTTTTTCCTAAGCCCGAGTCCAAAAGTTTATTATGTACCATGTGATTCCTGAGACCCTTTCCAATTCTAAAATTCTAGGACTCTTTTCCTTCCCTTACTAGACCTCCCAGTGTGTATAACTTCTCCAAAATACTTTAAAAATCCCTATTAGGAAACAGTATGTTCTGGTGGAAAGAGTAAGTATGAAGTCACAATTTTCAAATCTTGAGTTTGAGTCTATAGTACATATATCCTATCTCATGGTGTATGATTCCTGCTAAATCATTGAACTCCTAAGGCTTACCTTCCTCACAAGTAGAAAGGGACTAATGTACACTGTGGATCTCATATAATTACCATAGAATATGTACATGTATCATGGACACATATATCTTATTATGCCTTATAATATTCTCTATTTAATTGTCTTTACACATTTTAAGATTTTTGAGGGCAAGGAAAATTTAAACTTTTAAAAATTTTTGAAAATATTTTTGGTAAGATGTTTGTGAATAGATTAAAATGACTTCATTCAGATCGTTCCTAAAACCAGTAATTAAAGGCTGGGTGGTTAGTGTCAAGTGAATAAAAAACAAAACACAGCTTTTTGTTATTGTCATTGGCTTCCATGTTATGGTTGAAAAGGCAAAAGTATAAAGGCTTCTTTACTTTTCCTGAGAGTTAGAGCTACTGCTAAAAAATTTGCCTGACAGAAGGCTTAGTGGAATTTCATTGCAGAGGAGATGAAGTTACTTGGGATTTTCTTCCGTTCCTCTTCCAAGCTGGGATCTGGAGGAGATAGACACTGGGGTGCTATGAAAAGTGTCAGAGACTGGCAGCTCAGCTCTTCTGGGAGCTTCTTGATCGTGATTCTGGCGCTTAGGAAGCTGTGTTTTAACAAGCCCTGCAGGTGACATCATGCTCACTGGAACATGAGAAACACTGGGCTAAGTGTGGGGGATGAGCTACAAGGGAGCCTCACTTTCATGTTACCTTTTCATTTTTTTCCCCCTTTAGGTCCATCACCTACAATAAAGGTGTTACTTATTCAAATTTCCAAGTCACACCCTTGATCCTGATAAATATACTTGAATTCCTGAGTGTCTATGACACCATTTTCTACTTACTATTGTTTTTACTAGATGATATATATATAGGTAATAATTTAACATGTAAATTAAGTCTGATTTTAATGATTATTGGTGGTGTAAATTATGACACGTCATGAGTTCAGATGAGAAAACCTCAAATATTGGTGAATTATGGAAAAATATTTTATAGGATTCCAGAACTCCTTTGTCTCTCAGTGAAATATTTTCTTGGACTCATGAAATTAGGTCCACTTCATTTTTTTGTGATATATCCTGATTTTTCCTTTCAGGGACTCAGAAGCTTCTGTGTCTTTTTAAGAAATATTTCTGTATCCCATCATTCACTTATTCCATGACTACTTGCTGGGCTTCTTCTATCTTTAGATACAGAGCATCATGCGAGGGATTTAAGAATAAAAACCACACAGGGTTCCTGAGTGGCTCAGTCAGTTAAGCATCTGACTTCAGCTCAGGTCATGATTTCGTGGTTCGTGGGTTCGAACCCTGTGTTAGGCTCTATGCTGACAGCTCAGAGACTGAAGTCTGCTTTGGATTCTGTGTCTCCATTCTCTGCCTCTCCCTGGCTCTCTCTCTCAAAAATAAACATTAAAAATAAAAAAGAATAAAAAACACAGTTTTGTAAGGATCCTGGAGGGATCCTGGAAACATTGAAGGTAAAAACTTAAAGAAATGTGAGTAAAGTTCGAGTTTTAGTTAATAATAATGGATCAGTATTGGTTTATTACCTGAGACAAAGTACCATACAAATATCAGGTGTTAATAATAGGGAAATTGGATGTAGGTATATGAGAACTCTCTTCACTATCTTTACACCTTTCTTGTAAATCTAAAACTATCCTAAAATAAGTTTATTAAACACACACGTGAGCATGAGCATGTGCACGCGCGCGCGCGCGCGCACACACACACACACACACACACACACACACACACCACCTCTACTCACTCTTCCTGTGAGGCCTTAAGGTCTAGTTGCAAGAGAGACAAGTCATGATAAAGCAGGATTTTTTTTCTCTACTTGAAGTTAACACAAAGCGCTTATGGAAGTGTGGAGTTGGGAAGGAGAACCAGAGCACAGGCTTGGAGATGAGAAGTCTGGGCAAGAAGCACAGAGCGAATCATCCACGCCTAATCCTGTCTTGCCACCATTGCTGCCTCCTTCCCACCACCATCCTACTGCGTGTAATGCTCTATCTCCTCCTACACACACCACTGCCCTTGGATATCTAAGTAGCTGAACTGCACTGTGTCCATACATTTCCTACACTCAATAGTATCACAGATGTTCTGTGTTCATGGTAAATTAAAGTCATTTCTATATGACTTTAAATAATTCTCACTTTTCTTATTCGAGTAATATGATTAATATAAATTCACAGGTAAATTTTGAAGTTTTTGAAGGCAGGTTTATTGTTTTATTGTTTGAATCCTTAGAATCTAATATAGGTTATGTACTTAATAAATTTATTACATCTGTTGCATTTAATATGTGGGATGTAATTGTTAGGTTTATTCACATTCATGTTACCAGTCTGAATTCTTTTGTTGGATGTCACATCTAAATAGGTTCCTAATTGCCTAGTGAGACAATAGGGCTTGAAGGAGCATTCGAGAAGTTAGGGAAAGGGATGAGAATACTTCTCTTCTGCCTCTGCTCCAAAACGTTAGGTCCTCCTTTGGCTTCAGGTCTTCTATAACAAACAGTTTGAAGAGAAATCCAGAACTGCTTTAAAATTGTTCAGGACATATCTGTATATGACTCGAAGGTACAGTTTATGGCTTTGGCAGAGGGTGGTTTGAATTCATCTGGGCCATTACATGATCGATGCCACATTTCAAGCAACTTCCCGGTTGCTTCAGTCATGATCTCATGTCCAGTGTAGCATCAGATTCATTTCTAGAGTGATGATCTATGAAGAGAGACAAAGAACTAATGCATGAAATCAGCAACAAAGCAGAGAAAGGCAAGAGTATCTAAGGGTAGTAACTTATTCAACACATTTGTTTCTAAAGAATATTCTAAATGAACAAAAGCAAGAGTATTTTTATGTGTTTATCCATTTATCTCGGTGCAAAGGTGGACTTGACGAATAATTTGACTAGGCTGCTTTTGTTCTGTGGATTGATTGCTCTAAAAGCATGATAGACAATAATGTAGTGAGAGGAATAAGCACTCTGTGCAAATTTTATAATTAAATTAGCTTATGAAAGTTATTTTCAATTTATTTCCCAGCCCAAGTTAATTGAGAAAGAACCAATTAAAAATCTGCCTTAAGATTTTATCTTACAAAAACTGACAATATGTTTTGAAATCTTTGTATACTTGAGTTGTTTTGTTATTACCATACTATTACTCAAATATAAACATCTAATATGAAAGAGAAAACTAATGGACATAAACGGAAAGGTTAAAAGTGAAATTAATTCAGGAGAGAGCATATGTTTTGTCACTGTCCCTTTCTTCTCTAAGGAGTAAATAAATATGGAAACAGGAAGCACCTGATTATCTTATTTTTAGAAACCAAAGTCAAGTTGTCAAAATAAATATATAGAAAATAGGATCATTTCGATCACTTTGAGCAAGGTAAAAATAATATATTTTTAAAGTAAAATGTGTAAAGTAATGGAAAATAAAAGTGATTCCTTTTGAAATAGCTCTGTCATTACTGATGAAACTGATATAGCTGTTTTTCTTTATAAAAAGCAAAAAGTAAAAAAAAAAAGAAAGGAAGGTAAAAAAGAAACTTCAAGTTTAAGATTATCACAATGCATAAATGCTACACATATTTCCGGTCAGATGAATGATAACCTGACAGATACTTTACAACTGCTTGGAATGAGTACTAGAATATTGAGCTCGCTGACAATTTAAGGGTCTGCTTAAACCGGAGTTAACCATATGGTGTGTACTTAGAATAGCTATCCCACCCATTTTTAAAATTTAAATTAAACAGGAAAAAAATCTTTTTCCAAAGTCAAATGTTATCATTTTAGTTGGTGTATTAAATTATCCACATAATTGTACCTTCTTATTTATAAGGGACAAGTTAATAGGTCTTTTCAATCTGCCCATAATGAAGAAAGAGAAAAGAAGCTAGGACTATAAAAATACTGGAGTGGATACTATAAGCCACCTCCCCCCAAAAAACCAATTTCATTACTACATTGTTACAATTATGAGAAGTTAATATGTTTAAACTTCAACATACTAATATGCTTTGATTTTTTAGTAATTCCCCAAAGCAGAATTCCTTGTAATATTTAGATGACCATAGGAAGAAGAAAAACATTACAGTTAAGTAAATTATGCTTCTAATCATAAGAATGTAATTGTATCTTTGTCATTATATTTCTCAGAAATAAGATAAAAGTTATGTACTGGGCACTGCTTTTGACAGATTTTTTTGCCAAATGTTTTTTACTTGCTCCAAAATGTGTATGCCCAAACTGAAGCCTGATGTATTTTAAGATTGTAGAAAAAAAAATTTCATATCTGGAGGGGAAAAAAAAAGAGAAGTCTCTAAAGCTTAAAATCAATAAAATTAGACAAGAATAGAAATGAAAGATTGGGAAATTAATAACAATGAGAAAGTCTACACACAAATACAGCAGTAATCACTCAGAAACACATTAGATGCCTTTTATTATATTGGTCTCAAAGGATGTCAAATAAATAGAATACTCAGATTTTGTTGTATGCGGTTGCGTTTTGGGATATATAATTATGTTCACTAGGCATTTGCATGTCTACATGAGTAAACATATAATAATTAGGACTATTTTGTTTAGATTAGAATGCCATTTGTCCTATTAGTCTGATAATAAATACCCACTGCCTCATTAGAACAGATTTTGATGTTGCTTTATTGTTGAATGTCCAAAATGCTGCTAACATGAGGACGCTTACGCGCCATGTATCATTGGGAAGGTTTGCTATTGTGGAATAGAACTCTTGCGAGCCAAGGCGTTGCTTCAGGCAGAGCTGTGCCTGTAAATGCTTCTGGAATATTGCAATGTTGTTGCCTGCAGCCGGGCGTTTCGCTGGGCGTTTCACTTCTAAGGTTCCCCCAGCCAGGCTCCAAGTTTCCATTCACACTGCTAGCCACTGAAATTTCCCTTTGTCTTCACTGACTATTTTTTTCCTCTTAACAAATAGGCCCAGCTGCTGCTGCAGCCGGTTGCCCACACTCCCCCAAACTGCTCTCGCTGAGGATAGCAGCCAGGAGAAGGAATAACAGCTGGGATTGGCTTACTTTGGCATCTAAATAATTTGGGGTGGGTCCATTCCTAACTTTATTATTTCATTTAATTTTATAATCTTTCCTTCTGCTGCAATTAAAAAAAAAAATAGGTAAACGATGGTTTTCCAAAACATTGCCTTCATCTGGCTGTGACTCGGAGACCTGGCTGCTCCAGACAGATTGGTTCAAGTGCACACTGTTATTTTTTCCACTTTGAAGCACCATTTGGAAAACAAACGTAGCAGAAACAAATGTATTAATGTATACCGGACATTATAATGTATAACCTTTCTCTGATTCGGATCGATGGAAACTAAATGGCACCTATGTCACTGACTGGGATAAGGATTAAATGAAAGACCATTTGAATTCATTTAGAATAGTGCCTGATGCATAGTAAATTTTAAATAAGTGTTTGATGGAAAGAAAGTCAAGGAGAGAGGGAGAGGCAAAGAGCAGTGGAGAGCACTGGAAAGCAAGAATGGAGCAAGAGAGAGGAGAGAGAAAAGGGAGAGAGGATGAGGAGAAGGGAGGAGTGGAGAGAGAAATTCCTGGTGGAATATGGAAAACCAATAATTACACTTGTGCAGTTAACACTCATGTGACACACATAGAATTTCCTATATCTCTTCCAAGCAAAATAAAAATAAATGATTAGAAAAAGACTGGAGTTTAAAAATGATTGTGGAATTTTACCCAAATCAGAGTATTTCCTTGAAAGTAGGAATTTTAGTGTTTGAATCACATCCATGGCAACCAGACAGGTAGTCAGACACGTTTGTTATTTTGAATTTGTACAGTCTCTTGGAAAGGGAATTTGCTACCTGGTAAGGAGCTCCGTTCCATTTTTTTAAATTGTAATTTTAAGTAATCTCTACATCCAATATGAGGCTCAAACTCACAAGATCAAGGGTTGCATGGGGCACCTTGGTGGCTCAGTCAGTTAAGTGTCCGACTTCAGCTCAGGTCATGATCTCACAGTTCATGGGTTTGAGCCCCATGTCAGTCTCTGTGCTGACAGCTCACAGCCTGGAGCCTGCTTCAGATTCTGTGTCTCCCTCTCTCTCTGACCCTCCCATGCTCACGCTGTCTCTTTCTCTCTCTGTCTCTCAGAAATAAATTTTTAAAAAACATTAAAAATTAAAAAAAAAAAAAAAAAGAGTTGCATGCTATACCAACTGAGCCAGCCAGGCACAAGTCCATTCCATTTTTGAATATTTTAATGAGGAGAAAGTATTTGCACACCTAATCCAAATCTATCTTACTATATTTTACAGGTTTTTTTTTTTTAAGTTTAGTTATTTATTTTGAGAGCAAGAGTGAGGAAGCAGGAGAGGGTGGAGAGAGAGGAAGGAAGAGAATCCCAAGTAGACTGTCAGTGGGAGCCTGACACGGGGCTGGCACTCAAACTGCGAGATCATGACCTGAGCTGAAATCAGAAGTTGGATGCTTAACCAACTGAGCCACCCAGGAACCCCTCTATTTTTTATTTTTTAGTGGTAGTTCTTCTACTGCCATAAGGTTATAGATCATGGCAGACCTCCAAATGTTAAAGAGAGTTTTCATGCCCTTTTGTGGTGTGGGGTGTACATTTCTCATGCCATGGTTACCCTGACTGTACCGTCAGGGTTCCGATCGTCTTCCTCGTTGTTAATGTCCCTCTTAAAATGGAGCACCACAATCAACACTTAAGGGATGCCTCCCTGTTCACAAAATAGTGGCGCTGCTAACAGGCGACTTTTATTGATTAAAGCCACCTGAGTCGACAGCGGTTCCTCTGGCACATAGTCGAACCTGTTGGTTTATAGTGAGATTGCCGTCAGGCTTTTCCCATAGACTCGAAGCCAACACTTTCCTTTATTTCACATGCGTGGCTTATTTGTTGAAGTTAAGGAAAACCCTCTCCCACTCTCTCTAATGTCAAATGTAAATCCTAAGCATAGCGACAGCATGTGGTGTCCTGGAGAAAGACATGAGCTCTGGCGTGAGACATGCCCACATTCAAAGACTGTTTTCAATTGTGTTTAATGTTTATTAACCTCGGTTTCTGCATTTATTATCTATAGGAAACTTAGCTAGTTAGAAATGATAATGCTTATATTCATTACAGAAATTCTCTTAAAAAGCACTTTTAAAAATTTAAAATGCACATTGTATGGGTTTCTCTACAATGTCCGTATTTGGAAGAAGTTTAACACACATTTAAGACAATTTTTAAATCAGCATATATAAAATAATATGCTTTTGGCTTTCAGGGAAGATGTGAACTAATAAATGTCATTGCTGATTTTCTTCATAAACATTGTTAGGATGATCTATATAATTATAGTAAGGGAAAGGTTAACTCGAAATTCTTTAATATGAAGAAATAAAATACAACCCTTCTTCACAGCTAAAATAGACAGGAGACTTTTTAAATGTCTTAACAATTTTTATTTAAAAAGAATCTGGAATGGTCACCACAGCAGAATGGCAGAATTAAAATACCACCATAGCTGTGATTGCTTAATTTTGTAACTTTAATTTGCTGTCTTTTTGTAGATTTGCCAGTCTCTCTGGGTATTTGTAGAAAGTACTGCAATTAAAATTAAAAAAAAAAAGAGGCATATGATTTTTCAGAATAATTTTTTTTCATTAACTCCTTGTAAGTCCAATAGTAAGCTCTAGAAAAATGATTTCACTGGAGACATCACATGTTAAAAAGTGTGTGTCATTGAAAAGAAATTTTTAAAAATCTATTTTTCAGTCAAACTTATTTGTGGTACCTGTTCTATTCTGGTTATAGGATTAACTTCATCACACGCTCTTTTCCTATATTACTAGTTAATGAGCTACTTACACGTTTCTGGAATTTTAAATGTAGAGGAAGAAAGAGTCTAAGAATAGTATTGAGTCAGGTGGTCACCAAGTCCAAAGAACACTACATATTCTTTGTTTCTTAAATCAATTTATATCTGTCTTGTCCCACTAATGTATTTATGCTCCATCTGCTTTATTACAATGGCCTCCTGACTAATATCTTACTGTCAATCCAATCTACTTGTCATACTCTAAGCGGAGTGATCATTAAAAATGCAAATCTTGCTCATTTCATTCCCCCAAATAAATCTTTAATGGGAAAATACACATGGCTTTTAAGAGAGAATGCACCCTTCTTGATGTGGCACATGAGGCTTTTCGTGATCTGAGCCCTGTTTACTTTTTCTTTTCTTTCTTGTGACTTATCTTTTGGAGTTTCCGTCTCCAGTGATTCTGAGCTCCATGTCATTCTGGACACCTGTCAAGTTTTTTCTTGACTCCAAGTCTTTGTACATTGCTTCTGCTTCCTAGAATGACTTTTTCTTTTGTCTTCAACCTGCCTTTCTCTTCTGCTTACTGTTAATGTCTGCTCATTTTTAAGACTCGATTTAGGCATGAGATGTCTTTGCCAGTCTTCCATTAGCCTCCATAGCACTGCATACATAGTTTATAAGTGATTTACATTGTATTACAATTGCCTATTTATATATTAGGTTCATCAGGACAAACTAGTTGGAAATAGAGACAGTATTTTACTGATTATCGTAACTATATATCTTCATACCTAGCAAAGAGCAGGAACTCAGTAAGTATATGGATGAATGTGTTGTGCTATGGCCAACTGGTCTTTTCTGGGTGTTCATTCTATACAAGAAGCATATGGGAAAAGCTATACTTCAATGTCACAAAAGAATCTTTAACTTAGGAGAGCCATAAATGGCCTGTTCACAGATAATTCCGAAATTATTAATAAATACGTTACCCATAAACTTCATCATGTTTAGGTCGATATTATTTTTTCGGTGTTGTGAAAGAATACTTTTTAAGCACTAACCCACTTTGTATAAATTCCAGATCAGCATCTTTGGGAACATCTAGTATATGAAACAGCCTTTTAAAAAGCCCATCAAACAGTGATTTACAATTTCCTCCTTCATAAAATCACTTAGTTACCAATGTATCCAAATTATAAATCCTAGTAAAGGAAGTGGAAGTTCTTTATACTCTGTGACACAGTTATGGAAAAGTATTTGGTGGAGTTAGTTTCATTCCTTTATAGTTAACCTCCATAAGGCATTTATTAGCCCTCATATGTGAAATGGAAATTGCTCATTCTCAAAGGAGGATTATATATAAATACTACTGCAAAATGAGGATTTTTAGGAACATAAAACATCAATAATAAAAGTTAATGCTGGGAAGAAATTTGTTGCCCACAAAAATACTATAAATGACACGAAGATTTGGTTTAGACTTTGTCTTTTCTGTTTAAAATAATAATTTTTGTAGTAGAGGCTAAAGTCTGGGATGGTGATACCTCCCGTTTTGGTTTTATTTTTCAGTATTGCTTTGGCTATTCGGGGTCTTTTGTGGTTCCATACAAATTTTAGGATAGTTTGTTCTAGTTTTGAGAAGTATGCTGGTGCAATTTTGATTGGAATTGCACTGAATGTGTAGATAGCTTTGGGTAGTAATGACATCTTAACTATATTTATTCTTCCTATCCATGAGCTAGATGCTAGGAAGGATGTGGAGAAACGGGCACCCTCCTACACTGTTGGTGGGAATGTAAACTGGTACAGCCCCTCTGGAAAACAGTGTGGAGGTTCCTCAGGAAACTAACAATAGAACTCCCCTAGGACCCAGCAGTAGCACTGCTAGGAATTTACCCAAGGGATACAGAAATGCTGATGCATAGGAGCACATGTACCCCAATGTTCATAGCAGCACTCTCCACAATAGCCAAAACATGGAAAGAGCCTAAGTGTCCATCAACGGACGAATGGATCAAGAAGATGTGGTTTATCTATACCATGGAATACTACATGGCAATGAGACAGAATGAAATCTGGCCAAGTGTAGCAACATGGATGGACCTTGAGGGTGTTATGCTGAGCGAAATAAGTCAGGCAGAAAAGGACAAATATCATATGTTTGCACGTATAGGAGGATTAGGAGGAACTTAACTGAAGAAGAAGGGGGAGAAGAAGGGGGGAAATGGTGGGGGAAAGGGAGAGAGGCAAACCATAAGAGACTCTTGAATGCTGGCAAAAACTGAGGACTGATGGATGTAGGGGGGGAGGGGGGAGGGGCATGGAGGAGGACACTTGTGGGGATGAGCACTAGGTGTTATGTGGAAACTAATTTGACAATAAACTATTTGTAAAATAAAATAAAATAACTTAAAATAAAATAATAATTTTTATATGTAAGTGATGAATTACTAAATTCTACTCCTGAAACCAATGTTACGCTATACATTAACTAAAATTAACAAAATAAAATAATAATTCTTAACATATATTTTAGAATTTTAACCCAATTTATTGTTAACATGAAGAAGAATATGAATTGGGATCTTTGAGGAATGTTTCCTGGCAGATGTGGGATCTTTTGTGGAACTTGAAGGATGGGTAGGAGTTCAGTGAAAGAACAAAAACAAGAGCATGATTTGCAGACTGATGCAAAAAGGCAAGACTGATGGCAATTGTGGGGAAGTTTAGGAGAAAGCCAAACTGAAAAAAGAGCAGAAAATGACATTGATTAAGTATCTCGGAGCCCGTTTGCTAGGTACCGTTCTTCTTATTAGCAGTTATTAAAGCATGACAAATTGTGATTTTTGTAAAAGCAAACATTCAAATATATTCCTTTTCCTATTCTGACAGAATGCCCCATCTCAGAACAAGTTCTCTCTAAAATGAGAGAGAAAATGAAATCCTATTTGCTCTAGAATGTACTCGTACCAAAATGTAGACAAATGCAAAAAAATTTAAAAAGTTCCTTTCTTTTGTAAAAGTCATCATCATCTGAGTGATAATTGCCCTAACTACCTAGATCATGCTTTGCAATAATCCAGATATTTCTATATTGTTTATTATGATGCCATTGGTCAAAATGCTATTTTCTGTTTGTAGTCTATATACTCCACTTGTCAAAAGATTAAGACAATAGACTCACATGTAATTCACAGCAGCTAATTACCCCTGACTGAATATAATTATTGAAATCACAAAAACAGACTTGGAAAGGACCCCAACGAGTTATCTCATTCGTCATAGTCTAATCTCTTCAAGGGCATAGATCGAAGCTGCTACCACACAACTACCTACTGAAGACGTGTTTTTCTTTTCCTTTCTTAATCAACCTAAGCCATTTCACTATTGCTAGGCAGGATTGTTTAAGACCTTTCCTGTCGAGAAAATTCCACTTAAGACATAAAGGTTTCAGGAGAGAGATTCCACAACAGCTCTTAGTATTTAGCAAAGCTTAGCGCTCAGAAAGCTTACTGAAAACTAATTCTTTATTTTATCTAGGGTAGCTCACCCATGCTTCTTCCATTTAAAACCATTCTCTCTAGTGTTGTGTGGTTCACTTAAAATAGTAAAATTGCTTTATAGTTGCTATAATCTGTCTTCTAGTGGGAAGGTGTGGGTGTTTGTATGTAAACCTCTCTCTTCTAGTGGTAAAAACAATGGTGGAGATATATAAAGTATGGCGTTATTAATGTTCGTCTTCTTATGGCCTTAGAAGTGTTATGTTTTAACCTATAAATTGCCTTTCCTCATAAACAGAAATATTCTCTCCCTGCCAGTTCTAGGAGCTCCCACATTCATCCATGGTTGCCTACATTATGGGTACAACCCATCCAAGCTTGTTTTTTCCTTCCCTCTGGGCCATAATCCAAGCTCTTAAATTTTCCCTAAATTTTCTTATCATCATTATTTTATTCTGTCACCAGGTCCCTCAATGCCACACTATCTATAAAGTAGGGCATATAAAAACAACCTCGTGCGAATTGAATGCTATGTGTAATGCAAAGTTTACAAACATTTTAGAACAGTTTAGAGGAATCAGGTCTCAAATTCAGTATTACAGTGATGGTAATTTCAGTTTACTTGGAGAGAGAAAAAGTAAACAGGTGCCACAGAAACTTCCAACAGTGCTGGGCACAGAGAAAGTGCTCAATTAATATTAGCTCCCTGTTATTAGCTTGGATGAATGTGGCCATGGTGGTAGTGTCTAAATATGCCACAGCAAGATCTGTATCTGATTTGTTTTTATCTTCTGCAGGGGATATAGTGCTTTGTTCTCTTCACCGATGGGTTCAGTATATATACGCATGCATATATTCTGTAAGTAGGTACTGAGTCAATCAAACAAAATTCTTTAAGAACAATAGGTAGGAAACTATCTAAGCCTTTAAACTGTTGTGAAGTACTGTTTGAACTGTTTATTAATCTTTTAATTCTTCACCGGGTACATGATAGAACTGTACATCCCTACCTTCCCTTGGAAGTTAGCATGGCTTTGTGACGTGCGTTGGCCAATTAAATGAGGTAAGAATTGACAAATGTCGGTGCTGTGCAGAAACTGCAATCTGTGAGACCGAGAGTGTGATTTATCACATTTCCTTTGCTTGCCTCATCAGTCACCAATGCACTTGCCAAAATGGGGGCTCTGTTACCTGGGTCTCAGACTTACTTGCTAAGCCGGGTCCCACTTGAAAATCTGCCTTGGATATGGAAACTGAGCTTGAGATTTCCAGCATTTTTTTTTTTTAACTGCAGAGTAGCCTGCCCTTTCTTGACTGACAATTGGCAACACATTTATTTGTGAAGAAAACATTTTTGCTCCTAGACATGACTAAGCAAACTATTTTCTCCACACACACATAAATTACCTTCAGGTGTCACTCCGCATAACTGATTGTGCCAGGCCAACTTTCTCGACACTAAATGTGGTGAAATTCTTTCCTTACAAGGAAGAAACACAGCATCTGTTGTATTTGAACAGGAAAGCTGCTTCTGGCTGGCTGTCCACAGTGCTGAATTGGAAATAAGATCTGGCTGGCTGTTTATCTCCCAAATTTTAGCACTTGGGAGCGATGTGAGCTCAACTTACCTATGTCGCTGTATCTCACACTCTTTTTCCTCCCAACTTGTGCAGTGCAAAGCACAGAGTGCAGTGGCTTGCAGCAGGTACAGCTGTTGAACAATCACTTGGGATTATCCGGGCCAACAGAGCAACTCTTAGTAATAAAAAGAAAGCCTGAAAGGTGGAGAAAGTAATTCTCCCTTCCGTTCTTCTGTCCCATGTGGTTCTTCACTGAGAGATCCAACAAGATTTCTGGAATTCTTCTCTCTCTGCTTTTATATGAAGAATTTTGATGAATTTTGTTTTGTATTTTCCTTCTTTTTTTTTAATTTTTTTTTTATGTCTTTATTTTATTTTGAGAGACAGAGAGTGAGGGAGGGAGGGGCAAAGAGAGAGGGAGATACAGAATCTGAAGCAGGCTCCAGGCTATGAGCTGTCAGCACAGAGCCCGACACGGGGCTCAAACCCACAGACTGTGAGATCATGATCTGAGCTGAATTCGGACACTTTAACCGGCTAAGCCACCCAGGTGCTCCTGTTTTGTATTTTCAGTGCTTTAAAAGATGTTGCATCTTTAGTATCATTTTGGTTGTTTTTTTTTTTCAGTAAATGATTATGAAGAAAATTACATTGTTTATTCTCTAGTGGAAAGGAGTCAGAAATTAAGATGAAATATATAGTTAGAGTGGAAACTAAGAGATATGTGATATAACGCTGTTTTGAATTTGTTGGCACCGCTCTCGAGAGTACCGTTTTTGAGTTTATCCTTAATTTTTTCACACTAGTTTACCATCTTAGTACTTAAAAATTAAAAATTATGACAAAAATGAAATATGGATTGTAAACTACAAAACAATATCAAATGCAGAAAATAGCAATAATTTTAACAGTCTGTTAATCATATTAACATGAGATATTTTTAGGCCTAACTTCTTGTGCTCAGAGTAAGCCTGTTATTCTATGTAAATGATGAATAGAGCTTCTGTTAGTTCAGTTGTAGATGAAATAAGTAAAGAAAGTATTTTCTGAAAACAGTAGTCATTTCATATTGTTTTGTGGTTTACAGTGTTTTGTTCAAAACAGCATGATATTGTGAGGCCCATTTTAAAAAGTCATACAGTCTGATTCACAAAGGACAAATGATCATTTCTTCCCATTTTTTTTTATTTCTGTGTCTCTTAGATTTAATTCTGTTTGTTATTTACTTATTGATAGGAGGATGGCGAGAGGGGCAGAATGGGTTAAACGGATTTATTGAGACACTGAAACATCGTCTCCTTTACTTTCAGGTTGTAGGGTAGTTATGATGTTAGGGTGCTTCTTCCACTGTGAATACAAGTTACTGTTTTGAAGTATCTACTATGTTCCTGGTGATGTAGATACACCATCTCAAATCTTTCAGCTATATTTATGTTATTATTTATATTTCAGGCATAAGCTAAAACAGACTCAATTATTTAAATGCCTTGCCCAGGCAAAGCCAGGTAGCTATTAAGTGACAAAACTGGATTCAAACTCAGTGTCTGTCTGTCCTTTCTGACTACAACAGGCTGAGTTATGGGTATAGTTTTGAAAGCCTCTTTCCACTTAGGATATCAAACTCTCTTTTGCAATGGTACATAGGTTAGTCTTCATTGTATTTTTCTACATGAAATATTAGCTTTTATAATACTTTTGTTATAAGGCTGGACATATCTTGTTGAAGCTTTACTATATGAACTCTAATACATGGCTTCCTAAGAACTTTTTCCTTGGGACAAGAGTACACCTACCCCAGAAATAGATAATTTATGTGCTTTACCTCATCCTTAGTGACAGTGAAACACTGTTCTTTAAAGTCCAGGGGTAAAATTAAGCAAGGTAGGCTGAAACTGCATACATGCAATTATCAAAATATACTCTCAGCATTAGGAAGGCGCAGGGGACTGGGCAGGTATTTTGGTTGCTTATGTTTCTCATCAATTGAAAAAACAGTCAAACTTGGACTGTGTGACCTGGGATATTTTGGTGTCTAAGACGCAATCCTTCATGTGTAAAATATACCCATCTCCTGCCAAGGATTACTTTCTGCATTAATTTCGATATTGTATATAAACTTTAAATCACAGTGCCTGTCATAGTAAGACCTTGAAATTATAAGTACTTACTAAAAACATGAGAGAATACATTAAGAAAGGAATTGTAGCATCAGTGTGCCTTAGCTCTGGGGAAAAGGTGTGTGTGTGTGTGTGTGTGTGTGTGTACACTAGTAGTGAGTAATAATCTGAATAAAACTAAATAAAGCAGATGAAGGAGGTTAAGGAGAAGATGTAATAGCGGCTCCTTTTTACATAGTGTGGTCAGAGAGAGTGTCTCCGATAAGGTGATATTGAGATCGAAAAGAATATGGGAACCTGGGGGAAACATTATGGATAGAGAGATTGGCAAGTATAGAAGCATTGATCCTGGGGAGTCATCTGTCCATTCTAACAGTGAAGTGAGCAAGAGGAACAGTGAGAGATGAAATCAGTGAATCAGTGAGGTAGGTGGAGAACTGATCTGTTGGCCTTGTCTGCCATAGTAAAGAGTGGATTTAGGCTGTCTGAATGGGAAAACATTGGGCAGTTTTGAATTAAAAGTGACCTGGTCTGAATTTAAGATTGAAGAGGTCACACCAACTGCTGGTTAAGCAATGATAGATTTTAGGGCAAGGTTTGAAACAGAAGAACCAATTTGGAGGCTATTTTGATAGTTCAGGTAAGAGAATTTGGTAGCATGGGTGAGAATGATATTGATGGAGGCTGAAAGAAAAGATATTGTCGGCATTAAAGGCAGAGTTACATAATTTGCTGATAGATTGTGTCAGGATATATAAGAGAAGAGAGAGGCCAAGGATGACTCCCATGGTCTTGGCTTGAACAACTGGAACAGTATAGTTGCCACTTCCAAGGGGAAGGTTGCCAGAGAGGCAAGTATGGCCATGCAGAGAAATTATGTGGGTCGCTAGATGGAGACCGAGGTCAGAGAGAATGATGGTTATCAGTGGGTGGTCCACACACTGCATAATTGCCTGATGATGGAACAATCTGGTGAGAAGAAACAATTGATGCTGCGAATGTGGGACTGAAGTCCTCTAGGACTGTCTGAAGCAGAGCAGAGGCTGGGCTTCCACAGAAATGCAGAAGGGTGGCCCGGTATAGGAGGATGGACACAGGTGGTCAGCAAAGCGGATGGTGGGTGGGAGACTGTGGGAATTCTTTTTTGACAATGTCTAGTTTCTCAGTTGTATATAAAGCAGTTCCTCTGCTGTGGGATGAGGGCACGGAAGGAGATGTGTATTAGTCAGCTGGGACAGCAATAACAAAGTAGCACCAGCTGGTGGCTTAAACCACTGAAATTTATCTTCTCACCATTCTGGAGACTCAAATTCTGAGATCAAGGTATCAGCAGGGTAGGTTTCTTCAACTGCCTCTCTCCCTGGCTTAAAGATAGCCATCTTCACCCCGTGTCTTACATGCTCTTCCTTCTGTGTCTCAACCTCCTCTTCTTAGAAGAACACCAGTCATTTTACTTAGAGCCCACCCTAATGACTGAATGGCTTCATTTTAACGTAATTACCTCCTTAGAGGCCCTATCTCCAAATATAGTCACATTCAGAAGTACTGAGGACTAGACTATGAACCTAGGAAGTTTGAGGGATACAATTCAGCCCATGAAAAGATGGCTGAAGTTTGAGGAATGTGTCTGGAACAGGCTAGGGAAATTCAGGATTGCAGGGCAGCAGTTTGGTTGATGCTGATAAACCTGTTCAGTCACAGCCACATCACTGTAATATTCATAACACTGAAGATTCAGGGCTAGCTTAAGGTTAAAGTTTTAACAACCCTATTCATGCCAATTACATCGAATCCATGATTTCTGTACCTATACTTTGTATTTAGTAGTATAAAAGATAAAATGGAAAATAAAAAGAGTAGCTCTAGATTTTTTCACCATGCATCAGGTTCCAGGCATTTTTGTCAAGCACTCTACATTTGCTGTCTTATTAATTACACTCACAAAAAGTTAAAACTAGAGACCTAGAGAAGACAGAGAGATTGGTAAAGTAAGCTCTCTACATCTTTCACCTTATGACCCTCAGACTAAAGTCGTGTTTCTGCCACTCCCTCATACAATCTTACATTCCCTATGAAAAGTCTCTGTGCATTATTTTCTTTAGGTATTTCAAATATGACATATTTTTTCACATTTTGTTTGTAGTTTGTCCTTAAATCAAGATTTAATAATTTTATTTATTTATTTATTTATTTATTTATTTATGAAAGAGCGTGTGTGTGCATGTGAGCTGGGGAGGGGCAGAGAGAGGGGGAGAGAGGATCACAAGCAGGTCACACACCATGAGAGTAGAGCTTGACACAGGGGTTGAAACATGGACAGTGAGATCATGACCTGAGCTGAAATTAAGAGTTAGATGCTCAACCAACAGAGCCATCCAGAAGCCCCTCAAGTGCTAATATATCCTATAAATATTTTGATTATATTCCACAGTTCATTGTAGGATATATTTATATTTTCAATCCAATTAAAGGGGAGTCTACTTGAATTCTTAAAAATGTATTATCCATAATCAATGTGCAGTATTTAGTTTTATTATGGTAATGTTTAAAATACACTGGAAAATTACAAAAAAAAACCCATGTAGCACACATTATTTAAGTAGGAGACATGATGTCAACATACATTTTTTCTATTATTTATGGAGCCTTTTTGAACTTCATGGTTATGCTATCTGATCAAATATACAGCAGTGGTTAAAATATTATTAAAAACCTGTTAAAGAGAGGTATAGTGTATGTGTAACAATAAATTATATAGAACATAATATTTAAATTACCCTTCTCAACACATAGTAATTTGCTAGATATTTTTCTCTACTTTCTCAGTACTTAGATATTTGTCAAATGACTTTTCTTTTTCTTTTTTTAAATTTTTTAAAAAATGTTTTTATTTATTTCTGAGAGAGAGACACACACACAGCATGAGCAGGGAAGGGTCAGAGAGAGGAGGAGATACAGAATCTGAAGCAGGCTCCAGGCTCTGAGCTAGCTGTCAGCACAGAGCCGATGCGGGGCTTGAACCCACGACCCGTGAGATCATGACCTGAGCTGAACTCGGATGCTTAACCGACTGAGCCACCCAGGCGCCCCAAATGACTTTTCTTTTAATTCTTGATAGTCAACCTTTGAATCCTAAAAATGAATGAAACTTTATGCTGCAAATTTACCACAGTCTGCTTTTCTTTCACTTAGCTCTCTCAAACAATGAGACGGGATTTTACCAACTCTGACAGCTTAAATGTACTCATAACCATTTTGGATTACATGCCATTTGAAAACCTGAAGAATACTGTGGATTTTCTAGAAAAAAACAAAATTCTGCATGTGCACTCAGAATGTCGTATGCAAATTCAAACAACTCATGGAGGGGGCCTGGGCGGCTCAGTCAGTTAAGTGATCGACCTCAACTCAGGTCATGATTTCGCACAGTCGTGAGGTCAAGCCGTGCATCAGATTCTGTGCTGACAGCTTGAAGCCTGGAGCCTGCTTCAGAATCTGTGTCTCCCTCTCTCCCTGCCCCTCCCCTGCCCATGCTCTGTCTCTCTGTCTCAAAAATAAATGAACATAAAATATTTTAAAAAGTATATGTCAAACAACTCATGAATTCCCATAAGACAACCCACGATATCCATGGACTCACATTACAGTGCTTTCAGACTCATGAATGAAAGCCTGGTTGTACCAGTTGTGACTTACCATGTTGATGGAATATAATATATACAGAGAACAGAGATGTTTATGAAAAAGTATGAAAAAAACTAAACACAAACATATATGTGCTATGATTCCAATGATAGAAAACATGCCTGCTCTGGACAAAAATGTTTAAAACTCACGTAAAATGAAAGTCGTTTTATAAAGTTAATGAGATTACAAATCAGTATTTCCTTCTTTTCAAAAATTCTTTTTAATGGAACATTGGTTCGTTTTAAACATAACATAGTAACATGAGGCACCTTGAAAACAAATAGCAGGACTTGAACAAATACAATCATCCCTTAAATATTCACTGAATATCCATTCTTGCTTCCTTTCTTTTTATTCTCTTGGGTAAAGCTAAAATAATCTTTTAAAAATTCTAATGTGGTGATACCACCCTCTAATTAAAACTCCTCAATGGCTTCTAATTGCTCTCAGGGTATATATAACGAAAATGGTTTCTAAGACTCCGTTTCATGGAGTGGTCTGTGCCCATCTTCCCACCACTTCTCCCAGTTCGCCAGCCTTTCTCAGGACAAGCCTGCCCTCCTTGCCTCTCGGCCCCTACACATGACTTTACACATTCGCTCCCTGATTCCCCTCTCCTATATCTTACTCCTCCTTTAGATTTCAGCTCCAATATCACTTCTTCAGGATAGGTCCTATGGATTTTCCAGCTGGAGTGGAGTACTGGATCATTCACACCTAAGACATTCTGATATTTATTCCGTAGCTTTTTTTTTAAAAGACTAAATGAAAAACCCACAAACCAGTTCATATTTTTATGAAATATTAAAAATATTTGAAAACGTGGAGTTTTTTTCAAAATAGATAAAACCGAGGATGAAGCACTGCAATTGTCTGACTAATCAATATGGCAGCCTGTTTCCCTCAAGGTTAATATATGTAAGTCAAGGTCTCTTCAAGATACTACAGTAGTGAAATTATAAGAGTAAAGAGTGTGCTCATTGTATAGAGAAGATATTTACAACATTTATAGTTTGTTTCTTGAGAATCAGGCTGATAACCCAATCCCAGAACATCCAGTGATTTTATACATTCAGAGAAAAGTCAGTTAAGTTGAAAAAAAGAGTTGAATATGTTATTTCGACATGTGGATTTAAAAGGTGACTGATTGAATCTGTCCTTTTCTAAAGTTAAGTAACTACTGCTTTAGGGTATTTTATCCTGATGGTTTCAAAACCACCAGGAAAGGCAAATTAGCTCAGTGGAAGCTAATCTCAGCATTATCTCAGTGGTTGGAATAGCACTTTTGAGTGCTCATTTAGAAGTTTAGTCTTCCTGAATTATTTCCACTTGCACTAATCAAAAAGTGTTGGTACAGCTTAACATAGTATCATTCCTGTGGACTTAACATTTCAGGAATGGGAGTCTATATTCTAACCTGAGTAAATAGCCTAAATACAACACAAAGATTGTGAAATTAGACTATATTTAGCTTTAACTTCAAATATTTCTTGGAAGCTTCACTTTACTAGATCTTATTCTGTAATCTATATTGGTCACAATATTTCACAAAGAGAAAAATATGTGTATTTGCTTAAAACAGTAATATCTAACCTGAGATTTTTTGAAAAATCTCATGAGGTTGCCGAGCAAATGGATAAACTGCTAACATATGAAGGCTACCAAATCATCAGCCTGTTGTTTTTTTATAGATCTCACTGACAGGAAAAACCATTGACCATTTTGTCTCTTCGTTCTGTAAATCAAGACATTCAAAGATTCTTCAGCTCGAGATGCAAAAAAGGCAGCAATCTTGCAAGTACCAGTTTTCCTATCACATATAGTTACCTGAAGCTGCTGAGAGCCTACCAGATACGTAATGACTGCTGTTCACCAAAGGGTAATTTGAATTCTGGGTCTCAAAGTGTTCACTAGAATACTTGAGATGTCAAAATTTTGTTATTTGTTTCAGCTGTTTTTAATTTTAAAATTGTATCTCCTTATAAATTTAAGGGTTCATATAATAACAGATTTCTATGCATATCTAAGGAGAAAACCACTTAAGTTTATAACCAAATCCAAAAAACTATATCACTTCTGCTCATATTTGGTCTAAGAGCCCTAACAGTCAGGCAGTTTTTCATAAACTGTAGACAGCTTGATTCAGAGTATACACATAGGACTCAAATGGAACAAAATATCTGAAGAGAGGAGTTGCCTTTTATATGCTTATTCCTTATTAAACTTCACTTTTTAGGGGCGGGAATGAAATTCCTCTGTCTTCTTTTAATCTCTTTGCTTTGCAAATACATTAATACACTTTATTCTAGTGAAAAATCTCTTTATGAGTTGTTGGAACAGTTTTTGCTTTCCAGAAATGTGGTTATCCTCAGGTCCCTTAGGTGAACCATTCAGTTAGGGATATGAATCTTTACTCTCTGAACTGCAGATATTTCTGACAGAGGATGATTTGGCAAGATAAACTCTACACACTGGGCACCTGGCGGCTCATTTGGTTAAGTATCCGACTTTGGCTCAGGTCGTGATCTCATGGTTTGTGGGTTCATACCCAGCATTGGACTCTGTGCTGACAGCTTGGAGCCTCGATCCTGCTTCAGATTCTGTGTCTTGCTCTCTCTGCCCCTCCCATGCTCTCGCTCTCTCATTTGCTTGTGTGCCTACGCATGCACAAAAATAAATATTAAAAAAAGAGATGAACCTATACACATTCAACTTCCTATAAGGTTTCTTAACACCTTAATTTTCTTCCTATAACCTTCAAAAAATTGCTTTCATGTGCAAGAGGAGTGGCCAAATCTAACAAAAGTGTATGCAAATGGTAATATATATACTTGTTGTAAGTATTGTTGTATTGCATAGACAACTCCAAAGATTAAATGGCTAGGTTTTTATACAATATCTTTTTAGAAGAATGTGAAGGTCCATAGCAGGCAGGAAAAAAAAAAAAAAAAAGACTGTGGCCTAAAAGATGAGATGATATTTGCTTTGAGGGAAAATCATTAAGCTTTTGGTCTTTTTCTTTACACTTTAAATTGAATTGTACCCATCTCACTGCTGGCATTAGAATTAATTTGTTAAACCACTACCTTCAAACCAATGTTAGCGGTAGAGTACCTTCAGATCTCCTTAACAGAATGCCTTCAGCAGCATTTCGTTTTATACTGAAAAGATATGCCTTTTTCCTATAGTGAGTAGTTCTAAGTCTGAGTTAGCTCATAAGTCATAAACATAAAAAACTCCACTCCTTCTTTCTGGTAGTAACTTAGAGATATCTCTGTTCACTCTGTAAAGCCAGAAAGGATCAAGCACGATTTCATGTTTTTACTCCCTTTTCTCTTTTATGCTTCACCTCTAAAACAGTCAACAAGAACTGAATAGCCCAACACTCGTATTAACACACTAACGTTGGGGATGTTTTTGGGGTGGGAGCTAATGATGTACTCATTCATACCACTTCTAAATCCTTTATTATTCCCAGAAGTAGAGGAGTTTGACCAGTTGGTTCATAGTATTTCTTTGAGAAATACTGCATTGGGTTAAAAGCTTAATGAAGAAGTATCACATAACTACTTTTTCTTGGACTTATGCGTAAAGCAATATAGAATTACACAATTTTGGTGGGCTACATTTCAATTTCACTTAACAAGTATCTATTGAAGACCTACTATGTGTAAGTTTTGCTACTCCAAGGGATCAGTGTGCTTTCATCTATTAAGGGAATTCTAATGTAACGGAAGTAACCTTGTGTGTTGAACAAATATGAATAGATGGGCAAAATGGAGCAGCAGAGAGGGACATTACACACAAAAGGTGGGAGAAATCAAAGCAGGAAAACTAAAACCAGTTTTTAAGAGTGCTTAAAGTGTATGGAAAGTTGGGACAACCAACTCTAATAGTTTTACATTTGGAGGTTAAAGTTGATAGAGTTAAAAGTGTTTTTCTTTGATTCCAGTGCTTTGGTTGGCTCCTGGATGCACAAGCAAAAAGATATTATTAGTCCTGGCACACTTTCAATTATGTCATAAGATCAGAATCTGTTAAACTTAAGAACTCATCTGGACAAAAAAAAAAGCATACTTCTAAGTGTCAGGTGCCTTCGACCTCTAAAGGTAACATGAGCACACATCATTTGTGGGAGGGGGAGGGCCCATGGAGAGGGGACTGCTTATTGGAATTAATTGAACATTTACTATGTGAAAAGATTTTTATTTATTTTATTTTTTATTATTTTTAAATTTTTATTTATTTATTTTGAGAGGGACAAAGCTAGTCAGGGAGGGGCAGAGAGAAAGAGAGAATCCCAGGCAGGCTTTGCATTGCCAGCATGGAGCCCGACACAGGGCACAAACCCACAAAACCATGAGATCATGACCTGAGCCAAAACCAAGCGTGGGAGGTTCAACCGAATGAGCCACCCAGGCACCCTGTAAAACAATTTTTCAATCTAATATCAAGAAAGGTTGTATGAAGGCAGTGGTAGTTGGTATGGTAACAGTGACTCGTGATGTGTGACCCCCTCAAAACTTCACAGAATATTGCTTGTTTTTCTCACATTCTCTACCTCACCTTTTTGGTGTTTTTGACTTCACTGTGTTTCCTCATGATTAGGCAGGGATGGAAGCAAAAACTACATTGCTCCTACCCTGAAACAGAATTGAAGAGACAAAATTCCCATCCACCCCTTTCCCAGTGCAATCCGGAGCATATTGGAATCTTCTCTACTGAATAGTAAGAGAGTTAATAAAACATATTCTTCTTCTTCTCCCTCTTCTCTCTCCTTCTCCCCCTCTTCCACCTCCCCTTCCTTCTTATAGTGGTGCCAGTAGTAATGGTAGTATACAAATAAACATAGTCACCATTTACTGAACTCTTAGTATATGTCAGAAGTTATGTGAAAACATGAATTACATTATCATTGATTCTTACACCTCCACCTCAAGGTATATTTTATATCAGATTTTAATTCTTGTAAAAGAAAATAACATGTATGAGGTTAAACAAACAGGGCAGATTTGTATATAAGGTAAGGGACAGTTCATGAACCAGAGCATCATATATAACCAGTCTTCAAGAAAGGAGAAAAATCGGGACCTAAAAATATATTAGGACCCAGGAAGGAAGCTCTCAGTCTTTTATGTTTGGTTTTATCTGTATCTTTAGCTTGGTTTTCTCTATGTCTGTGTACACGGCACAAGAGAAACGTGGTCATGCGACAACTTCAGGAGACCAGCCAACATGAATGACTGTCTCTCAAGCCCAGGTCCATGTTCTCAGGAAAAAAAAATGACTTTCCCAACTATCCCAAACTGATCTGGAAAACTTTAGCGGTAGAATCAGGTTTATTTGGAATATATGTGGGAGAAGAAAAAGGGATCTTGTGTGCATCCCCTTGTATGAGGGATAAATCAAAGAGTGTAACTAGTTTACCCAAGCTCACAAAGTAAATAAATGGAAAAATGGGATTTCAGAACAGATTTTGAATTTAAAGCCCAAGCAGCTTTTACTGAATTGTGTTGACTTTGTATTGGTTTCCTACTGATACTATAATGAATGATTCTTTTTTTTTTTTTTTTTTTAGAGACAGAGTGAGCAGGGGAGGGTCAGAGAGAGAGAGGGA
Source organism: Hyaena hyaena (assembly GCF_003009895.1). Taxonomy (NCBI): domain Eukaryota; kingdom Metazoa; phylum Chordata; class Mammalia; order Carnivora; family Hyaenidae; genus Hyaena; species Hyaena hyaena. The sequence goes on from NW_024081538.1 coordinate 227,470, forward strand.
GTGACAGACTCTGAAACAGGCTCCAGGCTCTGAGCTGGCAGTCAGCACAGAGCCCGACGCGGGGCCCAAACCCACGAACGGCGAGATCATGACCTAAGTGAAAGTCGGACGCTTAACCGACTAAGTCACCCAGGCGCCCCTATAATGAATGATTCTAAACATAGTGCCTTTAAACTACACAAATTTATTGTCTTAATATTTCAAGAGGTCAAAAGACTTAAATATGTTGGAGGGGGCTATCTTCTTCTGGATATTTTAGGAGTAATCCATTTCTTTACCTTTTATAATTTGAAAGGGCCCCTTCCTTTCTTCCTCCCAATTTCTGCTGTCCTCATCTTATTTTTCTCTCTCTCACTCTGACCCTCCTACCTTCTTCTTATGAGAATGCTCGCTTTAGCATTGGACCCACCCAGATAATCCAGGATCATCTCTTCATCTCAAAATCCTGAATTTCTTTTCATTATTAAATCCTCTTTTGCCATGTAAGGTACCCTATTCACACATTCCAGGAATTAGGGTGTGGAAACCTTTGGGGAGGCCATTATTCAGCCTACCACAACTTTCTAGAGTCTAGCCCGTTCCTACTTGGTGCTGCCATTGGAATCTATTCTTTAATCTTCTCTTTACAATCTCATTTTCTATGTATTTCTAGTTTTTATATTTTCTAAGATTCTGACCCTGTTTGACATAAAAAGTACTTTATTATTTGTTTCATGTTTATATTGCTTGAGATTCTTCCATGCTTCCGATAGTGGATCTTTCTTGGTCTTGGTCATTTCTAGATTCTTAATTTCTAAAGTAATCCATTCATTTTTTGAGGTGGGCTTTGATGCAGAGTTTTAATGTTGACAGAGATGAAGCTGAAGGGAGGGCAATATATTCCAGAGATGGGAGCAAAGGGAAGGATTTTAATGAACAAAGGCCCAGATGAAGATATACATGGTAGAGTCACAAGAAACAGTCTGTTCCCTAGTTTGTAGGGAATATTTGATGGAAGTTTGAGAAAGGGAATGTTGATTGGGAGCTATATTTTGGAAGCTTTTAAATTAATATATTATGTAATATAATTGATGGACAAACGATTGTTACCTCCAAATTAGGTGTTCCACAAATCCATTAATTTTAAACTGTGTTTATTGTGTGGAGAATGCCCATTAAAAAAAAAAAAGTTTTAATGTTTGTTTATTTTTGAGAGAGACAGAGCATGAGTGGGAGAGGGGCAGAGAGAGGGAGACACAGAATCCAAAGCAGGCTCCAGGCTCTGAGCTGTCAGCACAGAGTCCACTGCAGGGCTTGAACTCACCAACAGTGAGATCATGACCTGAGCTGAAATCGGATGCTTAACCGATTGAGCCAGCAGGCACCCTGAGAATGCCTGTTTTTTAAAAAGTTTGCCATTCTCTACATACACATGGGGTCTATGCTTAAAATTCCAAAAAGGTCTTTCAGGAACAATTACTTATTATTTTGAAACAGATAGGCACACACCCCCCCCCCCCCATACATAAAGCCACCAACACTTTAGCAAGACCACATGTAATGCTGGCTGTAAATAAGACTAGAACACTATAAACATCTACCTTTGAACAGGGCTTGTTTATCCTACTTATCTCATTTTGTAGTTCTAATGGTTTTTAACGGTATTGAATGGTTTTCTGAATGTGGGAATTACTCTAATATATAACTGTTAGGTGGTAAGTACCCAGAAGGGCCATATATATATATATATATATATATATATATATATATATATATACTCATTTCTATTGTATTCGTCTTGGGCAGAACTGTTCATGTTTATGTTAACAAAAGCCAACTTAATTTTACAGTCATTAAGGACTAACTATGAAAGTATTTAATAGCTATAAATCAGCCCTGGAGCAAAAGTGGGTTATTGAATTTAAGCTCACAGTATAAATGAACTATTTTGGCACCCATTAGATTAAAATGATTAAATTGCTTCTCTCCTGTGTCTCATATTCACATAGGAAGTTTTGTACTTTTGCTTAACCACAAAATACTTTACCCTCTAGAAGGGAAAAAAAATAAGCCCATAGCTTTTTAATGAAAGGGACATTGTGTTATGTGTAACTTAATGTTTCCTCTAGATTTACTATTTTCGAAAGGGCTAGAAGTGGAAAATATTAGACACTAGTGGCTTACAATGACATCATTCTGTATTTAATTAAAACGTGTCCTTAATGCTTCACTAAGGCTTTCAAACCCATAGAGTTTTATCTGATTTTATTTTTTCCTTTTAAAAACTAGAGTTCTTATAATTTTCATAGTTGACATTAGTTTCCTAAGGGATGATAAATGATAAATCCAAACATTTAAGTCCATTTCACTTAGAACTGCTTTGCCTACAAAAGATTTCTTAGTGTCTGTGTTTATAAAGAAAAAATGTACTAATGTTTACTGCCTATTCACTTCTGTAATGTATGCCAACTGCCACATATTTAGTGAAATAGTCTTTTTGATGTAGGAAGTCTTAGAGATAGAAAAATGCATAGCGTATAGATTTTGTTCCAAGAAGAAAATAGATACACAGTTAAGTGTACAGCACGTAATGAGATAAGTGCTGCTAAAGACATGTAGAGGTGCTACAGGAGCACTGAGGAGTGTCACAACAGGTTTCCTGGAGGTAATTTGTGCTATGGTTAAGTCCTAGGAGCCTTGTTGCTTATGAGCATTTGGTCCCTTTAAGAGAAGATTAGAATTCTCCCAGCTTGCGCTCTGCAAATGCTCAGAAGAGCAAACTGCAAGCAGCAATGCGGTGTATTTCCAAAGGGAGGACTCTGGCCTGTATAATAGCATCGACTCACCATTGACTTTTATATATAAACACTGACTCGGTTATCTATATGGGCAAACAAAGAATGGATAAATAAAACCAAAGATCAATTTATGAAAGCTGCTAGTATTCAATACTTCATATTATTTAATTATTTCAGTGTGTTGCCTCACTAACTCATTTACTAAAGATGACCAATAGAATATAATGACCGCATTTATCATGGTGCCATTCTTAAAGTCTTTTAAAGGCTTTCTAAAACAATTACACTTGATACTGGGAAAACTTGAAGTACACAGAGAGATACTGAAAAAATGGCTGGATCCAAGATCATACTGCATTTAAGTTTTGGCACAGCCCTTATGCCCCCTGGGTGATCCGTCCTCACACCTGCCGCCATGGGTGGATCTAGTCACCTCGGCTCTGGTGTTCTCCATTTCTTTGGAGCCAACTGCCATTAATCTCCATATTCATGAGAGAGTGTAGTGTATGCAAGAGCCTTTTGGAAACCACAAGTGATATATTAATATGAATCTTTAGAATAACAGTACAAAGTTGTTTCCAATGCCTTCCAAAATTTTGTCTTCCTCTCATTATCCAGAAATGCACTACCAAAATGTACCTGACCATTTTTAAATCTATATTATATCTAACCCCTTGTCTCTCATATATATTCCTCTGTAACTATATGTACAGTACATACACACACAAATATATATTTTTTTCCATTAGGATAATTAAGCTATTTTGTTATATCAAAGTATGATATATTGTATTAGAACAGCAGAGAGTTGTGGTGAGGTATTAGAGTTGAGTTTGATGTTAGACCAGAACAACTTGACCCTATAATATCTACAGAGTGAATATTTCATGAAGTCACGCCATTTTACCATCATACTAGCCAAAAAAAAAATGTATAGATGTGTGTTACTGTCTTATATACATTTAGCCTATGTTTGGACAAAATTGTTGAACATAGTACAGTGAAATGTAGCATCGTTTATTGGAAATGGCCAAGAGAATTAGAGAGCTTGCTAAATTATGACAGTGTAATGAACATGTTCATAGGACACTTTCTAATAGATAGAACAGCCCATGGAAACCACAACTAAGGTGAAAGCTACCATATAGGAACACATGTTGAGCAAGCAGACGAGATAGTAAAACGGATGAACACAGAGAACTGAGCGCTAAGACAGTGAATATCAGTAAAGTCTCCTTTTGGCAATGACACATTTCAGTTAGCAACAATAACTCCCATAAAAAAGTCATTGTTGTTGTTGTTTATTTAAATAAGGAGTGAAGCTTACAATGACCAGACACTTTCATGACCAAAATTTTGGTGGGCTTACATCACGATTTCAAGTGTTTTGTTTTGTTTTTCTGGTCCTTGTCTAGTCTGACACATTGGTCATAAGACTTCATGAATCACAGTGTTTGCATTAGGATAGATATAGTTCTGCCCCTTGCCAGGAGTATAAAGTATGTAGGTGCTATCTGTTAAATAGGTGATTGCACTGATGGTTCTACAAGCTGAGTACCAGTGTTCTTTCTAGAAGTGTCAGGCAATCACCTTTCCTGTTGGCCCAGCCATCATTCCGCAGATTTATTGGTCATGGTTTTGAGATTGAACTGGGCAAGCCAAAGGACCTTTAATGGAACCGTAAGCTAAGAGAGCTTTCTGAAGCACTGATTGAGGAAGTTATCATTTTCAATTAGATTATTTGACCCCAACTATATTATTAATATTGTTTCTCTGTGCCTCAAAACATTTTAGGGAACGCCAAAGGATTCATACAAGTTCCTATAAATATAGAAAAGCCCAAGATGCCATTATGAGATCAGAGGGCACAGGAAAGGCATGGGAAGGATACGGAGACACCAATAGCACAAGATCCCATGTCTAGTAGAATGGCAAATAAGAATGGGAAATGGTACCCGCAGGCAAGTAAATAGCATCTCCTGCATAGGGAGTAGAAAGAAGATGAAGGAAGCAGACTGGAAAGGAAAGATTAACAGACTATTCTCATGGGTTGTTAAGAAATATATACAGATAGATACAGGATTCTTCTGTGTTTATTTAGTTATATATTTATTGTACAGTTAAACTACAATAGTACATGTACTAATATATACACATATCTCTTGTCTTTATCCACTGAGAGAACCTAGAACCAGCGACACTCAGGTAGCAATGACCATATCCAGCACACAGGATTCTCCATTAGAAGGAAGCAGGATTCCTTGGAGAAGTGGTTAGAGCAGAGCAGGGAAATACAAGTTGAACCCGGAGCATGCCTGTGTTATAAAGAAAAAGAAGAGAAAAGAAGGGAAGGGAAGGGGAGGGAAAGGAAGGGAAGAGAAGAGAAGGATAGAAGGAAAAGAAGAATTGAGTATTAAAAGAACACAGAAGCCAACCTGAAAGTGCTCACTATGGCCAATGTACGAACAATTTGAAAAACAAATTATGATGTAGTTTATTATAGCCAAAAGAAAAACAGAAATATCTGTGAGTCCATACTAACATAAATTATTAAATAAGTAAATGAAAGTGAAGAAGAGGGGACAACTGTGTCTTATAGAAGATTTTAATTAAAAAATATAGAAGAAATGAAGGAATTAGAAAACCATGATCAGAACACGAAAGTAATAACTGCTGCAGACAAGACACAATGATAAATGCTGAAATTAGTGGACAGAAGCTTAAAGAGAAACAGGTTATTTGCAGTCACAAAATATCCCTCCCTAAAGTGCATTAATTACAAAGAAAAAAACATAGTAACTTCGCAGTGGAGAAACCCGACAAACATCATCTTAACCAAGGGATCAGGGTAAACAGCGCCAGACTTAGCAGATCATGACCCTGTATGTGATGCATTTAGATGTGATGCACCTCTGTGATGTCCTTGCTAATAACGCATAACTTCAATCTAATTTGGGGGAAACATCATGCAAATCCAAACTGAATGACATTGTGCAAAATAACGGACTAGTACTCCTTAAATGTGTCAGGGGTCACAAATGACCAGGAATGAATGAGCAAATACCACAGAATGGAAGAGACCAAGAGGAAATGACAACTACTTGCAATCTGGGATCCTGGATTGGATCCTGAGACACAAACAGCATTAGTGGAAAAACTGGTGAAATCTGAATGAAGCCTGTAATTTAGTGAATAGCATTGTACCAATGTTAATTTCTTAGTTTTGATCATTGTACCAGTCAGATTTTAACATTAGGGAAAGCCAGGTGAAAAGTGTAATGAATAAAAACTCTGTGCTGTTTTTGCAACTCTTCTGTAAATGCAAAATCATCTCAAAATTAAGTAAAAAGAAATATAAGACTCATAAGGAAAATAGCACCATTTTATATATCATGGGATTGCGAAAAACTGCTATTGAAGCACACTGCTATTCAGATGCTTTTGGTTCCAAGTAACAGAGAAACCAACTTAACTGTCTTAAATAGTTGCTTATTTAACTGGAGAAATCATGAAACAGAAGGGTGCTTTGTCATAATGTTTAATCCAGAGTCTGGCTTTTAACTTAAACTCTCTAGCTTTCCTTCACAAGCCACTCTATCCTTACCCTAGTAACCAAAGAGCTGCAGCAATTCCAGGCTAAGAGCTGGTGTCCAGAGCTAGAGGTCTGTCAATTGCAGTGGCTTTCTTAAAAAAGTAACTAAGTAAGGGACTGCTTTCCTAGAAGTTCCCAGGGAACTTCATCCTCCAAAGATCTAACTGGAATAAATTGGATTGGATGCTCATTACTAATCCAACGGCAGGTGCCAAGGAAGTCATTCAGACCATTTGTCATGGGCCTGGTTTCTAAAAGCAGTCACTGGCGGAGGGATTTCAACTACTCTGCCCACCGTGGCGCTGATGATGGGGCGTTGAGCTGCATGGAGCTGGTTTAAGTAGGTGAACTTAGGAAGAATAAATGATTATTAGGAAGAAGAAATGATTATTAGGAGGGAAAGAACCTGCCTGATAGAACGAATTTTTCAAAGTAAAAGTTGTATGCATGATTTGGTACTAATAAATCAATATTCTAATATGGAAACAATAGAAAGAATATGTGCAATTCACCCCCTTCTAGCAAAACTGGGAATGTCTGCACTCATTCTCTCTGTAGCCATGCTATAATTATTTCAGCAATCTGGTGAGACCCAGGAGGTTAATTTATTAGTCCTTTACATTCCATCACTGCATAGTCTGATCCGTTTCCACTTGTTTCAGTCAGTATCTTGGAAACGGTCCCTTTGTTTACATACGTTTGGCGAATTTCCCATCCCTAATTTGATCACCTGCACCTGGAAAAACGGGTAATTTCATTTGAAGATTCAGGTGCCCTCATTAAGGAACAAAGCATTACGTAAGCTTCCTGCCGGCCGAACAAATTTAAATTGTTCTCACAGAAGCTCCTCACCTTCTTACACACAAAATGTTATATGAGAAGCAAAACAAAAGAATGTCTTTTGCCAGAGAAGGTAAAAAAATATTCCATGCTCTCTAGAGAGAAACAATCTTTAATTGGAATAAGCTGGCAACGTTCTCTGTATTGGCACCGTTCACTCTATGGAAAAGCCTCAGCCGCAATGACAGTAGTGAATGTACTGTAAAGAAAGGACACAAGTAGTCTCTGTGCCTCTAGACATACACATAACTTTAACGAATGTGAAATCAAGTATTTTCCACTTGTTAGCATTCAGTTATAGTTTTACAAATTATTATCTCTCTACGCGTAACTGTAGTTTTGCAAATGCCATCAGTGGAAGCTAATTTATGCACTGTATGTATATTTTCTTCCATATTTCTGTGCTGTATTTAAATATATTTAAAAGTATGTGGACATATCACCCTTACACTGCGGATCAACTGGATCCACATCTGTAGACTTGATCTCTTCTTTATCTCTAGACCCAGGTATCTCACTGCTTGATGGCTTTCTCAATGTTGATAAACCTTGACTGCTCAGTCTGTTCCAAAGAGAATCCATTATAAGACAACCTGAATCTGTTCTCCTCCATGCATATCCCCTTAGAGTTGAGAACCCTTGGTAGCTGAGAGCCCCCTGGTGACCTTGGTGTTCAACTCCATCTCTAATTCCTCCTAGCTGCTTTTTAGCCTCCACATGCAGTTTCTAAGTGCTCTTGATTTTACACCTAAGTATTTATTAGATCTGTGCTTTTCTTTCTATTTCCACACTGACCATCTTGTTACAACAGACGATATATTTTCTACCTGGCCCCAAATTCTCTCCCTGCCCAGCAACTACCCCTCCCCAGCACACACAAATACATAGACTCTCACACAGCTTTCAGAGACAAATACTACAGCATGGGTTTGATTTCATCATCTTGTCATTCCCTGCTTCAAAATATTTGGTGGCTATCTAGTAACTGATGTTTAATAAACAAGGCTCTCCATAATTTGGCCATGCACTACCTTAGCAGTCTACTTCAGTGAACACTTCTTGGGCGTCAGCCTGATTGACTTTATTTATGTCCTCCTTTTAAAATATCCTTGCTTCTCTCATCCTTCAAGATGCCTTTCTCTCCTCTTTCTCTTCCCTCCCTGTCTTAGTTTGGGCTACTGTATCAAAGTGCTATAGATGGGGGCGCTTATAAATAATAGAAACTTAATTCCCACAGTTCTGGAGGCTGGGAGGCTGAGATCACAGTACCTGGATGGCTGGGTTCTGGTGAGGGCCCTCTTTGGTGTTGCAGACTGCCGAATTCTTGTTGTATCTTCACATGGCTTACAGAGGGCAAGAAAGTTCTCTGGAGTTACAATTATAAGAGTGTGAAGCCTATTCACAAGCACTCCACTGTTTTGACCTAACTACTTCCCACAGACCCCATCTCCCAAGATCATCACCTTGGGTATTAGGATTTCAATGTATGACTTTGGAAGAGACATAATATTCAGTCCGTTGCACTCTCTGACCAGGTTTTCTTCAGCTGTTTGACCCACTCCCTTTATTTTCACTAGCACCTCCATGGTAATTACCCCCAAGTTTACTACCTTCAGTTGAGATACTTTCCTGACTCTCAAAACTGTGTATCAACTGCCTACCACTTTATATATCCTCCTGGAGAACAAATTGAACCTATTACTCTCCTCTGCCTTTTCACTATATCCCTGTGTATTCAGTCATCAGGTATTGATAATTTTACCTTCTAAATATTACTGTGATGTTAGGAAAGTTCTAAGCCTTTTGGCTTAATCTGGATAATGGCCATTGGTGGTGGGTGGGTGGGGTAGATAGAAAAAAGATGTAAATCCAGATCTGTTATTTTAAAATTAGATGAACCAGAGAAAATCCTAAAACTACAGGATAGAGTCAATGGTAGTTTAAAACCTGGAAATAATTAATGCTTTGTAAATATAGCAAGCAAAGTATTACTCCCAACATAGCCATTAACCTAACCTTAAGTATATATTTATTCATTTTATTTAACTTCTATCTACACTTAACACAAAGCATAAGTTTGATATTGAATAGTGACCCTCAGAGATGTAGAATAATTTAGAAGTTCCAATTTCATCCTTTTACATGTAAACAATATTTTAAAAATAGAAACATTACCATATACAGTATTTTTAAGGTTTATGGCAAAGATTTTTTTCATTATGTTCTCTATAAACTGTTAAAAATACTCATTAACATGTGAATACCGTGGTATGCAACATACAAGTACTTATAAATAGTTTTATTCTCACAATTAGAATAGAACATTATTCTTACAAAGCAATGTTGTGGTTGCAGTTTTTTTTGTTTTGTTTTGTTTTGTTTTTGTATGACTGAATTTGCAAGATGGATTTAATGTTACAACTGGGTCAAAAATGTTAGATTTAGAATTACATTAGGTGAATTGATGTACATCAACAAAAATAAAATCTTCATCTGATCCTTGTCCCATTTGCTATATTATAGTTGCCACATCAAAGAGAATTCTAATTCTGTATTCTTCAAGTGAATTAAGCATTCTGCACTTATGTACTCATTATAAAAAGAAAAACAACTTTGAAATACAAAACATTACATCTTTTTTATTTTCTGAAAGTTTTAGCTGTTTATTTTAGTTCAAACCATTAAAGGTGCCAGTGTTTGATTGCTTATCTGGCTTGATCTCACACCATTAAATGTACCCAAATCGGGAAGCCTGGGTGGCTCAGTCAATTAAGTGTCCCACTCTTGATTTTGGCTCAGGTCATGATCTCATGGGTTGTGAGTTCAAGAAAGTGACAAGTCTGCTTGGGATTCTCTCTCTCCCTCTCTCTTTGCCTCTCCTCTGCTCATGCTTGCACTCACACTTTCTCTCAAAATTAATAAACATGTAAAAATATATATACCCAAACTATTTGCTTAATTTCTATGTTTAAAAAGTGTACAGTAAATAGAAATGTTGAAGGGATATTTGATTTCAGCTTTGCCAAATGGTAGCTAAAACTATTTTTGTTAATATTATATGTGATAAATGTGTACAGATTCATAACTATAATACATACTTTTATATTTGGCCCCTCCTTCTCAATGTATGGCACACTAGACATGTTCCTTAAATGATATGCAGACTGTCGTAATTACATCTTCCTCTGTAGGAAGAAAATTACCACACTGGAAAATAGCAATTATAGCTTGCTACTGACAGCATGCCCCATGGTATCTTATAATCCGATAAAGATTTTCACACATACAAAAATATTCTAAAATAAGCAGTTCTGATGGTGTGTTTACATTTTGCTTATTTAAATTGTGTCAATTTTATTTCTCCTGGCAGTAAAACTAAACATTTATTTATCTATTCTTTGGAGGATTACTCTTTGCAAGTAAATCTAGGGTAAAGTTGTAATGTGTGGATGCCATATGGAAATAAATTAACAAAGTGAATAACTTCCTCATCGAGGGCTGGTGGCTTAACTTCTCATTTCACTAATGAAAACAGTTTCTATCTCATTTTGAGTAAAGTCTATAAACATGTTTTCAATGTTTGCATAAATTAGGATGCTTTGAGCTTCATGTAACAGAAAACACAACAGACAGTGGGTTGGCATTAAGAAGGTTATTATGTCCCATAAAGGAAGACACCAGTTCCGCAGTGATATCAAGGATCTTGTTTATCATTTCATCTGCTGCTTCTTGGTACTTTAACTTCTGCCTTTTAGCCGATTCCCTTCAGAGCCCCCACATGGCTTCCATCATCACAGGCATCACAGGTAGACAGCAAGTTCCGGGAGAAAAAGGCAACTGTTCCTTTTCATGAACCTGTTTCATGAACAAGAAAATCCCTTCCTTGTTCCTTGGACCAAATTACATCACACACTTCTGGCAAAGTCAGTCACTGGCTAGGAGAAGGGAATTACCTAATGCACTTATGCTAATCAATATCCCACTTTTTAGCACTTTCCTGAACACACGATAAAGGTGATAGTGAGCACTCAGACAAGGTAGGGGCTCTGACAGCAAGAGAGAGTGCCATGCTTGTCTTTGTTGTCGTGAGGCAGTGTCATGCCTCTAATAGTCACCAAACATGCTTGTGCATTAGACCTTGCTACTGAATTATTTGTCCTCCTTTAGGAGAAGAAAATCTGTATAAAATGGTGGAAGCAAATTTGGGTATTTAATACGCATTTTTAAATTCCCTTTGTTATAGAAAGATGTCTAGAATGATCCACAGTAAACTTCAAGTAACTCTAGGGAATAAAATAGAGAATATGAGAAGACAACACTTACTTTTTAATTTATATGGTTCTATGGTGTTTAATTTTTTATAGTGAGAATATATTGTTAATCCTTTAATTTAAAAACAGAAAATAGGGTTTCCTAGCTAGGCAGTAAATTACAAAAATGATTGTATGAAAAGAAATATTTTTTCTGTAATTTTGAAAAGGCAGAATGGAGTATATGCTGTCAGGTAGCATGCTTTTACATATTGATCTGAGGAAACCATTTTTCAAGCTGTGAGGAGGCCATCATTGGATGCATACCAAACTTTGGTATTTAAGGAAAGTGTTAATGTGAAACACATCATTAGACCAAGCTTAAACTGTTATGACACTTTGAAATATGGCATTTCAGAATTATCTAGATCTCTAGCTTCCAATAAAAGAGCCACTAACCACAGGTAGTTACTGGGCACTTGAAGCATTGCTAGTCTGAATGGAAATGTGCTCTAAGTGTAAAATACATACTCAGTTTTGATAAGTGTAAAATATACCAATACATTTTATATTAATTTTATATTCAAATAATATTTTGAATATATTAGGCTAATAAAATCATTAAACTTATTTTCATTGTATTCTTATTTATATTTCTAAAAATATCTCATAAAAGATATCAAGTTACATATGTGGCTCACATTTGTGGCTTGCATTGTATTTCTCTTGCGTAGCACTATCTAGATGTCTTTTGAGGAGGGCTAGTTAGACTTCAGTTGTGTGAGAGCTGTGCAGCCTCCTTGAAAGCCCAGCAGCTGGACGTGCTGAGATTGGGGTGAAACTCACCAAACTCAAATCTTTAAATCTTTCAGGAACTAGAGCACTGTTGAATCTCATCATTTGTTATAATCTTGATGTGTAGGGACACCTGGGTGGCTCAGGTGGTTGAGTGTCCGACTCTTGATTTCAGCTCAGGTCACAATCCCAGGGTCGTGGAAGGGAGCCCTGGGTTCAGCTCCACACTGGGCATGGAGCCTGCTTAAGATTCTCTCTCCTAAAGAAAAAATCTAGATGTATATAATCTAGGCAGAATCCAGATAAATCTTGGCTGATCTTGGATGAGAAACTTGCTTTGAAGAAACAAGAGAGGAGTATAAACCTGATAAGGAATGATAAAAGTCAGAGGATAAGAATACTGTTGAGAGCAATGGAAAGTCCTGTCAATCAGGTTACCTTCTGGACTAGTCAGAATAAAGACTGAGTTCCAGTTCATTTAAGAAAATGATGGTTGTCTGAGTCAATGAAGTACCCTGAGAGCTGAGAATACACCTGACTCTAACTTGATAATGGAATTGAACATGATAGTGAAGAGGGAGTGAGCTGATAAAGATGAGAAGTGACCTTCTTTGGAAGGTCCAGAGTATGTCACCACAGAGACACGGGTTTGTCAGCGTCTGTTGGGAAGTGAGTGAGTGAGTAGGAACACGATGCTGAAGTTGAACAATCCCCAGGAGCTTTAGGAAGAAGCCGCAGGAATTTGGGGACAAGATTTCTAGAGATTACACTAGCGAGGCTGTGGCTAAGATGGCATATTTCACTGTTTTATTATTATTATTATTATTATTATGACCTTTGTTTAAATTCTAATATGCTTTAAGGCAAATGTGGACTACAATTTAGAACATTCAGAAACAAGATTAGGGCATTTAAAGACCATTAAGATAGAGGGAAAAAGGTCTAACACTTTAAAGCTTAGAGCTATTAGCAAATGCGTCTATAATAATGTGTGACTTTTGTCCTCTGCTTCACTAGTTTGTAGAACAAATAGGTGACATTGATTTAATATTCAAATTAATTACTAGAGACTCTTCACATTAGCTGGGCGTACCTTACTCTCAATGCCCAGAGAAATACCTCACCACTTTTAAATGTGCATCTGCCCCAGCATTCAGCGACAGAGGTTTTCACGATTCTTTTTATTCTTTAAATAAACAGCTCTCTTTGAGCTGTCGAGAATAGATTGTATACAGCATGAAAACTGAGAGGCCTTTAACATTAAAAAAAGCTACTGAAGAGCTATTAATATATTATCAGTTTTATACCTATCGACCTAATTAAATTATATAGATGAAAATCAAATTAATCTGGTGATAGCTGAAGTATAAAAGGTTATGAAAATAGAGAACCTACTGCTTATAATAGCATTTAAATATTTTATTTACGTACTAAATTCTCAAAAACATGTTTGAGTTAAAAAATGTAACACCGATGCATATTTTATAACCTGTATTTATTTCCACTTCTTTAATTGATCATTATCTTTAAAAATTTTGTAGTATACTTCTAAACACATTTCCATATAAGCTCATGTATTTATAAATGTGCTATTTATGATTTTCTGTACATATATTTATTTATGTGACCATATAGGCATGTTTTTATATATGTATGTATGGTTTTTAGCTGTTTTATGCATAAATGAACTCATAGCATATAATAATAGAATACTGAATAATAGAATACTACATAAATGAACTCATACCATATAATAATAGAACTCATACCATGTAATAATAGAATTTGATTTTCAGGGGCGCCTGGGTGGCTTAGTCGGTTAAGCGTCCGACTTTCGCTTGGGTCATGATCTCGCAGTTCGTGGGTTCGGGCCCCGCGTCGGGCTCTGTGCTGACTGCCAGCTCAGAGCCTGGAGCCTGTTTCAGTCTGTGACTCCCTCTCTCTCTGACCCTCCCCTGCTCACGCTATCTCTCTCACTCTCTCTCCTAGAAATAAAAAAAAAAAAAGAATTTGATTTTCAATCAACAATATATCTGAGATTCTTGGAGTGTCTGGTTGGCTTAGTTGGTAGAGTTGATTTCAGGGTTGTGAGCTCAAGCCCCATGTTGGACACAGGGATTATTTAAAAAAAAAAAAGCAGTATATCTGCAAAGGGTTGACTAGAATCATCATGTCTACTTACATATGAAGAATGCATATCCAGAAGACATAAGAAACTTACCCAGGGTCAAACAATATTTTGTGTGGTGAATAGTTGGCAGGCTCCCATTTATGTTAGTGACGGGAGAAGAAATTTTACTGAATTAAAGATGGTATGAAAGGGGATTTCTGAACTGAATATATAGTTGTGATAAAGCAGTATTTCTGGTTGAGGGGAAAAAACCCACAAGAAATAACTAATAGATATTATGGACTGTAGGTTATGATCGGTCTTAAAATAAAATTGCATCCTGAAACTGTAAGTGACTCTGACATCATGACAACAAATACCCAACATATGTGCAGATTCTTTGCTTGGAGGAATTGGTGTTTTAGTGGCAAATTTTAGAGGCATTTAGTCTTATATTATTTAATCGTATATTATTTATATATATTATACTTTATTTAAGTGATCTGTATTCCTTTTGCAAAGGCTTGAACTCCACAAATCTACTGAGAATTATAATGAACTCTTCTTAATTCCCTATGATTAATATCTGAAAACACATTTTAGAACTCTACAGCTCCTCCCCCCCCCAAAAAAAAGTAGCATATGTATATCCACAGTTCTTTACATCTTGCCTGCAAAAAAAATTTCTGAGTCTGCCAGCTTGGCTCCTGGTCCTTCACTAAACTTAATCAGGGTCATGAGTAGGAAAATAGTAGATGCCAGAAAGGCTAGATTGAATTGGAAAGGACAGCTTTATTTCTGGAAGAGAAAGGTAATATATTTCTAAAGGAAGGAAAGGAGAAAAGTTTTTCAACATTTGGAGAAAAAAACAGATTTTTGTGGGCAGTTTCTGTGTGAATGAAATAAGACAAGAGGGGTTTTTGCTTACGTTATGAATGGGATCTCCTTTTGCCATTAAAAAAAAAAAACTTAGGGAAGATTGTAATAAACTCATTACGATTTTCCAATAGTAAAATTAAAATGATTAAAGAATAATTTGAAAAACTGGATTTAGTTTAAAGGACACCTGAGTGGCTCAGTCGTTTGACTGCCTGACATCGGCTCAGGTCATGATCTTATGGTTCATGGGTTCAAGCCCTGCATCAGGCATTCTGCTATCAGTGTGCAGCCTGCTTCAGATCCTCTGTCTCCTTCTTTCTCTGACCCTTCCCTGCTCTCTCTCTCTCTCTCTCAAAAATAAATTAACATTTAAAATAATAGATTTAGCTTGACCAAAAACATTTAGCAAGCCCTATCAAGGGAACTGTTAGGTGTAGACAATTGAAGGAAACAACTGGAATATAAGAAAGAGTAAGGATAGAAATACAAAGTATAGGGAAGTGGGGCAACTGGCTGGCTCAGTCCACAGAGCAGGTGACTCATGATATCAGGGGTTGTGGGTTTGAGCCCATGTTGGGTGTAAAGTTTACTTAAAAAGTAAAATCTAAAAGAAAGAAGCATTGGAATGAGAAACACAAATACATTGCATAGATAGTTGTTCAAGAAGACCTAAAATAAATACGAAGCTGAGGAACATCAGTTGAGAGTAATGACTTCTCAAAATATTAAAAAAAATTTTTTTATGTTGTTTATTTATTACTGAGAGAGAGAGAGAGAGAGCCTGAACAGAGGAAGATCAGAGAGATAGGGAGACACAGAATCTGAAACGGGCTCTAGGCTCTGAGCTAGCTGTCAGCACAGAGCCTTACCCGGGGCTCAAACCCATTAACCGTGAGATCATGACTTGAGCCGAAGTCATATGCTTAACCGACTGAGCCACCCAGGAGCCCCATCAAAATATTTAAACATGAAAGAAATAGGACATGTGATCAAAATTAAATTGTAAAAAGGTGAATCTTTTAAAGTTTATTTATTTATTTTTAGAGAGAGAGGGAGAGCGAGAGAGTCCCTAGCAGGCTCCGCACTGTCAGCTGTCAACACAGGGCCCAACATAGAGCTTGAACTCACAGACCATGTTACAGACCATGAGATCATGACCAGAAGCAAAACCAAGAGCTGGACACTTAACCAGCTGAGACAACCAAGAGGCCCCAAACGTGAATGTTTTAGATCTTTTAGATCTTAAAGTGCAAGAAAGATGTAGCTGAAGAGAGGTAGAATCTGTACTGGAATGCACTAATGGTAAACAAATGTCATTAAATGATAGTTAACTGTTTTCTACAGACACAATCAAATACTAACATTTTAACCTAATAGATAACAGATGCATGATTGAATTTCTTGTCTCACTCTGATTAATTCCTTTAAGAAATATTAAATGTTGGGAATCAAGAGCAAAAATGAACTACTGGGACCTCATCAAGATAAAAAACTGCACGGCAAAGGAAACAATCAATAAAACTAATAGGCAACTGACGGAATGGGAAAAGATAGTTCCAAATGACATATCAGATAAAGGGTTAATATCCAAAATCTATAAGGAACTCACCAAAATCCACACCCGAAAAACAAACAATCCAGTGAAGAAATGGGCAGAAGACATGAACAGACACTTCGCCAAAGAGGACATCCAGATGGCCAACAGACATATGAAACATTGCTCAGCATCCCTCCTCATCAGGGAAATGCAAATCAAAACCACACTGAGATACCACCTCACGCCGGTCAGAGTGGTGAAAATGAACAAATCAGGAGACTATAGATGCTGACAAGGATGTGGAGAAATGGGTACCCTCCTACACGTTGGTGGGAATGTAAACTGGAGCAGTCCCTCTGGAAAACAGTGTGGAGGTTCCTCAAAAAATTAACGATAGAACTCCCCTATGACCCAGCAATAGCACTGCTAAGAATTTACCCATGGGATACAGGAGTGCTGATGCACAGGGGCACATATACCCCAATGTTCATAGAAGCACTCTCAACAATAGCCAAAACATGGAAAGAGCCTAAGTGTTCATTAACTAATGAATGGATCAAGAAGATGTGGTTCATCTATGCAATGGAATACTGCATGGCAATGAGAAAGAATGAAATCTGGCCATGTGTAGCAACATGGATGGGCCCTGAGGGTGTTATGCTGAGCAAAATAAGTCAGGCAGAGAAGGACAGATACCATATGTTTACACGTATAGGTGGACTAGGAGGAACTTAGCGAACGACCATGGGGGAGAAGAAGGAGAAAGATAGTTGGGGAGGGGGAGGGAGGCAAACCATGAGAGACTCTTGAATGCTGAGAACAAACTGAGGCCTCATGGAAGTGAGGGAGGAGGTAGGGGAGTGATAGGCATGGAGGAGGGCACTTGTGGGGATGAGCACTGGGTGTTATATGGAAACCAACTTGACAATAAACTATTTAAGGGAAAAAAAAGAAAAAGAAATATTAAATGTAAAATTGAATTAATAGTATATGCTATGTATTTTTTAATTACATACCCCAAATATATGAAAGTTAAATACAAGAATTATCAACATGCCTTATAATATGCATTCCTGAAAACTACAGTGCCATGATATTGATATATAAAATAACCTGTGAGCCTCAGACTCAGGAAAGTATTCATCAATAAAATAAAACTTCTTTAAAAATAAAACTCTAAGTAAAACTATTGCTAACATTTACTGGACACTCACTATATTTCATGAATTTACAGTATTAACTCATTTGATTCTCAAACAACTCTAAGTTAGTTACTACTATTATTACCTGAATTTTAGAGAAAAGAGAACTGAGATGTGCATTAGTTAAGTGATTGCCAAGGTCATCCAACTCATAAGTGGTGGAAACAACCTAGAACCTGGGAAATCTGGTGCAAGAGCTCACACGCTTAATCGATACTTACCATTGTCTCCCCAAGCAAGCAGTTCATGCAGGCAATTTTTAAAAGCCATAGAAAAGTTCAATTTTAGGGGAAATCAATCACTCTTCAAAAGCATAACTTTTAAAACCAATTTGACAACTTTTTTTTGAGAGACTTTTACCCACCTAATTACTTCTGCTCTTTTCAAATAATAAAGGGGCACTTATTCTGCCCAAGCCAAATAAAAAGAGCTGTTATGCCAGATCTACAGCACCTTGTTATAATCTAATATTTCATTTGTATTCCCCATATTCTTTATATAAATACATAATGAATGAATTGAAAACTAAGTTTCCTT
Source organism: Hyaena hyaena (assembly GCF_003009895.1). NCBI lineage: Eukaryota > Metazoa > Chordata > Mammalia > Carnivora > Hyaenidae > Hyaena > Hyaena hyaena. The sequence continues at coordinate 245,989 of NW_024081538.1, forward strand.
TAATTATCAAATCCATAATATATTCCTTGCCAGCTTTGACTAATTTAGAATTCTGTTAACTTGAAAGAGGTGAGACACATAATTTTTTTACAAGAAATTGCTTGACATCAGATCTTTTATTTTTATACTTTTGACATTTTCTTCATGGGATGATATTGTGCAGAAAATTATTCAGTATCTGTTTGGTCAACTTTAGAAAGGGACAAAAGAGAAACAGTGCATTTTAAGAACTTCATAGTATCCAATTATTCTCAAATACTTGTTCACACTAACCTTTGTTTCATAATCTTCAGTGCACAAAATGCAGAAATATGCTTGTTCCAGTAAGAATGACCTTGAAGTTTCCTGCATGGAGGAAATAAGGAAACTATGTATTTTTCATTTACTTTCTTTTCTCTGTCTTCATACATACTATGACCCTTTAACTTGAATATAGCAATTTCAGAGCTCAAGGAAACCTGGAGTCTGTATTTATACTGTTGACTATAAGAGATTATTTCCTTTGCTGGAGAATGGTGGGTAATGACAGACTGCACATGAGGAAACGGAAACCTGTAGAGTTTTATTATAATGTTTGGAGGGAGATAAGTTTACTTAAAACAGCCTCTATTATAGTCTCTTCTCTGACTTGTTCTTGGTCTTCAAAGATAGGTTCTTACTGATTAAAATAGCCTGCCAAATCTCTTTGGCTGCTTTAAAATGATATAAAACTGAAACAGTATATCGATGTAACAGCTAGAAAGGATCTTCAAGATTCTCCAAATTTGAGATTATTACTCTTTTGATTGTCCCAAACCCATCTGAGTTCTGATGAAAGCTATACATGTTCTACTTAGAACCAAGTTATGTTTGACTATGACTACAACATTTGCTTGACTGCATGGGATTCACGGCTCCTGAGGTACCTGACAAGAGTTCCCTAATATCAGGTTCATGACTTCTATTCTGGCCCAATGCCCTTGCTTAATAGATAATAAAAATGACTTGATGAGATGAAGATGATAACATGGGGATATGTATTTATCTCTACTAGCACATACATGTACAGTGATAATTTAGCTTTTTGTAATATATGTAAACTGAACTTAAATGACCCCGATCTGTGCCTCCATATTCACATGGACTCCTTCTCTTCCATCCTTATGTTACTTATATGAGGATACTTGTCCTTGGATTCAAGATCCATCAAAATGATTTCATTTTAAGATCCTTAATTATATCTGCAAAGTCTCTTTTTCCAATAAGGAAGCCTTATTTCCTAATAAGATTATATCCACATGTTCTGGGATGTAGACAGGCTACCATTCAACCCATTACAGTTACCGTGATTGATCCTTTGTTAGGCACATGGCATTGAATATGCTGTTTCTTTTGATCTTACTAAAATTCTGTGAAGTAGGTGGCACAGATGAGGAACTTAAGACCTGCAGAAGTTAAATAATTTTCCAGACTTCACATAGTTCTGTGGTGGAGTTCTTGGTTGGCCTATATCCTTATTGCTCAAGGCTTAATAAGGATAGCTCAACAAGTTACTCAAAGTTAAACAAAACAAAGTTTTTAGAGTCCTCTTGGACTTTGTGATTTAATAAAATAGAAACTGTAGGAACACAAATAAGCTAAAATATGGAGTAGAAGACACAGAGAGTGGAGAGAAATAGATATAATTGTTAAGGGTGTTCAGAAGGATCTGATTTACCCAGTCATTTATCAGTTAATGGTGTCTTAATACCCTAATACAGTAACACTGATTATAAATGGCTTCTGTGACATTCTGTCTCATTTCTTTAATACTTAACATTTCAAATCAACACTGTCTTAATTGGCATTCAATTATTCACTTCTTCAGCATTTATGGAGTGCCAGAGAATTGTGTTAAATACTCAAGATGTAACAGTTTAAAAAAAAAAAAGGAGAAATCTCCCTGTCCCCATGGATATGCTAGTGAAAGAGACAAACAGTGAAGAAAAGAGAAGGCAAATACATAAACTGATTGCTATCTTTACTGAGTGCTATGAAGGTAATGAGAGGCTCTATTAGAGAAGAGTGGAAGGGATCCTAGTTTAGGGGAGGTGGTCATTGGAGGCCTCTCTCTGAATGGGGCATTGCTCTAGTGTAAACCTAGAGAAAGATGTGCCCATGAGAAGAGCAGTGAAAGAGCATTACAGTCTTGGGGAACAGCTGGTACAAAGCACCAGACACCAGAGAAAGCTAAGCATCTTCAGAGAACTGGCCAACAATGATTATTGTGGGAATATCACACGATGTGAGATAGGCATGGGCCAGAGGATGAACACTCTTGCCCAAGGCAAGGAACGAGGATATTTCCTGGGTGTCCTGGGAAAACACTTCCAGGCTTAAGTAGAGAAATGATGCAGCTGAGCTCCTTTTGGGAAGATTGCTTTTGCTGCTCCATGGAGTGTGGAGTGGAGGGTGACAAGAGTACGGGAAGAGGGACCAGTGAAGGGGCTCTGTCAGCATTCAAGTTTCGCTTAAATGATGGCCTGTCTCTGGTGTATATGTAGTGTACACTGTACTTTTTTAAAAAAGTTTATACAGTCAACACTTGGCACACACACACACACAAATATATATATGTATATATATATGTTATCCATATTATTTTTTTAATTAATTTACTTTTGAGAGAGTGAGAGAAATCACAAACAGGTGATGGGCAGAGAGAGAGAGGGAGACCCAGAATCCAAAGCAGGCTCCAGGCTCTGAGCTGTCAGTGCAGAGCCAGACGCGGGGCATGAACTCATGAACCATGAGATCATGACCTGACTTGAAGTAAGACGCTTAACTCCCTGAACCATCCAAGTGCCCCTATTATCTATATTATTATATGTATTGTAGGATAGACATATTTATTTCATTGTTAATGTAAAGGAGTACATTGATCTAAAAATAATTTCTCTCAAGCAAGAGATGAGATGGCAATCCCATGTCACTAGCATCTGGCTGCCCAAATAGAAATTAATGTATTATTGATAAACAGTGGTCAGTATTTACCTAGTCTGTGCTTCTGTGCAACTTTGTTCTCACCAACAATTGCTCTCAGAGATTTCACTTTTCCAACATGTATACTTGACAGAAGTGGTCTGCAGAGCAGAATTACTGCTGCTTGTCAGAACTTCATTTAACCAATGGAAAATGGAGGCATGTTATTTATTGTCTATACTTTCATGTATTTGGACTTGTACCAGTCTAAAAATGGAATTGTAATTTATGTCTCAGGAAAACTCAATTGCAGTTAGTTTCCAGTTTCATTTTCCATTGAGTCCAAACTGCTAATCGTTATTTTTTAAAACTGAGATTATATTCTTTCTTCCTTGTATACATGAAAAAAATACTTCCATTTTTTACTGCAATAGAAAGCAGATTTCTTTCCATGACTCGGAAGTAAAGGGGTAGTGTAGTCATGCCCCCTCATTAGGGTTGCTTTAAACAACTTTAGTATTCTTAAGGTGTATAATTCTATTTCTTCTCACAGCACATGGAGAGAAATAATGTTGGTATTTTGCAGTTAATTTAATTATTTTCCACTAGTAAAACCAGTGACACGATTTCCTATTGCTAAGTCCCCCAATCACTACCCTTGATTAGCGATGTAGACAAAACTTCTTGTGAATGAAATAAAAACATTTCCAGTATATTGTTACCTACATATTCTGACAGAGCATTTCGCATGAAGTTTGAGTCAATTTTCTAATACTCTGACTTTGGTAGCACTTTAATGATTAATTGTTCAGCGAATACCTCTCATCAAATTCCAGATTTTAATTCTCACTTGTATTGATGAAGTTATGTCATTTTATGCCATATTTGTCTTTAGATTTAATCTACCAATGTGTGCAAAACTTATTTTTCATAGTGTAAAATTTAACATGTTAAGTTGAAAACATTAAAAAGAATAGTTTGAAATTTTAGTTTTTAAAATGCTACATAGGTTAAACAAATAAACATATCGTTAAAAAAACAAAATAAAACAGTATTTGTATATATGTAGTTTAAAACCCAGTGGTATTATTGTTCATTGGGACAGGTCTTTCAGATAGGAAAATTGATAGAATTCACTTTTTTTCTTTTTTTGCAACATAGAAGTTTAAGTTACAAGAAAAATAATTCCAGGTCCAGCCTGTAAATATCACTATCAGTGGTGCAGCAATATGCTGCCTTAGACTATCCAGAACATTTTGAAAAAACAATTTGGAATCTTTAATGGTAAAATAATACATAATAGAAAATACATTTTCTAAGGGCTTAGAAAATATTTGTTGAATTGTATTTTTAAAATCATGTGAGAAGTTAAGGACCTCGGCCATGATATGGATCCTTGAACAATGCTGCATCTTATGAAATTTTAAGTCTTAATTCCAGTTACCATATAGAATAACTTTAGCATTCCGGGATTACTGTTGAAAGACTAGGATAGTGAAGTTTCAGAGTAGACATGTACAAGACTGAATTTATGAAACATTTAAACTACTTAAAATTAATTTAATTTTGTTCTTAAAACCCAAATTCACCACCTTCGCATTCCCATATGCGAAATAGGGAATAAAATTTTTTTAACGTTTATTTATTTTTGAGAGAGAGGGAGTGGGAGGGAAGGAGGGGCATAGAGAGGGCGACACAGATTCTAAAGCAGGCTCCAGGCTTTGATCTCTCAGCATAGAGCCTGATGTGGGGCTCAAACTCATGAACCGTGAGATCATGACCTGAGCCAAAGTCAGACACTTAACCAACTAAACCACCCAGGTGCCCCAACCTAGGGAATAAAATAAACTATACAATAAATAAAGATCTGATATTATCATTTTGACACAGAATTCAATGTATTAATAGAATCAGGATATTTTTTAAATTTTGGCACCTGTGTTCAATGAACAAACATACACAGCATTTATCACCTGATATTTACTTGGAAAAGGAGTTTAAAAATTAAAATAATACAGGCTTTGCCATCAAAGCAAAGAGAAGCAGCTTATTTAAATTATAGTTCATTGGCAAAAATACTAAGATAGGATTAAGGAAGCATAGAAATGAAATTTATCAGATTGCCAAATTAAAGAAGGCCTCCTAGGGAAAACTCATGAACTATGTTTGATGCAAGAGTTGGAATTAGCTATATGGAGAAGGGAGGAAGCGTACTCCAGACAAGTGGAAAATCATTCAGTTAGTAAGATACAACAAAGAAATGATCAAAGTATAAATGGAGTAAGGGCCAATGAAGGTAAAGAGAAAGGGATGCACATAATAGTAGATGGAGAGAATATACAGAATTTCATAAGAAAATGGAAATGAGAGAGTTGATTGAAAGGAAGCATGTAGAATAACTTGACCTGAGTCAGTGATTTTAACTAAAAAGAAGGTGGTGGTAAGCCTGAATTTACTTGTGACAATATTATTTAGTTTGTAGTAGAAATGATTAGTGTAAGGATTAATAAATTATAGAATTTCTTGATCAGTAAAGAAATTGCCTATTTTAAAATAAGAAATAGATTAGAATATTTTGTCTATTTGTGATTATTCTTGTTGAGATTTAGCAATAATTTTGTAAAGAGACTTAAGGTGATATGAAGTTCATCCTCTTGCTAAAGTCTAGATTGTTGTTATTGTACATTTTTAAAGTTTTTTTTCTACCAGAGAGAGAGAGAGAGATCAGACACATCTGAGTGATGGAGGGGCAGAGAAAAAAGGAGAGAGAGAATCCCAAGCAGGCTCCATGCTGTCAGCACAGAGCCTGACATGGGGCTTGATCCCAGGAACCATGAGCTCATGAGCTAAGCCGAAATCAAGAGTCAGTCCTTTAACTGAGTCACCCAGGCACCCAATGTATGTATTTTCTTAATGTCATTGAGTCATAAAACTGAATTGACTGGTTGTTTAGGCACAGAGCAGAGTGTGCTTTGTTCAACTAAACTTGGTAAAACCAAGAATCTTTATCACATTTCTAAGAATGACCTACTCTTACAGTGAGTTCATTCACTGTTAGTCTTCCAAAATCAAATTTAACAAGCCAAGTTTATGGATTAGTGTTAGCTCCTTCTCTAACTAGACAATCTTAAATTGGCTGTGGTAAATATAATTTAAGAAAGGAAAATAATTGTGGAAATTGACACACTTGTTCCTTGAGTTTTTATTCAAATCTACATTGTATTTATTGACTGGAAAATTATACAAAACATTTTGTGTTGAACCAGTATTCCTATTAACAATGTTTTTTTTTTTATCATTTTTCTTAGCATATACTAATGGTTGTATTGTTAGAGTGTTATGTAGAAATATCTGCCATTATAGTGGCCCAGTTTTAATCATAATTTGATTTACTCTAATCCAACTCAAAACATACTAGACACCTATGCAGCTCTGAATTCGATTTCTTTGTCTATATTACAAATGATAAGTTGATTAAAAATGTTTTAAAAGATTTCTTAATTTCAATTTTTAAATTTGAATTTAAAAATTGGCTGTAATTGTTCATAAGAATACTCAATATTGTTTTGCTTATTCAAACAGGTTACCACACTAAAGCGATCTAAACATACAAGTGGATTGCATTTATATAGTTTATTACATAACATACAGTTTATGTATAATAAATCACCAATAGCTCTTAGTTATTTCTGTAATCTCTGTCCTAGTAAAGTTAAGGATAACTAAATATGACATTCAACTGTGAAAAGGAAAGCCTAACAAAACAAATTCAATATATATCTATAATACTTAAATTTTATAATGGGAAAAGTTATATTGTATCTTTTAGAATCTATCTGTCTCAATAAAATGTGGCCAAACTTAGCTCTTCAGTACTATAATATGAGTAGTCATTAATGAATTTCTTTTTTTTTTTTTTAATTTTTTTTTTTAATGTTTTATTTATTTCTAGGAGAGAGACAGACAGCATGAGCAGGGGAGGGACAGAGAGAGAGGGAGTCACAGACTGAAACAGACTCCAGGCTCTGAGCCGGCAGTCAGCACAGAGCCCGATGCGGGGCTCGAACCCACGAACCGCCAGATCATGACCTAAGCGAAAGTCGGACGCTTAACCGACTAAGCCACCCAGGCGCCCCATGAATTTCTACACATTTCTGATTAATTCAAATATTGTACTAACTAATTCCATAACTTCTGTGACTTTTATTATTCAAGGTCTTAACAAAGCTCTATAGGTCTAAAGGGCCAATATTTGAATAAGCTGTCTCCTGTTATGTCTACATTTAATCAAATTTAGGCATAATATATTTTTATTCTGAGGTCATCTGCTTTTTATTATAGTGAGTCCTACATTTCTTGGTTTTCTCTTCTTAGTTACAAGTGATTCTGCTATAAGAGAATTTGCTCTAAATTATTAGAGTAACGTTTAGAATCTTGGCAAGTTACTGATATCCTATTGTTCAAATTCTAACTTAAGTGAAAATAGTAATGAGTATGAAAAATATAAACCATGCAACAAAAGGCTAGGATACAATATATAGTTTTTAATATTTCGTGTAAAGTTCGGTCCCATTGCACAAAAGCAGTTGTATATTCTTCCCATGTCTATTAATTTATTCTTTACCTTTTGAATTTCTTGAATTTTACATAAAATATGTCCCAACTCTCTTGTTAGAGACTACGTAGTGCTATCCAATCAATGAATTTCTCTGTATCTATCTATCTATCTATCTATCTATCTATCTATCTACTTATCAAACTTCTGTCCATATATATCCATCATTATGTGATGATCTACTCATATATACATAAATTTTAATGTAACTATTTTTAAATTTAGGCCTAACTCTTTGGTGCTTTGAATAGTTATTAAGTGGGTAATACATTTAATTGAAGTGAGTAGAATATGTATTACATAAGTGAGAGAATGTTAAATCCAGCTTGTAGATTTTGAAATCATATAAAACAAACATAGCTATTATGGAAATTATTTGGAATTTTAACTACAATAAAGACCACTAGATATAGTTGTGTCATGTTCTTTCAGCATAACACATTTTATACATTCACTTGGGATACTGAAAAAAAAAAAAAAAGCACACATTTGTACAGCAAATTTACTTACAGAAAAAGAGCAATCATTAGAAACTTCTTGGTAAGTTTTAGCCATTTTATGGTTGTCTAAGCTCTGGCATTTTCCTCTTCCTCTTTAGAAACAGAACACCAGTTTTCAGCTGGGCTTAAATTTTAAAATTTACATTCTCCATCCTTCCTTATAGTTTATATATTATTTACTTAACATTTGCATATGTCTGAAATTTCCGATAAAAGTTGGAAAATAATTAGCATCATAATTCAATAGATAAATAACCTTCTAAAGAGTGCTCAGGTAACTTGAAAAATGAATGACTAAGGCATTAGCATATGCAAATGAAAATTTAAATTATTTTAATGATGCTTGTTATGAGAAACATGCTTTTAGTTGATTATAATTTATATAATATTCTTATAATAAATTTAATTTTATACATATCTTTCCAATAGATTTATATCCCAATATATATTCCAGTACCTGTTCTTTGATAGTAATATGTAATATAGTAATATGACACCATTCACTTGAAATTCTCCTTTCCTTGTAAACTAGTATAAATGAATGCACTGTTCAAGGCTTGAAGCTATAAACTCAATAAATATTTAACCACCCACATGCTTAACTATGTGAATAAAACTTTCTTCATGGTGTTGTAAATGGATGAATTTATCTAGTTGTTTGTGGGCTTGATGAAATTACACTGAGAAGGTCATAGCATGTATTTTTGTTCTTCCACGAAAGATTTGGAAATTGGCACTTTCCCCCACAAATGCAAGGAAAAATTTTAAACAATTTTTCTTCTTTCAATTATTCAAAAGCTAGAAAACTGAAAGAATGGAGATGGTGTATCTTTGGTGTATCTTTGATGTTCAGAAAGAAAATGACCCACAGCTTACAATAACATTTAATTATCACCGAGAGCAGACTGCGTTGCAGCTGTTCCAGATAATTATAAGCCCGAGGGCTGACATAAAAATAAGAGAAACCAAATATTTTTGCATGAAAGTTTGCTTTCTTAAATCTCAAAAGGAGTAGAAAACATAAAAATGAGTAGGATGTCAGACGTGTTGAAAATGACTCTTCATAAATACTGGATGAATTTACGGTGGAACCAAATAAAACTCGTAACCAATAGTATGTGTTTAGTGAAATTAATCAATGATATTTGTATGAATAAGTCAGCATAAAAAAATTAGTGCTTGTTACTTTGTCTCCAAATGATAGTGTGTTAAAGATATCATAGTCCGTGGAATATAATCCAGATCTGATCTTTGGTTTGATTCTGTCTTGGAATCAGGTGATACTACTGTGATCTGCCTCTGTCCATCCCAAGAATAATTTTAATATATTCCATGTCTCCTGCCACTCTTCTCCATCTATAAGTACGGAAATTGTGGTATGCTGTTATATTTCATTTTTTCACCAGGCTATCTTTCAGGGCAAAACTAAACTTAAATTATGCAGAATCAGACTTATTTTTAAATGTTTATTTAATATTTATTTTGAGAGCGAGACAGAGACAGAGAGAAAGAGAGCAAGCAGGGGAGGAGCAGATAGAGAGGGAGACAGAGAATGTCAAGCAGGCTCCACACTGTCAGTGCAGAGCTCGACATGGGACTCAAACTTACAGACTCTTAGGAGTTCGTGACCCGAGGGGAAACGAAGACTGTGATACTTAACCGACTGAGCCACCCAGACACCCCAAACTATGATGAATCAGACTTATCAAACAAAGGCACATTTCAAAGGGAAGTGACCTCATAACCTATTTCAAAGTCAACAACTAAAATGAACCACCAAGTGAAGAAATTATTTAGGAAATTACATGGTTTAACATAGGTTTATAGGGGTGAGGGTTATCCAAAGATGTTGATACAGGAAAGGGAGTTATTGCTAGCAATGTACTTCACTCTCTATCTCTTTTTAAAAAGAAAAAAAATACCTTCTACTTTTTTCTTGTCCTTCTCTTGTACTCAGAATATGGCTTCTTTGTCAATGTATGTTATAGTTTAGGATTCACTTTAACATGATAAAGACTTCTCTTCCATGCCCCTATGCCTTTACATTTTCCTTTATTCTTTAAAAATTAATTTTATTTCCCACTTCTAATAAAGTAAAGGCTTTTTACTAGAAAAAAAAAACCGGAATTATTTCCCTTTGTTTTTAAATTTTAAATAGTGCTGGGAACAAACTTGAGATGTCCTTCAGCCAGAGGGAGGCCTGAGCAATAAAAATTCTGCACAAAGTCCCTGAGGATCTGGCTTGCATTTCTATTTAGTAAAGACCTGGGAGGAGAAGTCAAGGTTAATATTTGAGGATTAAGCTGCAGTCTTAATATTTACATATAAAACATTGAACATTGATCAAGGGAAAGAGAGCTTATAACTCTAAAATTTATAGCCTTAGTCCATTTAAAGCCTTATTTGACACTTTAAAATTCCCTTTTTTAAGAAACAGGCTTCCAGGATATAGTAACAAAACAGCTTATAGTTAGTTTTTAAATTATTACATTCTATAAAATGATAAGAAAACAGTATTATACAAGATAGAATATTTTTATGATAAAAACAAGATCCTAGGAAGAGTGGAATATCTGATATATAATAAAGTAGCTATTTTTATTATCTCCAAAATTAAAAAAGGTTAAAATGAAAATATACATTTCTCTATTTATGATGAATTACTTACCTCAAAGAGATAACATAAGAAAGCTAAAATAATTGATATTAAATAAATTGAATCCCCTAATTTTGAAGATTATATTTAGTTGTAATGTATTTATGTGTAAATCAAAATGTCTCTATCCTCCAGTTATTTTTATAACTGACCAACTTCAGAATAGTGATTATAACAAGCTAGATATTCCCTTCCATTCCTAGAATGTGAACTTTTTCCAGAAAACATTGTTTCTCTTCTGAAAAATTTATCTTAAGACAAAAACATTTGTGTATATGTCCGTACACTGACATATGTTGTTTGAATTTTATTTTTATTAAATATGGTAGATTTTATTAAATAGTATAGATTTGATTAATTTTAGATTAGTTAAAAAAGGATGCTCAAAGGCTGCATAAAAATTAACGACATTCATCCTATATAAGTGTCCTTTAGAATCCAAGTTTGAACAGTTTCTATAATTTTTAAACAATTCTACCAATACAATAACTAGCTTATATTGAATATCTATTTATGTCCTCAGGATATGTCATCCATAGTTGTGATAATATCACCAACATTCCTTTACAATGAGGTTGATAGGGAGAAGTTAACTTGAAGCTAATGCCAAATGGCTACAAAGTCCAAAATTAGAAGAGTTCAAAGTCACTGTGCGACATTTTTTTCCTAATTATTTCTTGGATGGAGAAATAAGATTTCTCTAGCACATTTTTAGGCAATGATTACATGTCTATAAGTGTCAGTGTGCTAGATAACAAAGATAACATATAAAATGTCAGAGACAGAATAGGGAGAAGAAAGAAGTGGTTCTCCAAAACACATTAGAATTTAGAAAAGGTAAATATCTTGGGACAAATAGTCAACACTACTGGCGTAGACTGGGAGGCAGCCATTAAGGTGTAATGGAATACGATTTCTTGGACCTATAGGCTACATTGGTCTTGAGGTAAGAAAAAGCTGATACCACATTAGGTCATATTAGAACTTGTGTAAGAGGATGAGGCCAAGAGTTAATATGTATGGAGTTCCCTGAAATAGTAACCACACATATGAAACAGAATTCAAACAATACAAGAGAAGTTGAAAGAAGAATCAATCATTGAGTAAGGTTGCAAATAGAGCATATGAGAGAAGTTAAATGAGTTAGGTGTTTTTAGCACAAACAAAGTGAAAACATTAATAGAAGTATATAAATCATGTACAGCCTTAAAACTGAATGATGGTAGGATTTAAAAATCTCTGAAAAGAACTTTTCAAAAGAAACAATTGGTATGAAGAAGCTATCTTGTGGGGGCAAAGGGGATACTTTTTTATTGTCAGCATGATACAATGCAAGAATTCCAAAGAAGTTCATAAAATTTCCACCTCTGTAAAGAGAGACAAACATGGACAGCCATTTGTTGTGTTTAGATCGTATGTAGTGCTAGTTTCTTTAAACTAGAGCAGAAAAGCTCTTGTGATATTAAAGTTTAGGCACTGAATATATATTCTGGATACCCATATACGAATTGATAATGAATTGTAGAGCACATGAAATCTTCATTGTATTTGCTATTTCCAGGAAACATTTTCAATTCATAATAATTTCTAAGCTTATCATCATTTTCTCTTTTTAAAATATTTTTATTCTTTTTTGCCAACCACATAACTGTCACCTTTCTATTACATCATCCCTGCAAACATATACTGAACAGCAAGAATGAACCAGAGACTGAGTGAAGTGCTGAAGTTCTAGCCATTATAAAGACAGTTTTCTCCCCTCAAAAAACAGTTAATTGGAGGAGAGAAGATTAGGGAAAAATGATTAACAATTGTTAAATAATAATAGTGACTAAAGAACAAAATAATTTACTAAGAATATTTTAGCAAAGACGAAAGTAATATATTGATGGAAAACTCTTTAAGACATACTAGTAAGTGTGCATGTGGAGAACATTGACCCTGAAAGACCAGGACTTGGTGTTCCAGGAATGTAATTTAGTTATTTTTTGGCAATATTTAAAGCTCTTTTTCTTTAAGTCCTTGCAATATAGCTTTCCCAAATTATGGTTCACTTTTTTTAAATGGATTCATTTGCCAAATGTATTTTGAAAGCCTATATAATGCAGTGAAAGTGAGCTTACTGCCCACTGAGAGATAATATTTTAATTCTGTATTTTATTATATTTCTAGAGCTGGCTTCTATATAGAATTTTAGGAAGTTTGATGGCTCCTATTTGCCACTGTTTTCATACATCATAGTTTGAACTGGTTGAAAAGTGAATGGAGAACTGGTCAGTATTATTGAATTGTTGTCATATTACATTTAAAATTGATTGATTATATTTCTTTTTTGGTGAGTTGAATTTTAGGCAGTATTCCAGACAGATAGGAGCTGATTAACACCTTGACTCCTATGGGCAAGAGAAAGAATAATGTGAAAAGGTTTTGTTTAACCTAGAGAAAGGAAGGCTAGATGGGAATAGAGAGTCATTCAGTTATGTATTCATGTTTTAATTTGGCTCCAGTCTTGAGGAAAAATAGGTAAAATAAGGGTAAGTTGACATATATGGATTGAAAGCATAAATCAGTGGTTCTCAGTGTTGGCATGCATCAGAACATTGATAAAACTGAGTGCTGGGCCCCACTCTTGAGTTTTTAATTAGATGGGTCTGGGCTAGGACCCTACAATTCACATTTTTAATAAATTCCTATATGCTTCAGCAGCTGCTGGTCTGAGAACTATACTGGCATTGAGTATACCTGGTTATGAGTAACAGTTTTTGAGTAAAAAAGTCAACACAACAATAAAAGCAAAAATAGTGGCAGAGGTAAACCAATGGCAAGAGAAATAGCTGTGGGCAAATTCTAGTAGGGATTTATTTCACTGCTTGCTTTGTCTGTAGCCCATTCGTGGGAAAGTTGTCCTTTCCACAGTCCTCTGACATTTAAAAAACCATGCCTTATTACAAGTGATAATCATAACACTGTAAACTCCATGAGATTTACCCAAAGGACTTTGTCTTGTTCCTCACTGTATCTGTAACACCATCCTTGATTGCAAGTTTACTCAATTCACAAGCTGTCTAAGGAACAGATTCTCCTTCTCAGGAATCTGAACTGAGGTATAGAAGGATGTCTGTCCGCAGTGAACACTGAAGCTCTGAAGGGAACTGATTCCAGCAAAATCACGAGGAAGTGGAAACCATGAATAAACAAGCAAATCAGTAGGTAGAGAGGAGAGCTCAGATGTGTAACACCATCCTTGAGAGCAACTCCTCTGTTTCAGATGACTTTCCTGTGTCCGTGAAATTAGCTCTACTTCACTTCCTCATCTTGAATTATTCTAAGATTTTCCAGTATCTACTGAATAACTGCCCCCTCTCTTTTTGTCTGTGGAGAGAGATGGATTATGTCTTTGCTTCATGCTACCAAAACCCCACACTAGAGCCTAAGGACATATTTCCATGGAGTCAGTTGCTTCTCTCAAAGTTGAAGAAGGCATTTTGTCAGCTGAAATAAAATTCCCTTTACAGACAAACTGTATTCTTTAAGAAGGAAGAATTCCTTCTGGAATAAGGTATCCAGTTTTAGCAGTCAATGTCTGCCAGTCTCAAGGAATAGTTTGGATAGAATATGCCTTTCTAAGATACTGATCCTCCTGTGGTAGTCATTTTACACATTTGACAGAAGGAGATTCTAGAAAGTCCACTCTGGCTGCTACTACCTGCCACCCTGGATGTGTACCTGGAATTTGGAATGGTTCTGGGCGGGAGCCAGAGCCACATGGGCAAATATGCTCATACCAATCACCCCACGCATTGTAGAAATGTGTTTATGCTCCATGTTTGGAAAACTCAGGGCCTTTTCAATTTAAAACATTCAACCCCCCCAAAAAAATCCTGAAAAATGATACCAAATGTAACCAGAAATCATCCTCCAGGATAGTTTTCAACCTTGAGGTTAAGAAAACTCTGTGGTTTTAGATTATTCTTTTAAAAAGTTCTTTTTCAACTATTTCCTCAGAAAGACTTTCATTTCAAATGTGCATATTCAATTTGAAGTAAAATGCTGAATGTCAGACTGATGAATTATGCAGCATATACTTGGTTATCCTTTGGCACTACACTTTCCTAATGTGTACATAGGAGTCTGATGAAAGTCATGTACTACATACCCCTTCCCCACCAAGGCTCCAGGTCAATAGTGAGCTTAGTGAGGACTTTGTCTATGGTTTTCTCCCAAGAGGCATTTTTTTGGCTGAAATCTGTTGAAATATTCAATCCTTAGATACTAATTAGTGTGCTTCTCCACTTATCTAAGGTAAAATAGCCATTTTTAATTGCATTTACTATGAAATCAGTGATGCTCTGCGTACAACAGTAGGGTATAATAAAATATCATTTGTTAGTGTATTGATGGAACACTTAGCGCAAACGAATAGATGAACTTTTAAAATCAGTTTGTCATTATGCAGCCGCAGGTAAGATTGACACACAATTTCCAGAGTGAATTGAAAATGCTATCATCTCATTACTGTGAGAGCTCATGAGATTGTAGTAGGGTGCTCTTGCAAAGGGCATATGCTTAAAAAAGCAGCTTAATTCAAAGCATCGATTTATTCCTTGAGGGACAGGGTGTTAAGAAGGAAGCTGCCTGCCAGAGGGAAGAGTATGATCAGGGATTAGGAGGCAGTCAAGGTTGAAAAACAGGAAAGAGAAAATTGAAGCATTTGCAAAACCCTGAAAATTCTAGTGTGAAACTATTTTAGAAGCTCAACAGGGAGGAAGGCAATCAAAATTCTAAGGGAATCAGAAAACAATGTTTTCTCATAAAGTAACAATAGAAGAATGAATGATGTTTCCTTTGAATAAAACTTCTTGCTTAATTTCGTGGAATATTAAAACTCATTTAAAATGGATTGTTATTTTAAAGATCAAGGTGAGTTCTCACAACTGTCATGATGAAAAAGTATGGTTAACTCTCAATTTATCCTATATTTTCACCCTGTCCATTTTGTATAGTTTGGTAAATACAGATTCCTTGTTGGTTATGTTAGTACTATAAGAATATTTCTACTTTTTGGCGCAATTAATGGATCCAACTAAAGGATATGCACATTTCCATATCATATATAATAATTTTTTTAGGATTTTTAGATCAGTAATTTCTAGTAAATTAAATCATAGTTTATCATGTGTCTTCACATCATTTTTAGAAAACTATGCTTTGGAAAGCAGTATTATGTAATGGACCATATTAGTTGATCCCAGTCCTTATGTTTGACACTCTAATACACACATTTCAAAAGAGATCAAAGGTGAAAGTTAAAAAGATATAATAGGAACAAAATTTTATGCTCAAAATAGACTTCTGAAAAATTCTTTTCTAATGTACAAATTCTATTGGTATATAGATAATATAATTTGCTTAAAATGCAGAGCAGTTTTAAAGAATTTTTTTAAGTTATAGTCTCTCTCATATAAATATTAAATGAATATGTATCAAAGATTAATTTAACTCATTGTTTTAAGAGAGACACTATCTTACTAGTTCAAAAGGAAATTCTAAGAACCATACATGTATTGAGAATAAGGAACTTTGACATGAATTTAGAAATACATGCAAAGCATCTATCCATAAGGCAATAATCAACTGCATACTAACTCACACAATGAAATTGCATTTCTGTGGACAAGAATAACTTTGATTATTATCAGCTTTTTTTACACAAAAGACTATTAGGTGAGTTAAATAGGACAACACACCGGTTCCTATTTTTCAAGTGCTATTCTAAAAGTAATAATTTTTATCATGTTAAAACAAATATGGACTAACTAAACCATTAAGACTGAGTTTCTTTTAATGATTGCTTTTTATCTTGGCGCAATACTAGAGTCTTATTTATATCTAAATATATGTATGCATATATGTGTATATATAATTTAATACATGTATATTTATTTATATATAAATATACATATAAATATACAAAATATATATAGTTTGTCTTCTAATTCTATCAAATATCATTAGAGAGAAGAGTCATTTTGTAGAAGAGAAAACTAAGACTCAAGAAAGTGACCTTTCTGTAGCACCATAGCTAGCAAGTGTCCCACTGAAGATTTGGATGTGTTCTCTTGTTCCAAGTGCAATACAGGTTTCGCTACATCAAAATTGATACAAAGAACAGCAATAATTATGGATGCTTATTTGTGATTGTTAAGCCAAAATGGGCTTCAATCATCAACTACCCGTGTAGCTGATTTATACCTTATAAAGGTTAAATTTATACCTTATTTGAAATCTGTGAGCCAAAATAAGGTAGAATACCCATCACTTTCAGCTGGTGAACTAAGTGGAGATAACAATTCAAAGAACAGCAAAAAGAGAGCCAAGTTTAGAAGCTTATGTTTGATTTATATTGTATTTCTTTTTTAATTAAAAAACTATTTTTGTGTTGCTTGAAAATTTGATTTTTGTAGTGACATGATACATTATTAGTCATTAGTAGTAATACTAAAGGTTAAGAGTTTTCATCTTCCAATTTTTGAATGTTAAAATAGAAGGATTATTGCCTCATTTTATTATGGCTTGTCAGGATAGCATTGATTCTAAACTACATTTTCGTTTAAGATGTATTAAAATGTTGAGAGGGGCGTCTGGGTGGCTCATTTGGTTGAGTGTCCGACTTCAGCTCAGGTCATGATCTCACGGTTCGTGCGTTAGAGTCCCACATTGGGCTCTGTGCTGACTGCCAGCTCAGAGCCTGGAGCCTGTTTCAGATTCTGTGTCTCCCTCTCTCTCTGACCCTCCCCTGTTCACGCTGTCTGTCTTTCTCTCTCTCTCTCTCTAAAAAATAAATAAAAAATATTTTTAAAAATTAAAAAAATAAAATTTTGAGTTCAGTTCTGAAATACAGTCATAATTTAAGAAACCCATCTGGAATACATCTCTGCTAATATTAGTGGTTCTATTATTGTTTTCCTGCTTTATAATTTGACAACTGCAATTTTTGAAAAGTGGATAAATGTATATTTTTATAACTACCTTTCCCTCCCCAAATGCCACATTTTATATTTTAAAGGGAAACTGCTAAATAAATGCTCTTTAAATAGTCCTATATGTGTCTTTTGAAACCATATACCAGTAGCATAGAAGACCACAAAAAAGTTATTCAGTAAAATCTTGGTACTAGTCCTATAAATTAAAACAATACGGAAAATATGTTATTTTAAAAAGTCAAGGCTGATATTTCCCCAACTTTATTATCTGAATTATTACTTATGGTAGAAGAGGGCACCTTTGTTGATGTATTACTTAGGGTTCTCCAGAGAAAGAAATCCAGTAGGATGGATAGAGGAAGAGAGAGAGATTTATTTTAGGGAATTGGCTCCTTTATTATAAGGAGGCTGAGAAGTCTCCAGATCTGCATTTGGCAAGCTGGAGACCCAGGACTGTGATGGTATAGTTTCAGTCTGAAAATCAGTAGACTTGAGACTCCAGAAGCACCAATTTTTCAGTGCAAGTCCAAAGGCAAAAATATTCATACAGTCAGATCATATCCCAGCTCAACTAGTGAGATAGGTGGAATCTCTCTTTCTCAGCATCTTTGTTCTTTTCTGGTTTTTAATTGATTGGACAAGACCCACTCTCATTAAGGAGGACAATCTGCTTTACCAGATCTACAGATTCAAATGTTACTCTCATCCAGAAATACCCTCACAAACACAGGCAGGATGATGTTTGACCAAATGTCTGCACATCTCAAGGGCCAGTCACGTTGACACATACAATTAACCATCACTGAGAATATCTTCAAATTTGGGTCTTTTTCTTTTTCAGTAGCTTTATGTATCGCAAGGCTTCCCCCCACCATTCATTAGCATTGTTTACTATACATCTACTATCCCAGATTGTTAAATTACAAATATTATGAAAGTTATTAGTGATATATTTTGGTTAACTAGTAAAATGGAGGGCTTATTTGGACCAAGAACTTCAATTGTTTCCTAGAACTTGGGTTCACAGAAAAAAAAAAAAAGTTTATTCCTCTAAATGATGTCGATATAGAAAAGCCATCTTACTGGGTTTAACAAATTTAGGTAGATGTGAAAATAAGCTAATTATTTTTGAGTCCTACTGTATACATTTTGAATGAAGTGATAATGCTTTATTCCTTAGAATTAAACTAGAGTTTGCCTCACAGCTTCTTTCCAGAATAGTTTTTAATGGAGAAAGACAGAGAACAGAAGAGTGTGCATTTAATCAGCTAAACTTTATTCTGAAGAGACAGTCAACAACCAGCCATAGTAATTTATTTTTCAGAAGAATAGGAGGAAATAGGAATATATTTTTTCCATTGTACAACTGTTAGCATCTTTACAGACATAAAGTATAGAACTTAGCTTATTTTAATTTACAGAAATTTGTGAACAAATATCCTTGAATAATTTGTCAAATATTAGCTGTTTGTTTAAAATAACTATTTGTATCCCTTGAGAGTTCCTAAATAATTGACATTCATGATAATTAATGAACACTATTAATATTTTTGAATTGGAAATAATAATGAGCATTGAAATTATATAGTGAGTTAGATAGTATTTATTTATTTATTTAATGTTTTATGTATTTCTGACAGAGAGAGAGAGAGAGAGAGGCAGCGTGATCAGGGGAGGGTCAGGGAGAGAGAGAGACACAGAATCTGAAGCAGGCTCCAGGCTTTGAGTTGTCAGCACAGAGCCCAACGCAGGGCTCGAACCCACGAACCATGAGATCATGACCTGAGCCAAAGTTGGACGCTCAGCTTAACCTACTGAGCCACCCAGGAGCCTTGATAGTCTTCATTTTAAATCATTTTCCCAGGAACACCTGAGTGGCTCAGGTGGTTAAGCATCTGACTTTAGTTTAGGTCATAATCTCATGGTTCACAAGTCAAGCCCCACATCTGGCTTTGTGCTGACAGCACAGTAGTTAATGTTTAATTACTTCTGAGAGAGAAAGAGACAGAGTGCGAGTTGGAGAGGGGCAGAGAGAGAGGGAGATACAGAATTCAAAGCAGGCTCCAGGCTCTGAGCTGTCAGCACAGAGCCCCAGGCGGGGCTGGAACTCACAAATGGTGAGTTCATGACCTAAGCTGAAGTTGGTCATTTAACTGACTGAGCCACCAGGTGTACCCTAACATTAAAAAAATTTTTTAAATCATTTTAGCATAATAAAAACATTGATTTTAATAAAATCTTATTTTAATGTGCTTAATTGAACTATATTAATATAAACTATTAATACTGTATTAAAATATATGTGATTGTTTTGATTTTATACTTTAATTATAGATTAACACAAATTACTTGCCCAGTGAAAATTAGGTAAGGGTCATTTGAATTCAAATACATATAAACTGAAGAAACATTATAAATATAATTGTTACATAAATTTAGTAATAAAAAGCAAATAGAATTTGCTAACACATGGTAGAAGAAGTTAGTATATCCAGGAAAAAAAAATTGAAAGGGCATCATAAGGAAGCAAAAAGGAGCTCCAATTTTCTCCTGTGTAAATGGATAAGCCAGAGTATCTCTGGGCATCTTCACATCTGTAATATTATATGAGCTGATTCTTTCATCAATTTGCACTGAGACATAGGCAACTCATGACTGTCCTATATCTCACCCTCTTATATGAGAACATATCTGCCTCTAGTGAGAAATGAGTAGTAAATAGCAAAGATAATAGATATAATTCAATTATAGGCAATTTTAGCTGATAAAACACATACATTTAACTCTATAGTGGGGGAAATGTGCTGTGACTTTTATCAGGTAGTTTGTTCTTTCAAACCCATTTAAGTGAAGAGGGGGAGAAAAAAGGAACACATTTAGCCACAGACCTTTTTTTTCTTCCAAGTTTTTATTTAAATTCAAGTTAATTAACATATAGTATAGTACCGCTTTCAGGAATAGAATTTAAGGATTCCTTACTTACATATAATACCCCGTATTCATCAAAAGTGCCCTTCTTAAAGCCCATCACCCTTTTAGCCCATCCCTCCACCTACCTCCCCTCCAGAAACCATCAGTTTGTTCTTTGTGGTTAAGAGTCTCTTATGCCTCCCTCTTTGTTTTATCTTATTTTATTTTTCCTTCCCTTCCCCTATGTTCATCTGTTATGTTTCTTAAATTCCACAGATGAGTGAAATCATGGTATTTGCCTTTCTCTAAATGACTTATTTCACTTGGTGTAATATACTCTAGTATTTTTTTTGTTTTAAGCTTTGGCCAAAGATTTTGAACCATCTTTAGAATACTGAAGAGGCTTATGGATTATATTTCAGTACTAGCTTTATTCTTTGCTTCATTTTTATTTATTTTTATTTTTTTAACATTTTTTATTTATTTTTGAGACAGAGACAGAGCATGAGCATGGGAGGGGCAGAGAGAGAGGGAGATGCAGAATCTGAAGTAGGTTCCAGGCTCTGAGCTGTCATCACAGAGCCCGATGCAAGGCTTGAATCCACAAACTGTGAGATAATGACCTGAGCTGAAGTTGGATGCTTAACCAACTGAGCCACCCAGGTGCCACAATATACTCTAGTTCTATCCATGTCATTTAAATGGTAAACTTTTATTCTTTGTTGATGGGTAGTAATATTCCATTGTATAAATATATACCTCATCTTTTTATCCATCCGTCAATTGATGGACATTTGGGCTTTTACTATAACTTGGCTACTGTTGCTGTAAACATTTGGGGTGCATGTGCCCATTTGAATCAGCATTTTTGTATTCTTTGAATAAATATCAAGTAATGTAATTGCTGGTTCATAGGGTAGTTCTATTTTTAACTTTTTGAGGAACCTCCATACTGTTTTCCAGAGTGGCTGCACCAGTTTGCATTCCCATCAGCAGTGTAAGAGGGTTCCTCTTTCTTCGCATCCTTGCCAACATCTATTGTTTCCTGAGTTGTTAATTTTAGCCATTCTGACAGGTGTGAGGTGGTATCTCACTGTGGATTTGATTTGTATTTCCCTGATGATAAATGAGGTTGAGCATTTTTTCATGTGTCTGTTAGCTATTTGTATGTCTCCTTTGGAGAAACATCCGTTCATATATTCTGCTCATTTCTTCATTATATTATTTGTGTTTTGGGTGTTGAGTTTGGTAAGTTCTTTATAGATTTTTGATACTAGCCCTTTATCTGATTTGTCATTTGCAAATATCTTCTCCCATTCTGTCAGTTGCCTTAGTTTTGTTGATTGTTCCCTTAGCATGCAGAAGATGTCTATCTTGATAAAGTCCCAATAGTTCATTTTTTGCTTTTGTTTCCCTTGCCTCCAGAGCTGTGTCTAGTAAGAACCTCCTATGATCAAGGTCAAGAAGGTTGCTTCTGGGTTCTCCTCTAGGATTTTGATGGTTTTCTGTCACACATTTAGGTCTTTCATTCATTTTGCATTTATTTTTGTGTGCAGTGTAAGAAAGTTGTTCAGTTTCATTCTTCTGCATGTCACTGTCCAGTTTTCCCAGCACCATTTGTTGAAGATACAGTTGTTTTTTTTCCACTGGATATTCTTTCCTACTTTGCTGAGATTAGTTGACCATACAGGTGTGGGTCCATTTCTGAATTCTCTTTTCTGTACCATTGTTTTTGTGACTGTTTTTGTGCCTGTACCATATTATCCTGATGATTACAATACAGCTTTGTAATACAGCTTGAAGTCTGAAATTATGATGCCTCTCACTGTGCTTTTTTTTTTCAACATTACTTTGGCTATTCAGGGTCTTTTCTGGTTCCAGAGCATTTCTTTTGATTCACATATTCATCAACAGTAGCATTAGCTTATTTCTTTATTTTTTCCAATATGATGAGTCTAAAATGAAGACTCATTGAACTCATTGTTATAATTTGTCACTAATAAGGCTGAAAACTTTTCCTATGTATGGACATTTATATTTCCTATTTTGTGAAAGTCCAATCATATTTTATGCTGGATTTCTGTTGAGATGTTTCCTTTTTTTTTTTTTTTTTTGTGGTTGATTTGTAAGTCCTTGTGTATATTTTCATTTCCCTTGTGGAATGCCGAGGATTATTGATCCTAAGAAATAGTGGAATTTTTCTTAGCTCATCAAAACTACTTGATTAAAAAATGAATCTCCTGATGGGTAGATGATAAAGGAATGTTAAGAAAAGGAATTATACTTTGAGATATTTTTGTCCTTTTAAGCATTTTATCTTTAGAATCTCTCATAATGTAATAATAAAGTGTGAGGCTGTTCTATAATACAAAACAAACAAATAAAAAATCACTTAAAAGGTCATATGTTTCCTGAATAAATGAATGGAATGTCCAATAGTAACTTCTTGTTCACCCTTAGAATATGTTATTATGTTTACTTTTTAGAAAGATATGCCCCAACTTATAAAGAATCAACAAAAGGAGAAGAAGAAAGAGCAACAGCTCTATTTCTCCCTATTTTGTAAGGATAAATATAAATTGCTAACATGAAGTATTGCCTGATCATGCCTATGTGTACATTATATATATCACATATGCACAGGAATTCAGAAGTCAGCCTGTGGGAATTGGATAGAATAACCACTTGAAGATACTAGCAATTTGATCAGTCCTTCAAAGCAGTGATCAAACAAAGTATCACCTGTCTTATACAACTGTGAATGTGGGTGTTGCCCCTTCTCCAAGTGATAGATGACCTTCATATTCAATACCATATTTGTTTAATTTTGAAGGGGGATTAGATAAATAAAGACAGTTGATTTTCTTGGCTCTGGATATCTCTTTAACATATTTTCTATGGATTGACTCAAGTGTAACCTCAAGTAGTGTAAATAAAACTATGGTCTTTGCTTTACAAAAATAATAGACTAGAGCAAATCTCTGCAGAATAGGGGTAGGGCGTCTAGACATGTCAATGTTAATAGTGTGGATGACTGAGTTTGTCTGGATTAAACTAAAAAGACTTATTGATTTGAATATGAAAACTCCTACATTTGGTTATTTACCATTCATTGCTGAGGTGAGATTGGTAAGGCAAGGAATGCAGAGAAGTGAATTTGACTTCACGAAGATCATGTTCTAGGAAAATGAGAAAACAGTCACCTTGCTGACACTAACAGGAAACTAAGAACTTGTAAGGCATTTACTGGGATCTAGCAGAAGATGGGAAAAAAGTGGATAAACTCATTTTTAAATATTGTTTTATCTATGATAGTGTATTGGTGGAAATGTCCTATGGATATGAGATTAAAGAAAGATGAGATAGATATACAAACAGAGAAATTATAATTCAATGGGAATTGAAGGACTAGTTAAAGCTCAATGTCCATTAATTTTTTGTAATAGAGATGGGATAAAAATCAAACAGATAAAAATATAGAAATATATCATGAAGGAGGTTGTATTAGACCATGTGTCAAGGAAAATAATGACAAATAAAAATAGGAAAATAATAACTGGATTCAATTATCAGACTCATAAGTGGTGGAATCAGGATTCTAACTCAGATCCATATGATAGTCTTATACTTAGCTGCATCCTTTAGAGTATGTAACCACAATACTTGAATATTTAGAGATAACAAGGCTAGTACTGGTTCATGGAAAATTAAATAAGATAGCATGATAAAATACATCATAAATGAGAACGATTTACAAAGACAAGTTGGTGGGGGGGGTTGATTAAAATGTTTCCACATGACTGGAAAATTGATTCTGTTATGTAGTAGAATATAAATTTCATGATTGACAATTTCTATTATTTGGTGAGAAAATAAATATAGCTTAAAATGAGATATAGTTTTTTTGTTCTAATTTTATATTTCTAAATTGCCAGAAGGTGGACACACTTTTATATTCCTTTGTCTTGAGAATGAAAGAAGCTACCAAAGGTCATCCCTCTTTCTGGCTTTTGTTTTCCCAAACCTAAAATGTTGAGGGTTAATATTTAGACTGGGAGAGGTAGGAGTTGAATTTATGGGTGAAAAGAGTCCTTGCCTCAGAAGGTCCAGGGAGTTAGGGCTTCCTAGCAGTGGGGACTCCTACTTTCCTCATTTTTCTCTCTCTGGAGAGGTGATCAGACCTAAGAGGAAAATGCTGTGTGTTTAACTTAGGGAGAGTGTGCTTAGTGTTCTAGGAAGTAGGATTCTCAGCCTCAGTTAGAATCTTAATGCCCAAGTTTCAGAAACACAAGAGGGAAGGACAGCCTATTAAGGGGCTGTGCAGTCTGGAACCACAAACATTTTAGGAGTGCTAAGTGTGGATCAAAGACCAGAGAATATGCCCACTAAAAATTCTATCTGGACATGAAAGACCCAAAGGATCCTCTCTGTAGAGAGGAAAGGAGTCTCAATAGTGCATTAAACGGAAGCTCTTTCTTCCTTTATAGTGGAAGTGGAGTCATATATAATTTTAGTTAGATAAATAATGAGATCTTTTTGTCCCTAAATACAGTACTGTCATACTCATAATTTCTAAAAAAAGAAAGAAATTCTGGTAAAGGAGCAAATCACAAATCTTTATACCTTGACTTATTTCTAGCAAGCAATGAAGAACTTAAAGTAGGGCTCTAAGGTGTAGCAAAATTAAATTAATTAAATATTTTTAATTATCTGCAGAATTACCACATCAGTGTGGCTATAAGAGGTGATCAGGTTCATCCTTGTTCTCCATTTCTCCAAAAGCTCTTAAGTATAGGTAGGAAAATGGAGAAAGGAAAGGCCTGGGGGTAGACATAGTATTTTAAAGGGAGGAGTAGAGTAAGATTAATCATGGAACAAAGAGAGGAAATAAAGGAAGCTAAGGTTCTGGTTTGTGAGCCCATCTTGGACTCACTGGAGCCAGAAATGGAAGAAGATATTCTACTGACGGTAGGAAAGTTCACCCATCTGAATCTGGCGGCCACATCCAGACTGGGAAATGCTACCAATTCCTCATTCTTATGTGTTTTATTTTCTGTTGAAAGATTGATGATTACTCTAGCATCAGAGTGGGCGAAGTTGTTCATACGTCTGCCTTAGTAAGCCTACTAGAGTCTGGCAGATTGCCTCACCTGGCAACTGAAAGGCAGGATATACCCCTCTGAAACTCTGTGGGTGGAAGAAAATTTGCCTTGGCCTGTGTTTGCATTAGACAAACCTAATAACCACCTCTAGCAACAACCAAGAGATTTTGGCAAGTAGCCAGTGTTCTAAGGTTAAACATAAATCTTTAAGCGTCGTTTGATAAGAATATAATAATACCGTACATTCTTCATTTGGGGGGTGGTTACAGCAAAGTGTGTCTGACCACAGGAGACCAGTCAAACCAAACTACCATGAGTTACCTTCCTTAGTTAGGCTGTGCAAAATGACAGAATGGGTGATTCTATTGTGAAGAGAAATCACACACTCAGACAAAAATTGGAGTTGATGTATTTGCATGAAGTTTAGGGTCTCTGTGAAAATTTTAGCAACCATTTTGCATATGAGATAAACAAGGGAAGGTTACAGATCAGTGATTCTGCTAGTGACCCCTTGATGAACTGGTCTCGGCATCTCAAACCTTATGTGGTAACTATGGGTAAATGATGTATTGTGGTTTTTGACTTTGTTTAAATGTTAATTAAAAATAGCCTCTGGGTTGCTCAGTTGGTTAAGCATCTGACTTCAGATCAGGTCATGATCTCAGGGCTTGTAAGTTCGAGCTCTACATCAGGCTCTGTGCTAATAGCTCAGAGCCTGGAGCCTTCTTTGGATTCTGTCACTCTGTCTCTCTCAAAATTAAGTAAACATAAAAAAAATTAAAAAAAAAAAAAACACCCTCAGATAATAGGGCACCTGGCTGACTCAGTCGTTTAACAGTCCAGCTCTTGATTCCTGTTCGGGTCATGATCTCACAGTTTGCAAAATGTAGCCCCATGTCCGGCTCTGCGCTGACAGTGCTGAGACTGCTTGGAATTCTCTCCCTATCCCTCTGTCTTTCTGCCCCTCCCCCACTTATGTACATGTGCTCTCTTTCCCTCTCTCTTTCTCTCTGTCAAAATAAATAAATAAACATTAAAAAAGTAACCTAAAATATGATGTTGAAGTTTGCAAAACATAAACTATAAAAATTATTCATAAATAAAATAAAGACATAAATATCACATATTTATTCACAATAAAATTATATTCTTATACATTATTTATTCATAAATAAAATTATAATATCTATTAGAGTACACTCAGGACTGTAATTCAGTATGCTAAAATGAAAATTTGGCTGCAATTAACATTCAATAGTATTTTACAAACTCTTACAATATACTCACAAGGGCAGGTGTTTAAAATTTTAGATAGGATAACTCTCAGCTTCATTTTGCATCACTTATAGTTTTAGACTGTTACCATTCTTATTTTTTAATCAGACATTATGCTTCCCTAATTTCTCTTTCAATTTATTTTGCCATGCACTGTTTGTTTAAACAACTTTGAGTAATAAACATCTCCATCAATAGAATTTTGACCTAGGATTCAGTAACATTCATTTTAATGTGTTTTGTGTTTTGAACACATACCTGCTATATCTTTACTGCCAGGGAGATACATTCCCATATAACTTGAGTGTACACCATATTAATTTATCACTGGTTTATTCTTCATTGGAATGCGACACTATACAGGATAATGAGATATTTCCCATGCCTTAGAGAGCGGCATTGAAAAGTTTGAGAGACACAAGGGGCGCCTGGGTGGCTTTGTCGGCTAAGCATCAGACTTTCGCTTAAGTCCTGATCTCGCGGTTCGTGGGTTCGAGCCCCGCGTCGGGCTCTGTGCTGACTGCCAGCTCAGAGCCTGGAGCCTATTTCAGAGTCTGTGTCTCCCTCTCTCTCTGACCCTCCCCTGCTCACGCTGTCTCTCTCTCTCTCTCTCTCCTAGAAATAAAATAAAAATATTTAAAAAAAAAAAAAAAGAAAAGTTTGAGAGACACTGATCAAAAGTGATTTCAGAGTATATAACTGGATATTGATAGAAGTTGACATATTAGATATTGACACTAAAGTGAAATCTACATGAGCCAATGGAGAAAGCAGAAATGCATGTTTGAGACTTGTGAGTAAAATTGCCTTGGGAAATGTTGGTCTTTTTGGTATTGGTCTCCATCCTTGCCAGTTCTTACTCTATTGCTGCCAAGAAACTGGCAACGGTCTCTTTACAAGACACCCTCCCTGCCTCTTCCCACACCCTACCCTGCCACTAATCCTACACTAGTTCTGCTCTCACTACATTCTCCTTCCTTCAACCCTCCCAAAGTGCACGTACAGCAAAGCATTGTTAACACACTCCATCAGATACTTAGTATTTATCAACTCATCCAGTAAGCCTGTAATTGTTCAGGTTACAGACCCCTATAAATATTGGTGCTTTTGTGGATCACTATAAAATACTAATATGGTTAATTCCATTGGCTGACCATGGAACTTTTTTCTAAAATGAAAAAATAAAACATAAAATATAAGCATGTAGTTCTGTATCGCCCAGTGTCCAAAGTTGATACACTATAACACTGGCCATCTTAGAAATACTTGTATGTATATACCTGGAATATTACTAGAAAATGGTTCTAACATGGTTTTCGCCTAGCCTATGTGCACTAAAGGGAAGGAAGGGAACCCTGTCATAAGGCCTTAATACCTAGAAGTCCACAATGTACTGCTCTTGCCCCAGTATGACCTTGTTGGCCATGTGTTTATGTTCTCCATTATGGTCCCTCTTTCTACCATTTTTTGCTTCCAGTTTTCATGAAGTGTTTTGACCCAGATGGGTTGAACAAAAAGTTTTACCTACGAAGGGTATCATACTAGATATAAAATTACAGGTTTAATAGAGGCTTGAAAAGCTTTCAAGAAAACTCAGTAGGCATTTGGAAATTGAAGAGAGACTTCTGACATTATGGAGGCCTAACACACATCTCTGCAGCCTGGGAGGATGGACACCAAACTAGGCAGGAATGGAAACTGGGTGAAGCCATGGCCCCAGAGGGTTTATCATGATTTCAAAAGTTTTAAAGAAAAACAAAAATTTGCCATTTTAGCCAATGAACGTAATTCTAACTGGATCATGCCCCCTGTAGACTTTACTCATTTAGGGCTCCTATTTCCAAACATTAAATGGGTAGATGATGTGTAATAAAAGCACAGCTTCAAATATTCAGTATTCAAATATTCAAATATTTCGGGTGCAGCAAGTCATAATTACGTTGTTGGATTTAGCGAGGTCAGCGGATCCTGAATTTCCTATTAGTGTATTTATGATACTTGCTCATTAAATTTTTGTCAACTGGTAGGATTATTAGCTAGCACCAATTTAAGATTGAAAATGATTTTACCTAGTAGTCCAAATTTTCTGTAAATTAGAAAAAAAGTAAAGCTTTCTATTTGATCAGTAACATCTTTGGTCCAAGCCAAGGAAATTACTTAATCATGGATCTAAAAACATATGGCTCCAAGGAGCCATAAAGGTATAATGTATGAAACCACAGTGTGAGACCCTACTGGCTGACTTGAAGGAAACCACCTTCAGGGCTTAGATTCAGAGGCACTTGTCTTTGAACATCAGCTCTACCTGTGTGTAGGCAGTACACCATAAGTCTCAGTTTGCCCATGAATAAAATGGAAAAAGTCATTAGTATCTACCATATTGAGTTGTTGTTATGATTAAATAAGGTAATGCACATAAAGTACTTCGGACAAAGTAGAACTGTAGGAAGTTTGTATCTGGCACTTATGTTAACTGTGAATTCTGAACACAGTACAGCAGAATGTGTTCTCTCATCGATGAACCTCTCATGCTTCCCTAATGGAGCTCTGTAGTATCTTAGAAATCATACCAGTAAATAGTCATCACTGCGGGGTTTGGAACTGATTATTATTTATATGTGTCCGTGCTTGAATGAAGAAGTAACACAATTTCTAGACAATCATATTTGATAGGTCACACACTGGATTTGTTTAAGCATTATAGTTCTCACTTATCTGTAATTAGGGTTTTAAGGGTGAGGTGAGGAAGGAAACAATATAAAGAATTTGGAAAGTTCACTTAAACATACTGTAAAAGCTGCCTGCCATTAAAGACCCTTAAAGTGTTAGTATCTTCTACAAGCCAATTATGCAGGTGCCTATTTCCAAAATATCTTATGAAGCCTTAGGAGATAATTTAATTGGTACTTTATAGGATTTTTCTTATTAATGTCTTTATTCTAAAAGGAACCTACTCAATGAAAGAGGAAAGAGAAAGCAACAGTTTAAAGATTTTTAAGAAGGAAGGCTAAATTGAAAGCATAATGACTAAATTATTGACCTAATTAAAGTTGAAAGTTGAAACTGATCAAAACGTTTGAAACTAGAATGGTATAAACATCCTGTTACTGAAGTTTCAGCTTGTGTTTTTATTTCTATGATAGCCTAGCAAAAATGGGGGTATTATTTATAATTCAGAAGTCAGTATTGTTTAGTGCATTGTTTTATAGGCATAAAGGACAACTCCAGGGGAGTAAGTTATTTGCATAAGTTTACATTGGTTATGGAAAAGAGTCTTACTTAACCAATTTCCCCCACCTCTTTCCATTTCTGTTACCTTCTGCCAGGAGGAATTTATTTTACTATGAAGTTACAAAAGAACTGTCTTAGCTTGTTGATTCCCCACAAGCATCTTTACATATATATCACCTTAAATTTCTACAGCCATTAAATCACAGACTTCCCTTTACAAAGGAGCTGGTCAAGAGGTAGAAAGGAATTGGATCTCTATCATACTGAGTGACCCAAAATACAAACTTCAATTTACATTAGTCCAGACACATATACAACCTCCTTGGAATCACAAACAAGGTATTTTAGTACTTGTAGTTACTAATGGATTTGACCTTTTATCTTGCCTAAGACACAAAGAAAAATCTAGTTAATTTTATCTTATCATTGCTTTTGGAATAATAAGTTTAGTATTTCAGAGGATCCATGAAAATTAACTACCACATCTAAGACGAGATTTGTTTTTTTTCTTTTTGGTTGAAAAGTTTCCCCACACCCAATGTCACTCCATCCATATGTTTTATCAGTGCAAGACTATCAATGATAATAAATCCTGGTTATTAAGCACAGATTATGCAAAATAATTTATACATTGTCTCTTCTATCAGTCCTACAAGAAGATACTATTGGGAAACACTGTGGCCCATATTAACATGGGAAGTAACCTTCCCAAAGTCTCAGGACTGATTAACTTTTTTATTGTTTGTACATATATAAAGCATCTCCCATTTGTGGACTTACAAACTATAAAAAGGCTATTGTTCAACCTTCTCCATTATTTATCTGGTTATAATATGAATTTATAATTTAGTAACTTGGTAAAACATTTTTGAGCGTCTACCATATGTCAGTTATAGTGGCTTAGAGGCAGAAATACATATGAAAATATAAATTACCACCTAAGCCTTGCCCTTTAGGAATTTACAGTTGAGTGAAAAAGAAAGGCATTTAAGTTGATTATGAGATCAAATAACTATAGTGAAAAGTTATGGACACAATTCGTGACAGGAACAAAAATCCTGTATCATGTCTCCTTTCTGGGGTGGATTATTAGATGTTATTTCAAGTGATGCTTACAAAAGGTCAGGTTTTTCTCTATGGATTTTATTCTTCCCATTCAACTATTCAAACACTATAAAATTCTATCAAATAGTCTGTTATACATATATGCAAATATATATATATATAATAGGAAATTATATATATATATATATATATAATAGGAATATCAGTTGAAAGACTGTTTAAAAGTAATTAGAACAGACCCCCTGGCCTTCTCTACACCTAGATGTCTGCCACTTTCTATATCATAAGAACAGTCAAGGTTTTTTATTTGTAGAGGATAACACATAAGCTTTCTGACTGGGAATATCAGGCACAGTTGAAACAAAGAGTAACTTCTAAAAAAATCTGGAGATGAACAGAAATATTATTAGAGCATGTTGAAATTCTATCTCACTTTCCCTTAGGGCTCCCAGAGGCTGGCACTAGGCTAGATCTAACAAAAAGATTAGAAGTCCTGCAATGAGAGCAGCCCCAAGGTAAGATGCTATGCTTTCTTAGAAAGTTGCCAAACAAAACCACCCTGTAGGCCCATCATTAAGAAGCCCCACCTACCCAGTTAGAGCTTCTAGTCAACTTTTTGTGTCTCAGTCTCATATATGAGCAGATAGTCGTGAGTCTCACCAAGTATTTGAGGAAAGGCTTTAATAAAGAATTCAGGTGGGGCGCCTGGGTGGCTTAGTCGGTTAAGCGTCCGACTTTCGCTTAGGTCATGATCTCGCAGTTCGTGGGTTCGAGCCCCGTGTCAGGCTCTGTGCTGACAGCTCAGAGCCTGGAGCCTGTTTCAGTCTGTGACTCCCTCTCTCTCTGACCCTCCCCTGCTCACGCTGTCTCTCTCTCTCTCCTAGAAATAATAAAAAAAAAAAAAAAAAAAAGAATTCAGGGACGTCTGGGTGGCTCAGTCCATTAATCATCCGACTCTTGATTTCAGCTCAGGTCATATTCTTACAGTTCATATGTTCAAACCCTGAGTCTGGCTCTGTGGTGACATTGTGGAGCCTGCCTGGGATTCTCTCTGTCTGCCTCTCTCATTGCCCCTCCTCGTCTCATGCACAGGTGCTCTCTGTCTCTCTCTTTCTCAAAATAAGTAAATAAGCTCAAAAAAATACAAATTAAGGAATCCAGATTTTTGTATTAAAAGCAATTTAGAGAAAAGAGAAGTTATATGGAGGCAGGGACACCAAACCAATACATGGATGGGTAAGTAAATAAATATTGAGCACTGGGTGTTATATGTAAGTGATTAATCACCAAATTCTATGCCTGAACCCAATTTTACCATATATGTTAACTACCTATAATTTTAAAACTTGAAAATAAATAAATAAACAAACTCATTGACATCCTCAGAGATGAGGATTCATGGCAGTCATGAAACAACAACTTTAAAAAAAATAGAGGAAAAAATAATTGTCTACATTAAATGTGTTGAAAAAAAATCACTAGGTGAGTTGGACATAGGATGAAGTAAATCCCAGTGAAAGAACAAAAAGACAAACATATGGAGAGAAACAAACAACAAAGAAGAGGAAATAATTGATAAAATATTTAAAGAATATTTTCTAGAATTGAAAGGCTAGGGTAAAGGATGAAAAGATTCAAACTAAATTATTAAATTTTAAAGTACTAGGACCAAGAGAAGACCCAGAACACTTTCATAAGGAAAGAACAGTTTCATACGAAGGACAAGTATCAGAATGGCATACGACTTTCCAATAGAAGTACTAAGGTAGAAGGCAGTAACCCATTTCTTCCAAGCTCCAAGGCAAAAGCATTTCCAACACTCAACTCTGTTTCCAGCCAAATTATTAAATAAATAGAAGGGTAGAAATGAAGTAAACTCTCACCAGTTTTGTTTCCCATGTACATTTTCCCAGAAAGGTACTGAAGATGCATTCTTCCAGTGCAGGAGAGAAAGCCAAGAAAGTCAAAGTCAAGAGACCCAGAAAACCAGTCTTCAGCATAAGAGAGAGAAGGGAAGTCCTAGGTGATTGTGAACAGAGATTCCCAGACAGTCTTTCAGATGGCTCCAGGAGAGATTTATTCAAGAAGAGAATATAGACTTTAATGTATTGACCTGAGAGTGATAATAACTTAGTAAGAGTCCTGAGATGTGGCATTGAGAAGTACAGAGGACACAAGAAGCTAATGATTCTGGGGGTGGGAGCAGTTATGAAATTATAATATACTAGATGATTCAGCTGTCAGAAATGTTTATGTAGTTATAATAACATAAGAATGTAATAAAATAACATTGATTTAACAAGAGTACAGCTAATATTCTCTTCTGATATGTGTGCAGGTTCATGATGGGGGTTGCCATGGTAAGACGAGAGACAGTAAGAAATCTTAATAGACATTTCTCCAAGGAAGATATACAAATGGCCAGTAAGAACATGAATAGCTGCTCAACATCATTAGTCATCATGGAAATGCAAATTAAAACTATAAGATAATACTTCACTCCCACTCAGAAGGCCAGAACCAAAAAGATAAGTACAATCTAAGATGCGGAGAAATCAGAACTCTCACCTACACTGGTGGGAATGTGAAATGGTGCAGCTTCTCGGGAAACAGCTGACAGGTCCTCAAATGATTCAACATAGAGGTACCATGTGACCCAGCACTTCTAGGTATATAACCAAGAGAAGTGGAGGCTTGTATCCACACAGAAACTTGTACACAAATGTTTACAGCAGCATTGTCCTTAATAGCCAAAAAGTGGAAACATCCCAAATGCCCCTCAGTCAAAGAAATGGATAAACGAAATGTGGCATATTTGTACAGTGGAATGAAGTATTGATACATGCTGCTGCTTGGATAAACCTTGAAAACGTGCTAATCATAAAAACCAGCCGCAAGAGTCCACACATTACACAATTCCACTTGTAAGATTTGGGAAACTGAGCTTTCTCTGTTACATGCCCAACTTTGGCTCAGGTCATGATCTCACAGTTCATGGGTTTGAGCTGCTTAGGATTCTCTCGCTCTCCCTCTGCCTGTACCCTACTTGTGCTTTCTCTCTCTCTTAAAATAAATAAACAAACTTAAGAAAAAGAATTGGGAAATTGATAGAGACAGAAAGTAGATTAGTAGTTCCTTAGAGCTGGGGCAGAGGGGCAAGAAAGGAGACAAGGAGATGGCAGTGGTAGAGAGTTATAGTTAAAGAGTATGGGGTTTCTTTCTGCAAATGTTCTAAAATTGACCGTGGTGATATTTGTACTTTTCTTTGAATATACTAAAAACCATTCATTATACCCTCAATGTACATATGTATATATGTACATATATATACATATATAGAGAGAGTTGTATGATATGTGAATTGTCCCTTAATGATCAAACTATTTTTAAAAAGGAAAATTAGAAAGCAGGAAGACAACCATCTTATGTACAGATTTGAAGACAAACATTCAAAAATTAGAGCTTAAAAGTGATTGCCTATATTGGGGCACTTAGCCGGCTCAGTCAGTGAAGCATGAGACTCTTGATCATGAGACTGAGTTTGAGCCTTATGTTGTGTGTAGAGATTACTTAAAAATAGAATCTAAAAAAAAAAAGATTGCATATAAGTCAATGTTCTTCAACCTGGGCATTACTGACATTTGGGGCCAGATCACTGTTGTGCAGAGCACACTGCAGAAGGTATAAAAGCATCATGGCCTCTACCCACAAGATGTCAATAGCAACTCTTTCTCCCCTCCGCCATTATCAATAACCAAAATATCTCAGAACATTGCCAAATGGCCCAGTGTGGGGCTTGACAGTAGAAGGAAGGTTGGTTAAAACCACCCTAGTTAAAAACCACTGCTCTAGTGATTGGGAATTGGAGCATGGGGAGAGCTACTATGTGGAAGAATGGTTATTTTTCATAAGAAATAGTGAAGAAGTACTTGACTATCCAAAATGTCAATGCGTGGAGCACCTGGGTGGCTCAGTTGGTTAAGCATACAACTTTGGCTCAGGTCATGGTCTTAAGGATCGTGAGTTCAAGCCCTACATCGCTCTGTGCTGATAGCATAGAGCCTACAGTCTGCTTTTGAATTCTGTGTCTCCCTCTCTCTCTCTCTGCCCATCCCCTGCTCACACTCTGTCTCTCTCTCAAGAATAAATGAAAAAAACATTTAAAAATTATACAAAAATTGGGGTGCCTGGGTGGCTCCGTCAGTTAAGCCTCTGACTTTGGCTCAGGCCATGATCTCGTGGTTCATGGGTTCAAGCTCCACGTTGGGCTCTGTGCTGACAGCTCAGAGCCTGGAGCCTGCTTCATGGATTCTGTTTTCCCCTCTCTCTGCCCCTCCCCTGCTCATCCTCTGTTTATCTCTGTCTCAAAAATAAATAAAACATTAAAAAAATTAAACAAAAATAAAGTGTGAATTTGCGTGTTTTCTCTTGGGTCACTATAACAAAATACCACAGACGACATCAATTAAGCAACAGAAATCTGTCTATTTTCTCACAGTTCTGGAGGCTGGGAGTCTAAGATCAAGATTTAGTTTCTAGTGAGCATTCTCTCCCTGGCTTTTGTTTGGCTGCTTTCTTGCTGTGTCTTTGCATGGCAAGAGGGTGGGAAGGAAGATCTTGCTCTCTTCTTATAAGGCCACCAATTCTATTGGATTAGGGCCCACGCTGATAAGCTAATTTGACCGTAATTACCTCCCAAGAGCCCTATTTCCAAACACACTTTGGGGGTTAGGGTTTTGACACGTAAATTTGGGAGTACAAAATGTAGTCCATAGCAATGTATAACTTTGAATAAAATAGAAACTAAATATTGGATATTTTCACAAAAAATCTATAATAAAATTAGTCACTGAAGTTGTTCCTTTCCTAGATTGCCAGTGAGATCACTGTCACTGGGACTCTTATTAAGGAGACTAGGAGTGCTGGTTTGTTATTGTTGTTTTGGTTTGGATACTTACATTCACTTGGCAATAATGTCAAATTTGTCTTGTAAAGTTTGCAGTGGTTTTTGAAGCTATCACAATATATCTGTCTATTAAGAAAACAGGGTGGGCTGTTTTATAGGCAAGATTGTTTTGATTATTTGCTTACTTGTTTTATTTCAGGTAGACTTAGACATATATTTTAACCATATTTTTGTGTGATTCAGGAGGAAAGAAACAACTTAAACATTCTTCAAGCATGTACATATCACACCAGAAATATATAGGTAATTACTCCATTTTTGTACATTGTTATCAATTATTCAAAACTAAATGGGATATTAGTAACAGATATTTGTCTTAGTTGATCTAAGGTGTTGTCCAGGCCAACTGAAATCATTTGATGTGTTTATTTCCCTGTATGTTCTATCCCTTAAACAGCAATTTAAAGTTTTTATTTGGTCTAGTCATTAAAAAAAAAATCAAATCTTCTTAGTCAGTGATCAAAGTCTTATTTAGATTTTTTAAGCAAATAATTAATCTTAGCTTTACTATTCCATTCATCAACATATTAAAAAACTACAGTGTAGGTCCTTTTGAAAAACTTCACCATTTATCAAGCTGACATTTTGGCTGCTTCACAAAATAGCAGATTCCATCATTGGTGTATATAGAGGCAAATTCAAATCAAATCATTCGTTCCACTTGGGGATGTTTGATTAATGAGATCCCGCTTGGTTTTATTAATCTTTCTGCATTCTTCACATCTCTCTTTTGACACATAACCATTCTCTTTGGAAACCACCTTCATTTTCCTTACGTATAATACAGATTTAATCACAATTTAAGTTTGGAATTTTGTTTTCTTTTAGAAATCTTTTCATAAACCATTTATAGGACCTTTATTTGTAAGCTAAATATATTTATCCACTCTACTGCATGTTGTGAAGATCTATTTTTCTAACCTCTGTTAATAAAACCCACTTGGCAAAGAAAACATACATTAATTGAGACCTTTTGCCTCCAGCGTATTTTCTTACCATACTTTTTAGAATATGAAAAGATACATAAAACAGCTTTAGATTATAACATCAGAACAATGTGGCTTTAGGAGTCATTCTCAAGGTCAATGACAGGTCTTTAATGCTATCTTTGAACCAAGTGTGAATAGAATCTAAGTTGCTTTTAAGAACTCTGTGGCTGTGATAACTGAAAGGCAAATATATTTCATAGATAGGTGAATAGTGTCAATGTTTACCATGTCAGCTTAATGAATTAAGTAGACTTGACAAAAAAGGAGGTTTTTTTTTTTAAACTCATCTTTTGACCACCTTTAATTTAATGGGCTTACTGCTTATTTTATATTCTGTCAAAACCACAATAGTTTCAGGCAGGATGCAGAGTTGATCCCCAATACTACTGTTCTTTAGAGAATAAGGGAAACCTACCTTTAATGCTCACTGAATACAGTCTAAGGTTATGAAACTCAGTTATGAGACTCAGGCAGAAATATTTATCTAAAAATAAGAAGGGAGTTATAAATTCAAGAGTTTCACAGTCAAAGGAAGGCACATAGCTGTGCATAGTGGATTCACAGGCAACATCATCTATAGCAGAAGATATACCGAAGGGACCAGATATAATTTCATCCCTGCCTAATGTGCTTTATTTTCATGCCCTCAGAAACCAGCTGGAGACTGTTGATTAAAAAAGACTTTTACTCCTACCTGGGAATGATTCGTTATTGCCCCTGTGATCAAATCCACTCCCTGGCTTTGAGAATAAAACCTTTCATATTTTGGATTCTAATTCCTTTTCTAACCTTTTTGATTTTACCCTAATTCCATCCTCCTAAGATAAAATACTTCCTTGAAACAAGGGGGATAGGCCAACTTTCTCTAAGGTCAGGTAAGAAGTAGGTTAGACTTTGTGGGCCATATAACCTCTGTCACAGCCACTCAACTCTGCCCCTCCGTTGGCAGGAAAGTAGCCATAGATCTTGCATGAAACAGTGGTGCGGTTGTGAGCCAGCACCACTTCATTTACAAAAACAGGTGGCCAACTTCATTTGGCCCATGGGCCATAGTTCATGACTCCAGTTCTAGATCAATTGATTTACAAACTGTGAGTTGTGACTGTTTAATAGAATATGCAATCAATTTTATAGGCCATGGCTAGGTTTTTATTTCTTTGTGTAACCTTATGTTCCGCAACCATTGTTTATTCTAAAGGGGAACCCCGATCCATATGATGGGTTTATTTGTAGGATTTCTGGTAGCAAGTATGGACACCAGGGTCTCCGAGCTTTCTGGATTACCGTCAACAGGGATCAGCTACCAGCAGGGCCTGGTCACGCTGATGAAGAACTCTTTGATATCTTTCTTAGAAGCCTCATCCATTTGTTTCTAGTAATTGGCAACTAGGGCTTCCGAGATGCTCTGGCGAGTGTGGAAATCTGGGTCACGTGATCTCCCCTTCACGCAGATGTGGCCTTCCATGCAGGTGCGGCAACTCGCGCAGAAGCAGTAGATTCTACAGTAGCCAGTGCGGCTAGATTAGGGGTGGTGCATCCACTTTGATGAGGCCCTTGTGGCTGTTTTCTTGTGTCAGAAGACCAGGCCAGACTACAGAAGGCCCTCCGGAGACGTGGCTGCAGGGACAACAGCTCTTCACCTTGCGGCTCCGCAACTGGAGAAGGCCAGTTTTTGTTTGGTTCTCTTTTAATAGATTCTTGCTTCTGTTAGTAGTTCATGTAGTTTTAAAAATTTGGGGAAGGACAATTTTAAAAAAGGAAAATTAAGAAATATAATTGTAAGCGAAAAGATAAAAAATCATTTACAGACAATAAGACGTTACTACTCAAAAATCCAAGAGAATAATCTCAAAACTCTTTAGAAGGGTAAGTCCCAAAGTTACTTCCACATGGGAATCACCTGGGGAATGCTATAAAAAAACTTGATGCCTACTCCTCACCCCAAAGAGTCTGTGATTTAATTGGCCCAGCTGGTGTTTTATTTATTTATTTTTAGATCGGGGATTTTAAAAAGTCAGAAAAATATCAATGTGTATATATTACATGTATGCATGTAGTAAGAGTATGTACTGTTGTTTATCTTTTACAAAAGTCTTTATTATTTTTGAGAGAGAGAGAGAGAGCAAGCAGGGAAGGGGCGAGAGGGAGGGGGGTGTGGTCAGAGGATCCCAAGCAAGTTCCATGCTGACAACAGCTAGCCCGATGCAGGGCTTGAGCTCACAGTCAGATGATGACCTGAGCCAAAGTCCCATGTTCAACTGACTGAGCCACCCAGGTGCCTCACGTGTGCACTGTTCTGTGAAACTCTGTTTTCAGATACTATTTTACATGGATGTGTGTACTGACTGTGAAGTGAAAGCTATTTGCTACCTGTGGACATGGTGTATAAAGTTACCTAGAGTCTGCATAGTCTTAACATAGGAGCTACACTTGCCTTCCTTTGAAATATGTTAGGTGGAATTATACTTGAATTGTTGAAAGCACTGTGGGTAAAGAGGAGAATCCAGAGGCCAGAACCCCTTCCCGAAACGCAGTGGCAGATACTAGCAAGGTGCGTGAGCTCCTCTTTGGGACAGTGGCCTACACACAGCTGGGGAGGCAGGCAGCAAAGGACCTTACCCTTTGGCAGTGCCGACCCTCTTATTGACCACAGTTCCAATAACTCACTTCTTTGCCTCCTTTTTCTTTCTTTTATCTCCTCTAAAGCAGAATAAGAAAAGGGAAGGAAGTTTTGGATGAGGGTAACTTCCTCTGGGGTGGGATAATCCTGGTGAGGCCAAAGAAGAGTCTTGAAACCCCTCACCACCCTATCTTGTCTCAGATAAAGTATCTTTGTTTTGCTGTCTTCTCCTGACTCCTGACATTGCTTGTTTTTTTTTTTCTTTCTACATGTGACTCGCACATAAATAAAGGTGAAAAAGGAGAGGTTTTCTTTTAGATTGAAAATTCTAGGATTCCATGTTACCCTAAGGAAATTCAGGTAATGTCAGGTCGAGGGAGAGGAGGAAAAGGAGGGAAAGGTACTGTAGGAAGTGACTCTAGAATGGTGTAGTTAAGATATTTCTTTTGGGGATGGGGAAATCCTAGAGGTTTGCAGGACGTGAATGAGAAAACCATGTGAAAATTAATTAATCTGCATTAAAGATACAGAACAGAAGCTTTGGTGAGTGTTCCTTAACTTACAGATCGTGTGGTGCATATTAATGAATTAACACAAACAGGCAAAGCCATACTGTACTTTACATTTGTTTTCTTTTCTTCCTTTTCTTTTTTTTTTTTGAAATGAGTAATAATCTCACTTAGATTATACGTAAAACTGAAAAGGAGTTCAAAATCGTATACAGTCATCTGTCCCCTTCTTAATTTATTTTCTTATTAAGCTGAATGAAGTTTTGAGAATAAGTCAGTGATAATAAGTGTAGAGACAACAAAGATTCCAGGTGTCACAATTCCTGGTTGGATTGTTTCCATCATAAGAAACTTCTTTCTCTTCAGAAAAACAAGTTTACATCTTGCTATATGTTCTTATGCAGTCCATTCATACATTTATTAATTTATACCTTCAGAAACTGTTTATTGAATTCTTGTTACGTGCCACTCTACTCAGTGCCTCACTGTAAAAGTAGGATGAGGCTGACTTGATGTCTCTGCCTTCTTGAAACTCGTGCCTAAAGACATTGAGCCATCGAATGTGTCAGAGAGATTCATTGAAAATGAGACAGATATTTTGAAAATATTCAGTTCTGGAGAAAAATGGCAGTTGAATGTGGGTTTCCTAAATTTGCATATTTGTCACTATTCATTAAAACCTATTCCCTAGAATGTGAAAACAGCTTCCTAGCTCCGGTTTATGTCTTTAAATTAAAAAAAAAATAGTCAAAGAATATGACAAGAAAAATAAAGGTGTGATGGTTTAAAGAAACCTCAAATTCTAAAAAAATCCCTGATATTTCCATAATCTTTCACATTTCCTTAATTTGTACATGTTTTTACTCAGAAGAAAACAGCAGTCAGCAACACATGCTAATTTTTAAAAAGTCACACTTACCGTGTGTTGGTTTCAGAACCAAAAGTCAAATGTCCCATCTCCTGAAGTTGGCCTTATGCAACTATGGAATGCAAATATTTATATTGAAATTATTTTCATAGGTATCTGTCTTATGTCTTAAGGTGGTTCAGATTCATCAAAGAGAAAATAAACATATTTCTCCCGTAATTTTTACAATATAAGACAGAGTAAAATACTTGTTAAGTAAAATATCTTGGTACCTTAATAGTATGC
Organism: Hyaena hyaena; assembly: GCF_003009895.1. Classification (NCBI taxonomy): domain Eukaryota; kingdom Metazoa; phylum Chordata; class Mammalia; order Carnivora; family Hyaenidae; genus Hyaena; species Hyaena hyaena. The sequence goes on from NW_024081538.1 coordinate 287,503, forward strand.
ATTTTCATACTTCGTATCTATTCTAAATTGAAAAGTAAATTTTAGGTAAGTAAATAAATGTCAAAAACATGAAAGCAAAACAGATATTTGAAAATATTTATTACAACAACGAGATGTGAAATTTACCTTTGTGATGGTACTGGTTCCTGATATCCCAAAGAAAGCCTAGATAATCCCAAATTGACCCTCTTTCCATGGTGCACATCCTGTTTATCTAATGCAGAGTCTGAGCATACTGGCACATGATAGTTGTAGTCTCATTTCCCTTTTTAGCTAAGAGTAATTCCTTTTCTTCAGGGATCTACTCCTGAATCCGTGTAGCATCAGAGAGGCTGAAAATCAAGATATCAGAAATCACTCACCTATTCTTGGCATTGTGGTCAATTACATTATTCTGTATCCCTGAATACAAAATTAGATTCAGAGATTGGGCATGAGATGCATGTCAGGATAATCAAAATGATAACTCTTAATTCTCTGAAAGAAGGTAGGTTTCCCTGGATTGCAAGAGGTGTGTCCAGATATGGAACAGCGCTGGGTCTGCTGGAAACTGTTAGTTCCCTACTGAGTGAACCTGACTACAGACAGAGGGAGGAAAATATAATCCAGTATAAGTGGCGGAGGGAGGAAAGAAAGAGATTACTAGTGTCAAATTGTTGATTTCAATCCCTGAAGCTCAAACTCTTTGACTCTGTGAAATATGTTAATATACTTATCAGTCACATGAATCCTTTTTAAAAAATGCTTTCGATGGTGAAAGTTGAGTCTCCGTCACTGAGAAAATACTAATACTTGATTTCTGCTTAAGTATTCCTGCCTGAGATTCAGTTCTATGGATTCCACATATATTGGTGAGGTCTCCATTTTGATGCTTAGCCTTTACCAACGTCTTTTCAAGTAATAGTAAATTCGAGCTCTACTAGCTAGAGTCAGTAATGAATGATCTGATCACCTGAACAACCACCTACCTAACCATAGGTATTGGAGGATTAAAAATCCTTTGTATGCAGAGACTGCCTGCATTTATAAAATGTTTGTGAATTTTTTTTGAAGGTAAGGTCTAGTTTCTTCATGAGAAATTGAATCTCTTTACCAACTACTCATATTATTTTTATAAGATATATTTACTAGCTTTTGACAGAGATCACTCAATTTTCCACCAATTATCTAGAGTATACAAAGATAGGGGCACCTGGGTGGCTCAGTCAGTTAAGCGTCCGACTTTGGCTCAGGTCATGATCTCATGGTTCGTGAGTTTGAGCCCTGCGTCGGACTCTGTGCTGACAGACAGCTAGCTCAGAGTCTGGAGCCTGTTTCAGATTCTGTATCTCCCTCTCTATCTGACCCTCCCCTGCTCACACTGTCTCTTTCTCTCAGAAATAGATAAAACATTAAATTTTTTTAAAAAATGAAGTATACAAAGATAGTTATTAACTGTTCTCTACCTTGGTTAGTGTCTTTCTGAATCTGAGCCTCTTAGCAAGAAAGTAAAGTCACGGGCAAACAAAAGCAAATACATTGATGCAGTTACTGGTGTAGAGTTTTAGGCCATGGCGTTATCTGTAGAGACTATGCCAAGTTACACTCCTCCATGGAAGAAGAGAAATTGCCTTTTCCCACTTTGACCAAGAATATAATTTTTTCTAGTTATTTGAAGAGCTGCTTCTACTGGCAGTCATAAAATTCTTTAGTTACTACTTAAAACACTTGTATCACATTCCAATGATCACTACATGAATGATTTAAAATACTCTACCTGAAAGATAATCCTTAGAGGGTAGAATAGCCAACTTGAATAGTCTTTTAATCTCAGACCTTGTCTGGAAGATTTTTCTAAAGATACAGCACTCTCATTATCTAAAAAGTATTTACTTGTCCACTTAAGCATATTTTCCACATATTTAAGCCCTTTACAGTATATCTCATAAAAAATTCTCAAAGACTCTCTGAAGAGAGAAAAGATGAACAAATCACTGAAATTTCATTTAAGTTAGTTGTACTATATCTTTTTATTCTTGTAATACTCTCTGAAAATGTATTTGTTCTAAAGATTTTTTTTTTAAAAAAGAACTTGTGAATGTAGCCATGTCAAGTCAATACTTTATATTACAGATAATCCTTCTCAAATGGAGTTAGTACATGAAAGTGTTAAAATGAATAAAGGTTATATAGGAGTAGCTTCTTGAATGAGATCTTGGATTTTACTCGTTCTGTCTTTTTTTTTTTTTTTTTGCTTATATGGATAATTGAGTATTTCATGTAAAAATGAATAGTGAGTCAAAGTGATTATGAAGGAAGTTTGACAGTATTTTTATTGATGCCCTACTTTGTGGTCTTGGTGAGAATATCTTCTAGTTTTTAGATAGTACTCTATTACTTCAGCCATCCATCCTCCTGGAGGTTGGTGGTGCCTCACAGCTAATCTTCAATGAACCTTAGCATCAGTTCCAACAAAGCTGCTCTCTAGTCCTTGATAATATGTCATTACTCTTCCAACTTCAGAAGAAAGAGATAGCAATATTGGATGTTGTAATTGGGATTTTTAATATTTGGCTTTTTATTATTTCTTCAAGGTGTTTAATTATTTATATCCCCAAGTTAAAAATGCTTAATAGGTCCCTTGTTCAAGATTAAATTTTACAATTAAATTATTTGGAGACTATTGATATTTTATTTATACTCCAAACTTTCATTATGCTAACCGAGATGAAAATTACTTTTATCTTATCAAAGAGGGCGTTATGCAAGTTATGCAAAAATTATAACCAAAACTATAAGCATATAATTATATAAGTGCAGTGATTAAAAATAAATCAGAGATTCATTATATAATATGCTTTATCATAATATGCATAGGGCTATGAGCTGTGATTGCCAACTTTCTTTCATTTATATTCTATTTTTAACCACTCATCTCTTTATTCACTCATTTTCTATAGTAGAAACATTAGGTTTTAGATGTAATCACTCTGCTGATGTTTTTATAATAACTACCGCAAATGATTCAGTTTGCCCCCTTCACTAATGACCAAAAGTAAAAAAAAAAAAAAAGAACTCATTAAAAGGGATCTTAAATATTCATAATATATCTGATTCTGAGAAAAACTTTTAATGAAAACGCTGTCTTAGTTCAGGAAATCATTGAAATTGTTGGTCTTGCCACTAACTAAAATTGAACTTTCTAAATTTCAGAGGTCGCATTTCAGTGTTGAAGTACTAATATATTTGAACCTGTATTTCTGAGGCCTTTGTACTATAATGTTGTAACAACATTGCTGCTTGAGTACCAAAGGGCATTGGGCATATATATACCCAGAAGCAAGAACCTAAACATCACATATCCCACAAGATCATGGCTTAGTGATGAAAGGGTTATATTAATGCAGATTGTTATAAAAAATCCTTTTTCTTTCTTGGCCCACCTGACTCCAAGGAAAGCACAAAGCCCAGACCTTGGAAGTGGACCATTGGGGGTTATATTAAGTCTCTGAAACTACCTTAACAAAGTACCACAAATGGAATGGTTTCAAAGAACAGAAATTTATCCCCATACAGTTCTTGAGGCTAAAAGTCGAAAATCAAATTCCTCTCCTGGAATGACACGAGACCCCACTAGTACAACTTGACCTTACCTTGATTACATTTATAAAACCCCAATTTCACAGAAAGGTCACATTCACAGATACAATGGTTGAGAACTAGGCACAACTTTTTGGGAATCACAGCCTGGGTATGGAAGTGGCCAGAGCTGACCCCCTGGAAGCTATACCACGAGGTAGCACAGGATTCTGCCATCGATTTTTTTTTTTTAATTTTTAAACATTTATTTATTTTTGAGACAGAGAGACAGAGAGATAGAATGTGAGTGAGCGAGGGGCAGAGAGAGAGGGAGACACAGAATCTAAAGCAGGCTCTGGGTCCTGAGGTGTCAGCATGGAACCTAATGCGGGGCTCGAACCCATGAACGATGAGATCATGACCGGAGCCGAAGTTGGATACTTAACCGACTGAACTACTCAGGTGCCCCTGCCATACTTTAAATCAGAATGATTAATTAAAAAGTTGGATGAAGATAATTCTTCATATATGTACATTTATTTACGTAATCACTTTCTCCCAAATCCTTCTAAAAATGACAATAAAGGGGCTCTAAAGATACAAATCACTACATGAAAAGAAAGGGACAGAAAACAGCAACTTATTTTTGGTAAATGGATAGCACATGAGTGAGTGTAATTGACTTAGCAAAACCAAGAGAGCCAAATCCTAAGCTCATATGGTCACAAGTCAAGAAACAACCTGACTATTCCTTAGAATCCCTCAAAGGTTTAGGAATTAGAAGCATCACATACCTATAGATGTGAGAGTAAAGGTTGGATTCAGAAGTGAGGGTTAAGGTTGGTTCAGACTATTCCTAAACCCTAGATCCCCTCCCCCATCCAGTAATACTGACCCTGCTACTTCTTCTTGCACATCTCTGCAAAGATGGGAGGTTGTTTCTCTGGAGTGGTAAAACAGAACATCTCCACACTGGAGGAACCAGACTGCCAATAGTGGAATGAGGTGAAAGACTAAATACAAATACTGACTCTTATTCTGACAGAGGGTTAGTATCCAAAATTTATCAAATTCAACACTCAAAAAAACCCAGTTGAAAGAAATGGGCAGAAGACACAAACAGATGTTTTTCCAGAGAAGACATCTGGATGGCTAATAGACACATGAAAAGACGGTCAGTGTCACTCATCATCAGAAAAATGCAAATCAAAACTACAATGAGGTACCACCTCATATCCATCAGAATGACTAAAATCAACAACACAAGAAACAATAGGTGTTGGTGAAGATGCAGAGAAAAGGGAACATTCTAACGCTGTCGGTGAGAATGCAAACTCCTGCAGCCACTCTGGAAAACAGTACGGAGGTTCTCCAAAAAGTTAAAAATAGAACTACGCTATGACCCAGCAATTGCATTACTTCATATTTACCCAAAGAGTATGAAGCTACTGATTTGAAGGGGCACATGCACCCCAATATTTATAATAGCACTATGGACAATAGCCAAATTATGGAAAGAGCCCTAATGTCCATCAACTGATGAATGAACAAAGAAGTTGTACACACAGACACACACACACACACACACACACACACACACTGGAATTTACTCACCCATAAAAAGAGTGAAATCTTGCCATTTGCAGTGACATGGATGGAGCTAGAGCCTATTGTGCTAAGTGAAGTAAGTCAGAGAAAGACAAATACAATGGGATTTCACTCTCGTGGAGTTTATGAAACAAAACAAATGAACATGTGAGAGAAAGAGAGACAAACCATAAAACAGACTTTTAACTATAGAGAACAAACTATAGGGAGCAAACTCGGTTGCTGTAAGTGAGGGGATGGAGAGATGGGTTAAATGGGTGATGAGTATTAAGGAGGACACTTTTGATACGCACTGGGTGTTGTATGTAAGTGATGAATCATTAAAGTCTGTACCTGAAACTTAAATTACACTGAATGTTAAACCACTTGAATTTAAATAAAAATTTGAAACTACAGAAGGATAAATAAATACCTACATACAAATATTGACACCAGAAGTGTGCTCATGTATATTTAATGACTAGTTCTCTACCTTGTTTTGTAGCTGATTTCCATGATGTAAATCACACCACTACCCCTCAATTTCAAAGTCTTAACTTGATATCCCTGAATTTAAAGTTGGGAAACTATGTACACACTCATTTCTTATGACTGAGTTCATATCAGCTCCATCACACTACTGATTGAAAACTAACTGTTCTTTTCTCTTAGGCCTTTAAAATGCTGGCTTCCCCTCTGGGGACACAATTCTTAGAGGAATATCACCAGTCTCAAGAAACAACTGATGTCTCACGTTCTCAAAGAAACAGTCTTCCAACCCTTTCTAGAACAAAGGTCTCATTTGGCAAAGCCTATTCATGTCTTAGAGCTTCCATTTTTAAACTCTCAAATATAAGCATGCAATGAAAGAGCATGTGTAGCTGAGAAAAGTTTCTAAAGTAAAAATAAAGAGACCAAAGAAATAAAATAACTTGATGAGAACAAAAACTATGGTTGAAGAAAGAAAAGATCTTCCTAAGGATTATTACATCCCTGAAAAAAGATCAGGTGCTTTTTTTTTTTTTTAAAGTAAGTTCTACACCCAATGTGGAACTTGAACTCCTCACCCCAATATCAGGAGTTTTATGCTCTACTGACTAAGCCAGCCAGGCACCTCCACTAGGTGCTGTTTCTAAAAAAGCAGAAAATGAAATAACTCCATGACTTTAAGAGGAATAAAAATCACAAAATAAGTTTTAGAAATTAAATTTGTGCTCATATCCCAGAAGGAGGGAAAAAACAAGAAAGGATAGAAAAAAGAGAAAATCAGATAATTTGGGATCAACTCAGAAGTTCAAAAACTAAAACATTGAATAAAGAGAAAATAGGGTATGTGTGGGCAAAGTCATTAATAAACTCATTGAAGAATATTTCTTAGTACTTAAATTTATTTCCAGATTGAGAGAGTCCATTACAATGGATAAAGACAAGTTTATACCAAAGCAGGTTATAACATTTTAGAACATGGAAAGTAGTAGAAGGCTCTATGAGGTTCCAGAGAAAATAAATAAGTTATGGGCTTTACAGGGTAAGAATGCTTTGTTCATAGCTTCAGCGCTAAAAGCTAGAAGGCAACAGAACAATGCCTTCATATTTCAAAGAGAAATGAATTCCAATGTAAAATTCTCTAGCCAAAGTATCAATTATCCTAGGGGGCTGAATGAATACATTTCAGACATGCAGTTTCTCAGTTAACCTTCATGCGCTATTTCTTAGGAAACTCTCAGAGGATGTGTCCACCAAAACAGAAGAGCAAACCAACAGGAGAGTTAGATCCAGGAAGAAGGGATTCATGTGAGGAAGAAGTAAAAGGAATCATTAGGATAAACGTGATGGATCATTTTATAATGAGAGTGTACCCCAACAGTGTAGCCAGTCCGCTCTGCTGCTGGGCAGAGGTTCCCAGAGAGTTCTCCAGGGCAATGAGGCTGACCGACCGCCAGATGCATCTAGAGTTTTGCGAAGGTATTTAGACAACTGTTGCAGAGCTCGGGGTTGAATTTGTGATACACATATAGAAAACTAAGCAGAAAAAATCCCAAACCATAGAACATTAAATCTGATGCTTAAAAAGAAGACCAGGAAGAAGGAAAGCATATTTCTATTATATATCACTTTGTTCAAAGACAAGCTTTTAAAAAGTAACAATATTAGCTCAAGAACCCAGAGTTCTGTGCTATGTACAGTGACTGAATAAATTGATAAAGCACACCACCTGCTTCTAGGAATGTGGCATGGCCCCTGCACAGATTGTGTTCTCTGCATTCTCCGAAGCGCTAACTTAGTAAGTAATGAAACAACTTGGAATTTCTTTTTCTTTTGATGAGGTACTCAAAGAGATATCAGAAGTATCTCTGGTTTCAGAACATTGGGTCCAGGATTCCTAGAGATAGTTTGACCCTTTTGTTTTATTCTCCTGGAGAAGATTTGAGAACCTCATGTCCACTAAGGTACTTCAGGTAGATTCATAGAATATGAATGCATTCAGAATTTTGTAAATTTCTTCACTGATATTACTTCTCTGTTAAGGGGCACGGGGAGCTATCCTTCCAAGTTTTGTTAATGCATACTTGACTAAGTATAAATAAAAAATGTAATTTCTGCTTAGACTTTGTTATAGTTGGGGTGCCTGAGTGGCTCAGTTGGTTAAACGTCCAACTTCGGCTCAGGTCATGATCTCATGGTTCATGGGTTTGAGCCCCGCATCAGGCTCTGTGCTGACAGCCAGCTCGGAATCTGGAACCTGTTTCAGATTCTGTATCTCCCTCTTTCTCTGCCCCTCCCCTGCTCACATTGTCTCTCTCTCTCTCTCACTGAGAAATAAATAAAACATTAAAATAAAAATAGACTATTACAGTTTATGAAGTCTTAGCTTTAGTTAATACAGAAATAAATGGTTTCAGAATTCAGTCAAGATTAGGCAGTTATAAGGTTCCTCTTTCTTGGAATTTTTAAATGAGATTTTACAGTATTTTCCCAAAGAAGAGTGTACAAATTTTTTATTGTATGTTTTTTATTCATTTAAAAATCAGTTACTAATTACTGATTAGTAATCCATTGCCATCTAGATCTCAGGCAATGGAATTGCAAAGACAAGGCATGGTATTCCCTAATAATGGTGTATTTAGCCTGAAAAAGAAAAACATATCAATATTATTCCTTACAATTTTATAAAATGCATTTGAAATCATAGATGTAATGTAGGAACACCAGAGGAAAATTTACACACTGGGAAAGGCCTTAATAATATCCATATTTAAAGGGGCCCCTGGGTTGCTCAGTGGGTTAAGTGTCTGACTTCAGCTCAGGTCATGATCTCATGGTTCATGACTTCAACCCCTGCGTCAGTTTCTGTGCTGACGGCTCAGAGCCTGCTTCGGATTCTGTGTCTCCCTCTCTCTCTGCCCCTCCCCTGCTCAAGCTCTGTCTCTCTCTGTCTCTCAAAAGTGAATAAATGTTAAAAAATTAATAATAATATCCAATAATATCCATTATGGGGATAATTTTCTTCTGAGGAAGAAAAACTTATTAAGGAGACAGAGTGATGGTCCAGAGGGAGAGAAGAACAAACCAGAAAGTATCCTGAAAACCAGGGACAGATGGACTTCAAGATGGCAGGGAAAATTCTATTGAGAGAGAAAAAAGATGACAGGAAAGTTAGCAGTGAATTTGACAGGGCAGAGATGTTTGATTATATTCTTGAATGGAACTTCCATGGATTGATGAAGGGGAAGCACTTTGAGTCACTTTTGTCTATAGATAGGGATTAAACACTACCCTCTGATCCTGTCCCACCTCCATTCTCTAACCTCTTTCCTGAATAATCTCTCTCCTCTTGACTTAACCAAAACCTCTTTCTCTCTTGGGATCTCTCTTCTCTGTGGAAATCACAAGCGGAAACGGTTCGGTTTGTAACTCACAAAAACTTGAGGTTAATTAGATGGCAATTAGGCTTCTTAGTACTAAACACCATGAATAATAAAGACAGGCCAAAACCACCACTAACTGAGGGCTTAGTGTGTGCAGCACTGAGCAGTATCCTTGAGGCTCATTTCCTCTCGCACATACCACTAGCTCTTTTGGCACTGCCGTCTGCCAGCCTTCCATCTTTTCCTTGGATTCATCTTCTCTCTGTGCAGATGTGTTTTGTTACCCTGTGCTGTTCAAGTCACTGGAGTCATCGACAAAACACGACTTTTATTCTTCTTTGCCTCCCTAATTGTATTTCCATCAATCCTGAAACTTGTTCTCTGTGGTTCATGAAGGATAACAGGAGTGTTAGGGGAAAAAGTGAGAAATCAGGTGAAGCTAAGTGTCTGGCAAGTTGAGCACAGCATAAGGGGGAAAAAAATTTCTGGACAAGAGAGTGAACCAACGAATGAGGGATTAACTTTGAATTAGTAACAGAAAGACCACTAGAAGGATATCATATTAAGAGGCAGTAACACTTAACATATCCCATTTATCCCATTGTATCTCTTGATAATATCATAGGTGTTATCTCAAGTGCTATCTTACATCGCATTCCCAGGAAGATCCTAAGCTGTGTATTGGTACGAAGGGTGCTTGGCTGGCCTAGTCGTTTAAGTGTCTGACTTTGGCTCAGTTCATGATCTCACACCTCCTGAGTTTGAGCCCTGCATCAGGCTCTCAGCTCTCAGTGCAGGGCCTGCTTCAGATCCTCTGTCTCCCTCTCTCTCTCTCTCTCTCTGCTCCTCCCAAGCTCTCAAGTGGATATGCACTCTCATTCAAAAATAAACGTTCAAAAAAGACTGTTAGTGTGCAAATGATTTTTTTAAGTAGTCCTCCCAGCAGAGACTGGTAAGGGTCATGGAGTGGGGCTCAGGACAAAGAATTAGGGGAAAAACAAGAATAGCTTCAACTTGTTCTCACAGGGGAACTTTAGGTTGTAAATTAAATCCCTGAGGTGCCCTGACTGATACAAAGGCTTTTCTTTTGTTGCAACTGTCACATAATTGGTCAATGGCTGGCTGAATAAATACATTGCCAGGCACTTCCGGCTTTTTGTGGTGTTGGCAGGAGAGATCCAGCAGATGAATACTGCAGCTATGAATACGAGATGTAAGAAATAAAAACCCACCAACCCGAAGAGACACACAAAGAAAGAAAAAATGGAAAAAAAAAATATTTGAGGGCATCTAGATGAAGCTCCCAAAATTAGTTTTGGATAAAATTGTTGCTTCAGGTAGCATTTAGGAGAAAGCTCATTTATAATTTCTCACGGATTAACCATGATGTCCTGTCTGGTACATCTGTGTGACCTTTCTGTGTAGCGCCCCTGTTATGAACATCTTCAGAGTCCTTTCATAGAACGCATCTGACGAATTCTCGTCTCTTCGCTGAGTGACACTGTAGCGTTACTACATTAGATAACACATGGTTAAGTTTTTGTTAAGATAGCTGTTGTAGGCTGAATTCTGGTCCTCCAAAATGTACATGTTGAAACCCTAACCCTTGATGTGATTGTATGTGGAGTATGGAAGTCATTATGGTTAAATGCGGTCATAAAGGCCTTTAGTGTCCTTGGAAGAGATACCCAAGACCTCCTTGACTCATTCTCTACCACATAAGGATGGATCAAGAAGGTAGCCGTCTCATCTGCAAGTCAGACAGAGAGCTGTCATCAGGAACTGAATTGGCTAACACTTTGATCTTTCACTCCCAGCCTCCAGAACTGTGAGAAAGAAGTTTCTCTTCTGTAAGCCACCCAGCCTGTGGTATTTTGTTGTAACAGCAAGGCTAGTACAGTGCTGCATATCTGTATTCATCTTTAGATGTTTTCTTTTCTTCTTTTTTTAATTTTTTAAAAAATTTTTGTTTGTTTTTTTTTTGAGAGAGAGAGAGAGGGAGAATTTGAGCAGGGGAGGGTCAGAGAGAGAAGGAGACACAGAATCCGAAGCAAGCTCCAGGCTCTGAGCTGTCAACACAGAACCTGACGTAGGACTCGAACCCACAAACCGTGAGATCATGGCCTGAGCCAGAGTTGGACGCTTAGCCAACTGAGCCACCCAGGCGCCCCATAAACATGTTTTATTTTCTTAAAGAAAACATACAACTTAAAGCAAAATTCCAGAAAAAACATGTTTTTACTTTCCACGCCACCTTTTCCCTAGTGAGAAATATTTCAATTGCTAAGCCATTGAATAAGTAATTTCCATATATTCATTGTTATACATTGTGCAAGACTGGAATAGAATGGTGCCTAAATTTACTCTCAGACCTCTCCAGCTAAACCTAAATGTTGCCTATGTGGCTTCGTAAAGTGTTTTTTCTATGTTTAGGAAGTCAGAGCCCACATCCTGGCAGAGATTGGTCTGTAAGACACTACGGGAGAGACTGTGATTTGAAAAGAAAATGTTCCTTGGCATGAACTGCTGCATAAGTCCCTATAAAATTTCCACTGGCATTTTGTGCATCTATATGCAGGATCTTAAAAAAAATCTTAAAAAGTCCAGGTGCTTCCCAGAACAGGGACCAAAGCATCTATTAACTGCAATGAAAACATTCTATTTACAGGCAGACTGCAGAAGTGGGAGTTAGCCATGTGGCTGACATCTTACTCACCCTACAACCCTATGCCCCACACTCAAAAAGCCCCAAACAGAGCAAGGCAGGTTGCTATTGGGAGTCAGCCAGCAAAACCTGGCAGCATTCCACCTTATTCTCTCGGGCTGGTGTTTGTAACAGGCCAGTTACAAAGAATTTGGACTTGCCAATTTGCTGTGATTGGCAAGGCTGAATTTGGCTAAATATTCTCTCAGAGTGGCTATGTCTTGAAATGGACTCAACAGTTACTTCTATGCCCTCTGTCCCCTAAACAGTATTTGAATTGGAAAGCCTATATTTGCGTGCTTTTCTTAAATGAAAGAGAGGTTAACATTCTGGTACTGATGAGAGAGGTAGATTTTTTTCCTTAAGAGGCTTTGGACCCTTACTGCTGCAGGGCTAGTCTTGAGCATGTTCTCATTGCTCTTTGCCAGACTTCCTTCCATGGAGCCCACGTTTGCATTTAGTCCCATTCCCCACTGGTAGAGCTGTAGAGGTGGTCGAGGTGGGAGGTGTTGATAAGAAAGAGGATAATGGAGAAAGCTAACATCGATTCTGTCCCCCAGCCCTTCTCTCCAAGGTTCTTTTGTGGTTGAAGGAGCTGGGTAACTGAGATGGCAGCAGCCATCTGGCCTGCCCGTTCCTGAGATTCCCCAGTCTCCTAATGAATGTAATTCACTCACTCTACCCTCCTAGGCAGAACTGGAAAAGAGAATTGTGAATGGCACTCAATAAATATTTAAATGGATGCCGACTGTCTGGATCAGAACAGTTTGGGTCTTATTCCATCATGAGAGATCAGAAAATAGCCAGAAAAAAGGTCCCATCTTAGTACCGCCACTGACAAATGAATACCAAGAGTACTTTTATTATAAGCTTTCTTCAACTATAGTCTATATGTTCCTTCCTCCTTCACATGTTTATTGAGCACCTACTCTGTGGCAAGCTTGGGGATGGAGAGGCAAATGGGGTGCTTAGGTGGACTGGACAGACCAAGCAACCTGCTTTGTGTCTTTGTTCTAAACCTCAAGACTTGTGATCTCAGGCAAGTTACTTAACCTCTCTGTGCCTTGTTTTTCTCTTCCATAAAATGGCAATGAAGCATTATCTATGTGGGGTGGATGTGCAGATTTCTTCTGGCATATGTGGTAGACCTTCAGTATGCTGTTATTACCATCTATGCTCAGTTCTACCCATACAGAAATCAATAAGGCTGAACACCCAAGATTCTTATAGTTTGGTGAGGTCTAAAGATGAAAATATATATATAATGATTAAAATGTAGTATGATAAGTGCTCTACTAGAAGATATAGTCCAGAGCTGTAGCTCTTCTAACAGGGGTTATTTAGTCTGAGGAGAGAGGGGTGATGTCAGGGTTTGGTGTGAGTCTTGAATGACTTAACCAAAGAGACAAGATGCTGAGATCTCTAGAAAAGACAGACAGGAGAAAACACCTTCTAGGAATGTTACATAATTTAGCATATCCACGACTAGCAGAGACTCTGGGAGCAGGGTAGAGATTGAAGTTGGGGTGATAAAAAAGGTCAGGACCAGGCCATGATAAAAAATGTCAATTTTGTGTTGCAGGACATTAGACAGGTCAGATTCTGAAAAGTTTGTTCTAGGTGTCGTGAGAATGACATATTTGAGTAGATAAGTCTCAAGGCCAAGATAGGATAAAACTTAGGAGAAAGAACTTCATGGGGGGCGCAGCTTCATTTTGCTAGAAAACAGGGACATATACCTGCATGGAAACAAGGAGTAAGCTTAAGGCTGTGGAGTAATAAAAAGGCAAATGGGAACTTACATGAGAGAGAGGGCTGTGCTCCAGTCGGCACCCATAGGATCTCCAGGAGGAAAGGGGAAGGAAGCATTACCATGGGCGCTCACTGACATCTGGTGCATCTTTGTCCTCTCTTCTCATTAATGACTAAAATGTTTTGCTATTTTGCCATTTTACATAAAGCATTTAATTTTATCCTTACGGTAATTCTATTTGATAAGTGCTGTCATTTTCATTGGATGGATAAAGAAACTGATATATATGAAGCTAAGTGATTTGCCTAAAATGAAATACCTAGGAAGAAAAGAAGCTTAGGGTTAAACTCAGACTGAAACCAAAGTTGATTTTTATACAGCTTTCCCACTCTGTGAGCCTCTTTCCTCGTTATATGTTCTCTTTCCTTTTGCCAATCTCCAGTTTCAACCACTGGCATTACCATCATTGTAGATTTCCTTGTACCTTTTCCTTTCTTTACTTAGGATTTATTAAGTGTTCACTCATCTGCTGTCTCTTATTTCTGGGCAAGTGAACATATTTGGCAAAACTCACAGTTGTTAATGCAGGTTCCCCAACTTCAGCTGAATCCTTATAGTGTTCTCCAGACAATTTTCCACATGTATCTTGCCCGTTTCATGGCCTGTCCCCTGTAAATACCTTCAAGTTGAGACTGTAATTCTTATGTACCAATTACAAGTCCATCCCCAGCTCAAAAGATGTCATATTTTTTCCCTTTCATGAGGAAAACCAAGAGCGTCTTGTGCACTTCCTCACATTTCTATTCATTCTGTAGATTCTTTCTGTCCACTTTTATACCCCCTCATACACTTATGCACTTCTAAGGCCAACAGTGGCTTTGGGATTTTCAAGCTCCTAATGGAATTAACTCTGCTGATTACTTTTCTCACCCAGGATCTCCAAACGATTCTTCTTCATCATGGTCCTCATTTACAATGCCTGTATAAACGCATCCTCATTTATCCCAGATCCCCCCAAAATTTTACCATTGTTCCTTCTCTTTCAAATTTCTCTTGCCTCAGATCCCAATAGTGGTTAAAAGCTAAAAAATCTCATGTTCCATTACATGACAATTATATGGCATACCTTGCGAGCACCTGAACAAAAGGTATTTTTACTTATATGTTCTCTTTTTCTCATCCCCTACTTTCCTTCTCCCTCTCTTCTGTTTAACGGTAAGTTTGCCTCTTTAGGCTTCTGCTGTTCTTATCCCTGATCCTCACTCCATTCTTCATGATATGGTAAGGGAATAGCTAGTCAGGAAAATTTATCTGTCTCCTGAGAAGAGGGTGGCTGAAAATGAGGAAGCTAGTAGACAGTGCATTGCAAGTTCTTTACTTAACGATTCGTTAGTATTTTTTATTTTTCCCTATCATAGGTTGGAATATAGCAAAAGCAGCATTTCCAGGAATATAAATGCGATTAAAAACAGGAATAGTTTTTCTTTCTTTAAACTTCTGGATAAATAAAGCTTACAAAGTTGCCGGTGTATTTAGAACGAGCTCTGGAAGTGTCATTGCTTCATTGCTTACTCTTCCTCTGCCTTGACAAAGCCAACTTGTTATTTACAGAGTAGAGTGTGGAGAGGCCATGGATCAGTCTTTCATGCTCTGTCTAGCATAAGGCAGCTGCAAAAACACATGATTTGGAGCATCAAGGCCATGGCTGAGGTCTTCCCTTGTCAAGGCAGATGTGTAACTTCAATGCATGTGCTTGCAGACCCTGAAAGGAATAGGGTCGATGTGACACAGGACCTCTAAAGATGTGTGGTGTTTCTTTGATTTTGGTAGTCACAAGAGTACATTGAGTTTAAAATTGTATTTTGGGAAGCAAAATATTGTATGGACTGGATATAGGATTCTCATAGTAACAGCTTCTCTTTATATATACTATGTGCTATATATACTCAGGACATGCACATATGATGTCTTTGATTGTTCATCCTTACTTTCACTACTGAAATTTATTACTGTAGTTTCACTGGAAGGCACTGTTAAGAACCAAACTCTCTGAAGCATGTCTGGTACAGTTCAAAACAATGTTGCTGGTGAAGAAACTATTAATTCTCTGCTACTAAAACACACCATGTTGTGTCCACTCATGTTAACTATTAAACTTAGGTGCTGTGAAAAGATCAGAATACATTGGCTTTGATGATGGCAATAAATGTGTTCTGTCTGCAATAAGCATTTATATACAATTATTTATAATTATTGAGTTGACATAATATTGACTTATTCCCTTCAGTTACCTAAGCAGTATTATCTCTTGGCAGTGTCAGAATCAAGTAATAGAAAATAATTTTCATCTTTCTTTTCTTTTTTTATTATGTAAAAAAATTAATGTTTCTACCTATTTTTGAGAGACAGAGCACGAATCGGGGAGGGACAGAGAGATAGACAGACACAGAATCTGAAGCAGTCTCCAGGCTCTGAGCTGTCAGCACAGAGCCCGACACAGGCCTTGAACCCACGAACTGCAAAATCATGACCCAAGCCAAAGTCAGGCACTTAACTGACTGAGCCACCCAGGTGCCCCTTCGTGTTAAGGTTTTCTAAGTATTGTTTGCATTCTGAAAGATTTCAAATTTGCATTATCTTTATAGTGGAATTATGGTACAACTTAGGATTGTCAATAACTTGTTCTGTGAGTGTTCCTCAAGATGAGCAAACATTTCTAATAAATTTTAGCTTTATAAACAAGTGATATCTTGCAACATGAGTAGTATGTGATGCTGAATGTCGCATGATCACAATTGAGCTAATGGTTCTTGAAATTCGCTTTGATATACAAGTGCCTTGGATTACAAGCATGTTTCGAGAATGAATCATGCTTGCAAATCAAGGTTTTACTGTATATTTTTCCTTAAATAAGCCTTACCATGAATTTTTTTCCAAGCAAAATCAGTGTTGAAAAACGTAGACCAAAATATCTTTACATGTATTTTTTATCTCTGTCAAACAATTTTTAAAAATTACTGTAACTGTCTAAATGCCTATTTGGAAAGAAACCATTTTCTCTTTAAAATAGAAAATAGGGATGTCTGGGAGGCTCAGTCGGTTCCAACTCTTGACTTCGGCTGAGGTCATGATCTCATGGTTCATGGGATCGAGCCCTATTCAGGGCTCTACGCTGACAGCACTGAGCCTGGTTGAGATTCTCTCTCCGCCTCTCTTTCTGCCTCTCTCTCTTCCTCCTTCCCTCTCAAAATAAATAATTAAGCTTAAAAAGGGAGTAGAAAATACATTTCCTTTAGAGGAAGTATCTGTGAAGCCATGACTTCATGACTATTTTATGCTTGACTATACACGGCAATTAGTATTGTGCATACAAATACTTAATTCAATTAGTGAGTAAAACTAACTTTCCAGGGAAGAAAATTGATAGTTTATTGTCATATGTTGTATAAAAACATCAACATAATGACAGCTTCTTTTTCTTATGATAACTCAGTATTTGGGAAAAATATATAAAATCCAATGTCTAGTTATAGTCTGTAAGTTTTGCCATTTCTAGGTGGGCAGTGTTTGTATAGATCCCTGGTAGTAATCCTTTCTGTAGTATGCTCTGAGGACTAAGGAGGTGGATAAACATAGTACAGGAACATCTTGGGCTTTTCCAATATTTTGTGATGGGAAGATGATGTGCGTGAGGCATATCTCACACTCTCCGCTCTTCCAGCCAGTGCTTCCTTGCCAAGGAGACTGTACGTTAAAGAAATCACTATCATTTTCTGCTAGTTTTCTTGATAACTGGTGCTAATAAATCAGATCACCTTTCATATAAAAGCACAATTCATACAGAAGACCCCAAGTACTTTGTAACAACATTGACTTATAATTGAGGACATTTCCCTTTTTCCTAAGAAAGTCTTTTATTGAGTTTCAAAAGCACTACACAAAGTACAACACCTGCAGAGCAGGAGGCTGAGAGCATGGGGTCCCTGCCCCCTGCCTGGAGTAGCTAGAAGGGCAAGGAGATGAGGCGGGAGGATGAGGGGTTGAAGGCGTTGAGTGGGGGAAGCCCCGGGTGGACTGATTGTTTCTCCATCTCCCATCTGACCAAGGCCTCTGCTTTGTTTAAATTTAATCTCTTACTTGCCCGGGCAAGGACAAAGCACATTTCAATTAGTCAAGCTTCTGCTGCTGATGGTGGTTGCTGTTTCAAGAGGGAGGAGAGAATCATGCGTGGGAAAAAGAATGTTTCTTCATTTTGTTACCTACCATGTGTATACACCTATAGGAAAGAAGAGTGTGCTGGTAGGGGGTGAAGCATCTCAGTAAATATGATGCTAATCATTATCTAAGTAAGATGCAGGTTTTTCTGTCCCTCTTGCTGTCCTGATTCTTTAAAAAATTTTTGACAAATGCAGGTGAAAGCAGCCTATGTCTATCTAATCAGAATTTGTTACTGAATGTCTAGTTAACAATGACCATGAAAATCTAACTTGACTTCATTAGTCTTTCTTCCTCCTTAGATTAAGAATAAGAATGTTCCACTGCTGCTGCTGAGTGCTTTCCAATTAAAGAGGGAAACAGCCCCTAGATTGTGCATTAACCGTGATATTCTCATCAGCCAGTAAAATTTATAAAATTGATATAAAGCCAAGTTTGGCATGCAGTCACATTGGACAATAAAGTTTTTCTTTTTCTTCATTTTTAAGAAAACAAAGTCTTTAGGAAAGACGAATTACAGAGATCTATGAGAAGCTTGTTAGATCCTGAATTTGAACCTTTGGTACTTTTATACCAAAAATGTTAAAGAGATTTTGACAGCTTGATCAAAGTAGTGTGGCATTTATTTGAAACATATATAATTGGTTAATGGCATCTGAAAACCTAGTTTTCTGAGTTCTAAGAACACAGTGTTGTTATTGTTTTCCTAAGTGTATGTGCTGAAATCACACAGCCAAATTATTTCTCTTATAATATGAAGGTGTATGTATGGTACATTTTTTTTAAAGAAGATTCACACGTGCTTTTATTTAATGGTAAAAGATAACCTAAATATGGTCTCATAGACTTTCAGTTTTTTAGCAAGTTCACCTTAACATATCAATGGTGTAACTAAATTTATAAGATTTTAACATTTGTGCAGTCAACATTGGACAATCATTGCATTAATTTGTTTTGAGACCAATGTGTAATTTTTGCTTCTAATTTAAAATGTTTTATGTCACCTCTGTGCTGATTCTCCTGGGAACTTTGAGCCGAGCATTTGGAAGTGTTATGGGAAGGGGTAATTATGCTGTCCAGGGAATTTGTCAGGGAACAGCGCTGTTGGAGATTAAAGGAGATGCGATGGGTGCAGGGGTCACAGCCTTGATTTTGAGCCAAGACTCACTATCACTTTTTTAATTGAGTCTGAAAACTAGAAAGCGGTGATGTAGTAGCCACCTATTACCGGGGAGGACACACCGAGCTAATTGGAAATGAGTGAGCATGGGGCTTAACAATGCCGAAGACAAAGAACTAGAAGAGCCAAATATGAATGGCAGTTCATTAAAACAAATACTCCGATAAAGACTTTTATAATTGATGCGTACCCTTCCTTTGATATTTTACACAGATAAATGCATTTTGAAGAATATGAGTAAGTTTAGCTTCTGTCCTAGCTTTAGGAAGGCACTGAGAAAAATGCTTTGCATTAGTGGTGAAGCTTTGATTTTCAGAGCAGTTTTGGTTTTATATACTGTTAAATAGAGTTTTTAAAATTTTAGTGTTAATGTATCATATTTTTATTACTGTGTTAAACCAACATTAAAAAGCAGTTACGATTAATGTCATATTGTCATATTCAAAGTACAGAAGCAGCACATGCTAGGATATTTATAACACACTTATTTACCTAATTTAGCGTAATTGCTTTTGTTATGGCTCCCGTTCCTTTTCAGCACACTCCCTTGTGTCTTCAGACTTCAGATGATAAATTACTAAGTCCAGATCCTATTTCATAAGACTAGTGTTTGTAGCTGCGAAGTAGTTTGCAGTTGTAAGGAACTCTGGCATGTATTTTGTTTCTATTTGTTAAGCTCAAACTTAATATTAACTACAACTGTCTCTGAAAAACAATTAATTGATTTTTCCCCATTTCTTTCTTTTGGAAGTCACAGAGCATCAGAATAACATGTAATGCCCATCCCTCCACCTTGTTTTATCCAAGGTCTGTGGACACAGTAAAATGAATGCAGCTGATCCACAGCTTGTATTTCAAGAGTTCTGTGGTTTGGGAGGCTCTGCAAGTGAAAAGAGAACAAAAGTTTCTGCCATAAGTAATTTAACAGTCTACACACGGCTTCTTTGGGCTTGCCAGCCTGATGTATCTGCTAATTGTATCTCCCTCTGCAAAGATTCTTCTTCTTTTCTTTTTTTTCTTTTTTTTTTTTTTGTCTGGGAAGTGTGTTTGCTTTCCCCAAGCCCGCAATTTTAAAGGAACAGTAATGGGCCAGACTTGGGAGAGCAGCCACTTGGATGACCACTTCAGTTAAATGAACCATGGGAATCAAATGGAAGGACATGTCAGTCCTAGGATGTTTCTGGACTCTACCTTTAAGGGCCTAAACAGTTTGTACTGTTCACCTTCCAATCAATTATTATTGCATTTTTTTCATTTTGGGGTGGGGGGTAAGCAAATAAGATCAGCAGATTGTGATCTTTCTCTCTTGTACGGAGGCAACACTGACACTGGATGCTCTTTTCTCAGAAAATACTTTTCATATACTGCAACAACTAGAACAGAGAATGATCTCTTGCTATTTTAATTGTTGGTATTAGAGAAGAGAGGAGGACCTTCCCTTGACTCTAACCTCATTGAATGAATGAAGATCTCATTGGTCCAAATTCTTCTCCCTTAGAAGCATTCCAGCTGCTGGTAGGTAGGGACCAGATTTTCTCATATGTTTTCAAGATGCTCATTCACTGAGCAAAGGAGTGCAATCATTTGGAATAATCATGAATGTTGTTTTTATAATCTTGACATTAGAACCCTTTGACAAGTCTCTGTTTGTTGGTGTACTAAAATGTTGCTTCACTTCTCACTATTTAGTAAACACATTGAAGCCTGACCCAAAGAAATGATTCACTTCTAATATTGATAAGCACTGTGTACCATATTCCACCACATTTTTACAGTGCGTGAGTTAGACATGGCCTAACATCTTTTAGACCTG
This sequence comes from Hyaena hyaena, assembly GCF_003009895.1. Lineage (NCBI taxonomy): Eukaryota > Metazoa > Chordata > Mammalia > Carnivora > Hyaenidae > Hyaena > Hyaena hyaena. The sequence goes on from NW_024081538.1 coordinate 308,182, forward strand.
CTAGATTTTTTACCTCAATTCCTTAGAAACCTACAGATGACAGGACACACTGATAGTTTATTAAGAAATCTGGAGAGTTGAAAGCCACTCAAATCAAACTCTCAGAACTCAACAAAGATGTTTAGGTTTGACTTTTTTTTCCCCTTTTAATTGTCCTTAAGCTGAATGCTGAAGCACTACCTTTCAAAGGTAAACTTTCTTAACAGTTCAGATAGTCAAGGTTAGCCATCATACAAGATGTGTGATATCTTAAATATAATTAGCTTTGTGAACAGTGTACAAAACAGATTCATCATATAAGAGGTGTCTTCTGGGGCAGATGAAGGACATTCCACTAAGCATCGATTAATCACATCACGGAACACTTTCATAAACACCAAGGAGCAGCCACACTTGTTTCCATTATTATGTCGATAGAATTTTCAAGTAAGATTTTTTTCTCATTCCTTCTTGGTCACTCTGTAATGTCAAGCAGTGATCAGTTGATTTTTCTGCTTTTCTTGACTCGGAATTGGATGATGACTGGAACGTTTTGGTAAATTTGGTATTCTGGCGATTCTTTAACTGTGAACCTGTGATCACCTGCATATAGTTTTTGTATCTTGTCTAATAGCTGAGCATCAGCATAGGCATTCTATAGCAGAGGTTCTCCGTTTTTCTGTCATATTAACATTACCTGGGGATAGTTAAAAACCAATGCTAGTTGCAGACCGAATATACCCAGCTGTCTTGGCGAAGGAAACAGGCCTCAGCCTTTTTTAGAGCTTCCAAAGTTCTAGGAAAAAACAGATTCAAAATCAGCCTGAAGAAAATCTCCCTTACGGAGCCCTGAATTTACCATAAAAAGTAACTTCTTTTTTCTGTCAGGTTGATGGGTTCCAAACTAAATTCTTGGCCAGATTACATCGACTTTTGTGACATTGTTCAGACATACCCTCATGTGTCATGGAGAGTATCTGCCTCCAGAAAATGAGGCCAAAAGCGAACAATTTAGTTGGCTCTGGATTCCCTATTTTGGCTACATAGCAAAGCTGTGTGCCAAGACCTAGAAACCTGGCCTGTTAGGGCAACATTGTGAACACTCTATTGGTGTCAACCTCCACATGTCCCTATGCCCCCCCCCCACTCCTAACCTAATATTATCCTTTGTTTCCACTTGAGAAACACCCCTCCTCTAGGCTCATCAAATGCCATATTTACAGTAGACCCAGTTCGAGTATTCAAACAAAGCCAAGTTATTAGCTGATAAAGGTTTGAAGTATAATCCCTCCCAGAGGTCCCAAAATTTTAATAGGGTCTTTTGAAAGCCACAAATATCAAAGTTGTAAAACTTTAATAACTGGAGAAACCAGGAGGGGGATTAAATAATTGGACTCAGAGGCCCCTCTACATTACCCGTCTTTAAATTATACCACATAAGCAGTCTTGCTCATTAGCTTAGTCCCTCTGGAAAACATTAAGCTTCTGTTCATAGCAAGTTCAGAGGACTCACCATTACCTAATCAAAAAAATAACACCTTTTGTCTTTTTGCTACCCACTATGGTGTCTTTTTTTCCCTCAAATATGGTGTCTTATTGGTCACAGAAGTAAGGTCGTCATTATGATAAAATCAATTATTTTGATAACGGTAACTTGCCACCGGTACACTAGAAAAACTATTTACCGAGGGAGTGTGCTAATTAATTGCCTTCCAAAATTTTAATTTACTGTAGATAGTTTATTATCATAAAATACCTTATAAGATGTCATACATTCTATGCTTTATCAATGACTACTAAAGACGTGAATGAGGTGACTATAGAATTTTTAATATAGTAATTGACTTTGTAGGAATTCTAGCCTGTTAGTGATCTTGTCGTGGCCAAAGAAAATCATGTAACCAGTCATTCCTTTCATTGTTTTGTGTTCTTGAATGTTCTCCCTCTAAACACTTCAGCAAATTTGAAGTTATTTCATAACTTAGGCATAGTAATACATGTTTTTATTCCTAATAGAGGACCTCAGGAGGCTGTAAGGGGACAGGCACTGAGAAATTCTACAAAAGCAGGCTGGCACTTCATAGCTTTAAACACCTCAGTCGCATGTCGATTTGCATTATTTTTAGCAATGTGGACTGTAGCCAAAATGATTGTTTCTTGGTATTATTTGTATCAGTTTTAGTTACCATTTTTCTTTTTTTCCCCTGCTGCAAAGTGAGTGGAAAGGTTGAAGTGAAAGCTTTTATACTTCCTGCTTACCACCTCCTCTACATTAACACTCTTTAAATGTCCTCTCTCTCTCTTTCAATCTCTCTCAATCTCTTTCTCTCTTGCTCTCTCTCTCTCTCTCTCACACACACACACACACGCACACACACACAGCTCTGAAGGTGACAAATCCTAGCAGTTACTAACCATGAGCATTCTAAAAAATTGCATTCTCACTATGAAAGGTGTCTGCTGGTCACCGAGGTTAATGCATTTGCCCCTTTCCAGTGGCAGAGGCTATCTCTTCTTGGTCATGGCAGGAAAAGAAAATTGACCTCCTGTTCCCAATTTCATATGGAATTTTTTACCCAGATAGGGGCAGTGACCTTGCCAGAAGGATCCAAGTACACGTAAAATCATATTTGACTTGATGATGGATGGCCAGTTACCTGGGTACAGGCATCTGTTCTGATAAAGTTGGGAGCTGGGATAGGGCAGCTGCATGTTACTCTTTTTAGCTGCCTTTGACTCTTGCCTCCAGCTGGCGTACTGATATCTTCGCAAATTCAGTTGAATCTCAAAGGAGATGATTGACAGTCCTATCATAAACTATGGAATAAGTACATGATCTTGAATTTCATGGCAGAACTTAGGTTTCAATCTTTCAACTTGCTCTACTAATACATTGCTTGTCTATAGCTAATTTATACTTTGAAGTTTCTCTAGTGAGTTCTACAAAAGACATTTTAATTTGTCCTATCAAAATGTCTTCCAGGTTTTCCATGGTTTTTCTTACTCATCATCAGTTCTCTTTTTCTCAGCATGTGGAAGGGTATTCACATTTGCCAAGTTGTTTCCTGAATACTAAGGTTTTGGTTTAGGTGATTGCCTTATAATTTATAAATGCATTGTTAGGTCTCTAGTTCTAATGTAGGAAATACATATTATGTATTTTCTTATTTTCTTAATATGTATGTTATACTATGATGAGGTTAGCGAATATTTGATTTATATCTTCCCCTTTATGTGTAAAGCTTACCAAAAACTACAGGAAGACTGATCAATAGCAATAAATCTGTTGCTTTTTATACCGATAGTGGTGTACTTTGTTGACACAAGAACTTAGCTGATATAAAATGGCATCTTTAGCACTAATTCTTACCTTCCCATGTAACTAGAATTAATTCTGTAGTTCTCATAGTTTGTAAACAGTAACAAATTTAAAAATTCTAGAGAGTATCTTTTGGACACTACTACTCTGTATTTTCCCTAACTGGAGATGATCTAGTTCATGATGTGATATGGTGTGTGAAGGAACTTCAGTGATGATTTCATCTATTCCTCTCATCCTACAAATGGGGACTTTAGATCTCTTATAAGTGGTATATTCAGTGGCCAAGGTGGGAACCAATCAGAGACATCTGTGCTTATTTTTTAAATTATTTTTTGTTTTGAGGAACACTTTCTCTTCTTATTTGAAGCCAGTAGGTTAAAGGTTTTTATTTCATTTATTTCTGATCTCTGCATTGCCCAATCCTCTCTGCATCCCATTTTCTTCTGTTTTGATTCGGTTTTGCTGGATAAAGACAACTGCTGTGTGATAGCTTTTAGGATGCATGAGGCAAATTATGAGAAAAGGCTGAAGTATAGGTTGAAAAAAATGCCACTCCAAAGGTGTCTATGGGCATTTATTATGAGTAAATATTATTTGATAAATGCATGAAATGTAGGGGGAAAAAACCTCTAACATATTTCTGAGACATTTACTTCACTGAAAACCTGTGACCAACCTGTTTATGAAGAAACTGTGTTATTATACAAACTCTTCTGTTATGGTCAAATAACAAACGAAGCAATCCAGAGGTGTCAACATTCAAATGGTGTGTGACACTAGGAAGTTTTTAAGTTTTTCTGCGAGCTTCTGTTTCTTGATCTCTAAAAGGAAGAGCATTACGCATCCATTATTGGAGTGATATGAAGGGCAAATGAAATTATGTACATTGGATATTTCATGCAGGACCAACCACATAAGAGCCTTTCTGTGAATGTGGGTTCTCTTCCCTTCATAGTTTTCAGAGAAAACACAGGTGGTCTTTTAAGGTACTATTTGCCTTGTGACAGGTTTTAAACAACAGGGGTTTCTGGGAAGTGAATCAATGCTTGTTGAGGACTTTCAGAAAAAGAAAACAGGAGAAGAATTTGTTAGCAGCTTAGTTACTAAGGCAGCTTTTTGTGAAAGAAAGTCATCAGTGAATTGTACACATAGCAATGGTGTGTCTCATCTCTTTGCGTTCCTGAGCCACATCTGAAGAGACCCCATCTACCCAGGGGGCCTATTACCTATTAAGAGGCATCCGGTTCACATGGCAGCAGCTACAGTAATTGAGGCATGTAATTTAAGAGCAAATGAGCTTTTAGTGGTTGTGTAGCATTCTCAAACCTAGCAGAGGATGACAGATAACACATAGCCTCATTTCTGTATCCAGATGTATATCTACCAACGGTATGACTGGTATTATTGTCTTTGTCTTATAATGTGAATCAGCAGATTCAATTTCCATTTAATTAATGGGATATCCAAAGATTTAAAGTTGCTTTTTACTCTGCCTGGATTTGAAATTCAGTTATTATTCTGTAAGAATTGAAGCCATGAAGAAATGTGCTGTTAATAGAGATACAGGAGTCACAACTTTATGGTGATAAATGAAAACCACATATTTTTTAAAGGTGCAAATTTTCAATGTGTTAGATGGTCAGAGGGTATGTCTGGAAGTCATTTTTTTAGAGAGAATGTTTTATAGTATTAAATTGTATGGCCTGAGAGAAAGCTCTGTTTTTGCTAAAGATGAGACTGAAGATCTTTAAAAGAGATCAAAAAGTGAGAATGCAAAAGCTGTTTCGCTATAATGTTTTAACACTAAGTCAAACATACACCTGTCTAGAAATTGACAACTCTGTCCTTATAAAACCAGCTATTAAATTAAATGCTGGAAAACTCATAGAAACTCAGGCTTTGGTTGTAATAGCAAAAATGTTAAAAGAATCTTTACCTGCTCTTCTGGTACTTAAACTTTAAATTTCAAGGGTAGAGATAGTTTTGCATAATATAGTTTAGATTGAACATATGAATGATGAAGAAAGGAAGTAGATTTTTTTTTTAAAAAGGCAAATTTTCTCTTGCCAGCTGAGGTAGAGGTAGACTGAAAGAAGGAGTAGAAAATTATTCCAAAGTGCTATTGGGAGCAAAGAAAGGTTTTAACTTAAAATACAGCCTAGCTGTTTACACTGATCATAGTAATCATGTACTTGCAAAATTTCCTATTTCTCTTTAAGCCTATATAATAAGCCTAGAGAGCAACTATGTCCACTTGACAGAATATAATTAAGAAAGGCCTATTTCTTCAGAGGAAATTTTCATTCAATGCCCAATAGTTTATCAACATCAAAGAAAGGAGAAAGAAATCCCTATATATTGGCCATCCATTATGAATTATTTGATTCTTACAGCAACCCTGCTAATTAGTTACCATTATCACCATTTCATACATGAAAAGTTGACAATCAGAGAGGTTCTATTTATCTCCCACATCGTTATCAGTGCCTACTAAACAAGTGGCTACCCCTGGACTAGGCTCTGGGGTTATCATAGTGACCACGATGGAAAAAGTCACTCCTCTCAAGGAACTTATTTCTTGTCAGGGAAAAAAGAAGATTCCCAAGGAAGGAAAAAGATAAACAGAAAACAAAACCAAGTAACATTTACACACTGTAGGATTATGCTGCAAGACAGTGATGCTGCAGCCAGTGCCTCGATGGAAACTTGAAACTCCTTAGACAGGGCCGACTTCACAGAGGGAGGAACCAACTAACTATACTGAGGTCAGAAGGAGGCACAAATCAGGCAGAGGGAAGAGTCGGGGCAAAACTCTAAAGCCTGTGCCCTGGAGCTCCCTGAACAAGACAGAAATTGGAGCAACATCTGGCATGAGGTGGATGACTGACAGATAAGATTGTGACAGACTTTGAACTAAGATTTTAATCTAAAGTTATTGGGAGACAGTTGCAAGGTTTTATGTAGAGGAAGTTTAGAGTCATGAAGTTCTCATGACTCAAGTTAATTTCTTGGAAGAGGCACTGACTACTGCAAAGTAAATAGTAGGAGGGGACATAAGGGAGGGTGGAAGCAGGAAGATAGGAAGTTCCTTCACTGGTCCAGCCATGAAGTGGTAGAGGAGATACTGAGGATACATGACGTGGTATTCAGAGAAACAAGAATCAGGACAAATCACAGGTACTGCACAAGATCCAAAGTGCCATTTACTGAGAGTGGAAGACTGGCAGAGGAGTTTGTTAGGTGGAAATCAAGAGTTTATTCTCCATTTGCTAAGATGGAGAATTCTGTTAGACTCTAAGAGAAGACAGCAAGTAGACACTAGCTTAACAAGTATGGATTTGAGTGTCAACAGAGGAGATAAAAAACAGAGTCATGTTACTCTGAAGAACTTCAGATATCATATATTTGAATCAGTATGTGATCAAAAGAAAAGAAAAAAAGGCTTCCAATCTCCTTTCACCCAACTTTTGGCCCCTTCTGTTTGCTAGGCACATTAAAAGCCATTGTTATTTTTAAATAAATCTGGTCGTATAATTGCTCTTCAGACCTTTGATGGCCCTCCTGTTACATTTAGAATAGCAAGCCCTAGTTTACAACATCCTTTAAGGAATGTTGAATGAATGACCAGTCCAGAATACCCCTGGCACACAGGTTCAGTTTAGGAAACTATTTCACACAGAACTTGCTCTTTTGGCCTCCAGTGAAATGTAATTATAATTAAACATTTAGGAGACCATCAAAAATAAATTTGTTTAGTTACTCACTTTTAGAGAGTAGCACTTTATATTTCATGATTTTGTTCAATAATTTAAATACATTCAGGGGCACCTGATGGTTCAGTGGGCTAAATGTCTGACTCTTGGTTTTGGCTCAGGTCATGATCTCATGGTTAATGGGTTCAAGTCCTACATTGGACTCCACACTATCAGCATGAAGCCAACTTGAAGTTCTCTCTCTCCCTTCTCTATCCCTCCCCTGCTTGCACTCTCTCTTTTTCTCTCCCTCTCTCAAAATAAATAAATAAACTTATAATTAAAAATTATAAATACATGCAGGGGCGCCTGGGTGGCTTAGTCGGTTAAGCGTCCGACTTTCGCTTAGGTTATGATCTCGCGGTTCGTGGGTTCGAGCCCCGCATCGGGCTCTGTGCTGACTGCCAGCTCAGAGCCTGGAGCCTGTTTCAGTCTGTGACTCCCTCTCTCTCTGACCCTCCCCTGCTCATGCTGTCTCTCTCTCTCTCTCTCCTAGAAATGAATAAAACATTAAAAAAAAGTTTTAAAAAAAAACTATAAATACATGCATACAAATACATGTATAGCTCATAGACAGTGATTCTTTATAACCTTGACCTTTTATAACCTTTTGTGACCCTGGGTTCATTCAGTTCATACACCAATAATCTAGAAGAGCATGTGTAATACTAAATAATAATAATTTATGTAAGAGAGGAAGACAGGAATCTTATAATTCTGACACTGTGTTGTTTTCCATGACCAAGGAAATAAAATGCTATATAATACCTGGCTATTTATATGTACATTTAAAGCCCTTTTGCTTTTGTTGAAAGTGGTTAATAGTTAAAACGTGAGGCACAACAGTGCCTGTTGTGAACCTTTGCCTTGTAAGAGAGAATCTAAAAACTCAGAGAATCCATAAAGGCCAGCACTCCAATGCTAGAAAGAGCACTTAGGAAGCCACTGAGCTATCCCCTGTTTACACTTAAAACAAAAAACAAAAACAAATAAACAAACAAAAAAAATAGCTAGGGGCACCTGGGTGGCTTAGTTGGTTAAGTGCCTGACTCTTGACTTACGCTCAGGTCATGATCTCATGGTTTGTGAGTCTGAACCTTCCATCGGGCCCTTCACTGAGTATGGAGTCTGCTTGGGATTCTCTCTCTGCCTCTGTCTTTTTCTCTCTCAAAAATAAATAAACTTCAAACAGTTTTTTTTTTTTTTACAAATAGTTTATTGTCAAGTTGGTTTCCATATAACACCCAGTGCTCATCCCCACAAGTGCCTCTCTCCGTGCCCATCCCCCCTTCCCCCAACATCCATCAGTCCTCAGTTTTTGTCAGCATTCAAGAGTCTCTCTTGGTTTGCCTCTCTCCCTTTCCCCCACCATTTCCCCCCTTCTTCTCCCCCATGGTCCTCCGTTAAGTTCCTCCTAATCCTCCTATATGTGCAAACATACGATATTTGTCCTTCTCTGCCTGTTAATTGCTCATTTCTTTACCACTGTGTTTCAACTTTCTTATAAGCCATTGCCCATCATTGATTGGTTCTGTCAAAATCATCAAAGTGTTTTGTAAGAAACCTTTTCCTTTCTGGACCATTAAGAAGTTGGAGAGAATTTCTAATAGTTATTCCATTTCTACATTTCATTTTTATTAGCAGTGCTTACTGTGTATGGAATTTAGTACTGTCAAATTAACTTTAAAATGTGCACTAAATAAAATAATGGATTCAGAAAATAATGAAAAGTTTAAATTCCTGGGTCTTGGGAAGTTACTGCTTTGCAGGTGACAATAGAGGAAGAAAACACTCCTCCCTTGGGAATCTATTTTATTTGGGAACTGAAAATGTGTACTCTCTCCTCCCCCTTCTTACACATGGGGATGTGGAATTTAAATATATTTTGACAAAGTGTAGAGAACCGTCTCTGTAACATATTGATGTCAATGAGTTTTAAAACTATTTCCCTTACAGGTTAAAAGAGAAAGACCATGAGAGGAAATGACTAAATCCATTGTGTATATCTTCATTGACAGCCGATAATTAGCACGTAGCTTAGCAATAATAATTAGTTCCCTCTTTAGAAAATTTCCGGATGAACTCTGAGTTGGTGCGACTCAGTTTAGTCTTGTTTCTTTGTCCAGTCCCTCCCCCCAAGTAATTCATGTTATTTTTAGAGTAGGAAGAACTCAAGATGAGCTCTCTCCTTTTAACCAAGTTAGCACTGTCCATTATTTGCACTGTGTTTTCTGCAGATTACCTGAGATTAGAGTTTCTTTTGTCTCCCCTCTTCCTGTATGTTTTCTGATTCTTTCATCTAGGCAGCTTGACACAATGGAGGTGGGTAAAGAAGTTAGCCATTGCTCGGTAAATATGGCAAGTCCACAGACTATAATTTGGAGCTGAAATCATTAATATGACTTAAAGTGCTGACCTGAAAACTAAAAAGAGGAAAATGTCTTGAGGGAGGGAAGTTTCTTGCTCAAATTTCTTTGGCATTTAATATAAACCTTAATACTTCTAATACATTTTGAAAAATTTTTTTATGTTTTATTTATTTCTGAGAGAGAGACACACAGCATGAACAGGGGAGGGTCAGAGAGAGAGGGAGACACAGAATCTGAAATAGGCTCCAGGCTCTGAGCTAGCTGTCAGCACAGAGCCCGACGTGGAGCTCAAACCTACCAACCATGAGATCATGACCTGAACCAAAGCCGGACGCTTAACCGACTGAGCCAACCAGACACCCCATAAACTTCCAGTACATTTTGAAACCCTGTGGTAAACTAAATAAAAATATTTTCCTTTTTTTGAAAAAGATGTCTGATGCCAAAAATGTCACAAATTCACAAGTCAAAACAACCTGGAAAATTTTGTCATTATTTGAGTTTATAAAACACATATTAAAGGAAATTAAAATTAAAATTGCTGTGGACGTGAATATTCTGTTGATGTTGCCACTTTTGAATTATTTTATATTGATACCGATTTTTCAATGTTGGGAAAACCTTCCATTTTATCTTATTTATATCAGGGTCTACCAAAATGCTTTCTACTTCTGACATGTTGCAATCCCTTAATAGACTAGATTTTTCTTAGTTGTTTCTTGAAGAGTTTTATATATCATAGGTTCTGGAGTCAGTGTTAGTAAGGAATGAGCTTTTAATAAGTCGTTTTTTTTGTTCTTAGTCTTCAGGGAGCAGAACAGGAGATGACTAAGCTGTGTGAGTTCGTAGTGGTGATAGACATCCCAGGTCACACATGCTTCTTCAAAGCAAAGGTCCTCATTTGGCTTCTCTTGGCTCTGACAATGACCACATCACCCTATATGTGCACCAAATCTCTTCAAACCTCTGTCAACGTTTAGAAAATGGGGTAGTTGTAGGTGCTCCTTTATGGAAGTGCCACATGGTTAAATGAGATAATAAATGCTAAGCCCCTAGACAATATATGACTTACAACTACTCAATGAATATTAACTGTCATCACCACCTTGAGAGTCAGGGCTGAGAGGAACAGAATCAGGACATATGAGGAAATAAGGCTGCATGAAAGAAGTGATTTCTTTCCCACCTTTCATTTATCATGTAATTTTGTTTTTAATAAAGCAATATATGTTAACTGGGAAGAATTTGGAAATCATAGAAATGTTACATTGGCCTCTAAAAGAGTCCTAATAGTAATACTCTGAGCCTCATTTTTACTGGTTATTGTAATTTTTTTGGTAATTGTTTAAAATACCATTTAAAATATTTTCACATTTATTTCTTTGTATATTTAATGAAGTTGAATTCTTTGTGTGTGAATTTGTTTTTGTCTGTCTTCTATTATGACATATCTGTTTACAAAAAGAATTGATAATAGATTTTTTCTTTCCTTAAAATATTTTTTCAACATGCTGAAAGATCAAGAATTTGTTTTTAAAAAATTTAAGTGTATTTATTTATTTTGAGAGAAAGAGTGGGGGAAGGACAGAGAGAGAGAGAGAGAGAGAGAGAGAGGGAATCCCAAGCAGGACCCTCGCTGACACTGTGGAGTCTGATGTGGCCTTAAGTTCATAAACCATGAGATAATAACCTGAGCCAAAAACAAGAATTGGATGCTTAACCAACTGAGCCACCCAGGTGCCCCAGTATTTTTTTTTTATATCTGTGCTCTAATAAATATATTTCCCTAAATTTTTCCCTAATAAATGTTTCTGTTTTTTTCATTTTAGAATTTTATAATTTATCAAACTGTACTGCTTTTCTCTTATTAATTGCTTTTCTTTTAACAGTGCTCTTTTTATAAGTAAACCAAACTTTAATTCATAAGAATTTCATGTGGATGAGATAAATGAATGTTTTCCTATCCCAACAGAGAACAAAATTGAAAGTAGTTTTCTCTGTGCTGACAGGAAGTTTTATTTTCCGATTGAGTGAAAAACTTTAACGATTCAGTTATTATTAGGAAGTATGGCTCAAGATCGGATAGTGAAAACCGAGATTTTCATATTTAAAGATGGTCTTCAAAACTTAGTAAGATTATATAAAAAATCTCTAAACTGCAGCTAGCTTATTCAGTCTACAGGAAATACAGGTTGTGATGAATTTATGTTACTATACGTTTATTCATGAATAAAGACAGACAGACTAGACAGGTTTATCTATGGTGATGGTTCTGATCCCCCATAATTATAGGGACCACACTATTTAGCACATGTCTTCTACATTTAAGCATGGATGGGTAATTGATCATTCCAAAGCAGCCAGGCTACAGGAAGATCAAAATTTATGAATTGTGAACACTGGCTTAGCCAATTACATTATTTTCCTTGGGAATTTGAATTGAAAGATGCAAAAATTATTGTTCTGTGATGGGGAGGGAGCTAGACAGTCATATAATTGGGGGCTAATGCACACCTATTTGGCATGAGCAAACTAATGAATAAACCCTTTAGAATCAGTACAGTGAAGAAGTGGCATTAAGAAAAGCAAGAAGCAAAGACATATGATTTCTCAAGAAGCAAATTCCTTGTGCTTCTGTTGGTTTTCCAGTTACTATGAAGCTAAGCTTTCTGTCCTTGAATCTTTGTTGACCTGATTTAACTAATCTCTGTTACTTGAAATCATTGATGTCCTTGCAAATAAGGCCATAAAGTCACTTTTGGTAGATTGCACTTTGATATGAATTCAGTTGACTTGCCCTGAAGCATGTAATTATAAGTACAGGTATGGCTCTTGATACCTTATTTTCTTCAGTGATGTTGGGTGTTCATCATAGTATTTTTCACCACATTCATTTAGAGGACCTCAGGAGAAGTTTCTCTTAGTCCTTAGTACCCGGTGGTTTAGCCGAGGTTCTCCAAAGAAACAGAACCAATAAGATAGATAGATAGATAGATAGATAGATAGATAGATAGATAGATGATAGATAGACAGATAAAGATAGACTACACCATGGAATACTACATGGCAATGAGAAACAATGAAATCTGGCCATATGTAGCAACATGGATGGACCTTGAGGGTGTTATGCTGAGCGAAATAAGTCAGGCAGAGAAGGCAAATATCATATGGTTGCACGTATAGGAGGATTAGGAGGAACTTGACGGAGGAACAAGGGGGAGAAGAAGGGCGGAAATGGTGGGGGAAAGGGAGAGAGGCAAACCATGAGAGACTCTTGAATGCTGACAAAAACTGAGGACTGATGGATGTGGGTGGGGGGGGATGGGCATGGAGGAGGGCACTTGTGGGGATGAGCACTGAGTGTTATGTGGAAACCAATTTGACAATAAACTATTTGTAAAAAAATAAAAAATAAATACAAAAAAAAGATAGAGATATAATGAGGAACTGCCTTATGCAGTTACAGAAGCTGAGAAGTCCCACCGTCTTCTGTCTGCAAGGTAGAGAGCCAGGAAGGATGGTGATTTAGTTAGAGTCTAAAGGCGTAACAACCAGGGGAGTTGATGATGTAAGTCTCAGTCTGAGGCAGGAGAAAAGTGATATTCCAGCTTAGTCAGACAGCTAGAGGAAAAAAAAAAAAGAGTGGGTTCTTCCTTCCTCTACCTTTTGTTTTAGTCATATCTTCAACACATTGGATTATGTCCTCCCATATTGCTTTAGTTAGTCCGTCAATTAAATGCTACTATCATCCAGAAACACCTTAGCAGATACACTCAGAAGTAATGCTTAGCCAAGTGTTTGGGCAGTCCTGATCTGGTCAAGTTCATAGTAAGATTACCCATCACACCAAGCAACATTCCTAAGCAACTGACACAGTTTTTCTATTGTGTTACAGTGACTTTTACTTTGAATTTTAGGAAATCAGGGGTCCATTTTGTAATTCCCTTCAATAATGTATAGGGATATTAAAGAATAACTTTCAGTTAATAAAATTAATTATAATGTCATTTTCTTTATTTTTCTCCTTCATCTTGATACCTCTAGCATTATATTTATTTGTTAAATTGAATGTATTTGCATAAGTCATCTCAGATCCTTTTGGGAAGAGGCAAGTTAAATAATCAAATAAGAGTAGAAAATTGGAGTTAATCTTGAAGCATGAGTCTTTTAAAAAATGTTTCTCTTGTAGAATGCCTCTGTGTCCATTATTCCAGGTATATGTAGATATATGTTCAAAACACAGGTATTTACTCGTAACACATACTTTTGACCTTTTCTGACTTAAAGTCAGGGTTGTTGGAGACTCAGCTAAGAAGGACAGTTTGTGTCTTAGAGAAAATTAAGGATCACAGTAAGGATTTATACTTGTAGAAATTGATAAGGAAAATATAAATAATCACATTGATAGGTTTTGGTTAGTATCATGATTCTGAAAAAATGTATCTACTGACATGCTTGAACAATCAGTTACTGGCACTATTATGTGATATGGTGATGGTCGAAGTGGAGACTTGGAGAAGCAATTCGGGACACTTCTCTCATTATTGTCAAAATGTTAAAGAAAATGATAGTCTGTTCATTGGGTCTTAAAAGTTTAAAAAGTTAATGTGACTTTAGGAATTATTCTAGTAGTGTCTACATAAGTTATGAAATTTCTTGAGTTACTGCCTGAAGCGTGTATGTGATACTCAGTTTAATGTACCCAAACGTATCTTAGGTGTTGGGTTTATTTTTTTACAGTATTTTTATGACCTCCACTCTAGAAATGCAATGTAGTCAAAGAATTAATAATTTTGAATGCTGAAGGGTGATTAACATGTAATGAAGTCAGTCTCACCATTATTCAATAAAGAGGCTAAGTGGTTATTCAAGGTGACTCAGGCAATTAACGGCAAAGCTAAGACCTGAATGTGGCTTTTCAGTTTCTCAGTCTATAGGACTTTCTGTGATGACATACACTTCTGTTGTACTTTAATTTTCATGGGATTTTTTGGTAATTTGAGTAATTTTTCACTGTAATAATGTGTGTAGAGGGTAGTCATTTAATTTCTGGGCACCTGAGTTTCTCTATCAGTAAAATAAAGGTTAGTAGTAATTTTAACTATTATACTGTGGTTGATCACTGTTGTGGGGAGGAAAAAAAGATACATGTAAAGGCCATGAGAAATGAATAGTTTTAAAAAATTGTACTTGTTGAATGTACATTTCATTTTTTTTCTCTTTTTCTTTTCATTTTCATTTCAGTTTTTTTTTTTCTCTTTTCATTTTCCAAACTATTTCTCCATAGGAGCATGAGTGTATCTTTGTGATCTCATGGGGCAGACTTAGCCACAGAGATAGGCAGATGGGTCAGAATAAAAGCTGATACATTCAGGATAAAATAAGATTGATGAGTCAGTAATTAGTCTCTATTATTACAGACAAAGAAACCGGAACTACCACCTTTAGACTATGAAAATTACAGTAAGCATAGCAGAAATTGACAAGTCATAAAAACAAGTAGATGTTAATGGCTATCTCTCTCTGTGTATACAGGGATTAATGAGATCCTAATGACCTCATTGGGAAATAAGCAAGGTGATCTTTAGGTGGAATTGATTCATGGATGCCTCCTTTACTGGTTGAGCTGCCCTTCATTTCAATTCATACTTTTAAATATGGGCTAGACTATACTCTTTGGCAACATTTTAGGGTATGCTCTTATATTGTATTCTTTTCATCACTTGGTCTTATTTTCCAGCAAACTTAACCACCCAGACTCTGCACCTTACTGTATTTGGCTTAGAGGCCTGTTAATTCTAGATAACATGTAACCATTCTTTGATGAATTGTGTCCTTTCAGGTAATTATTTCACTGTACATAAAACTTGTAGAATTTTAACAACTTATTGGAATAACTGGGGAACCTTTTCTGAAAAAGAGTCCATTTAGCACCCCTGACATAAAACCGTAAATTTTTATATATAAAGACAAAGTGTAATGGAAGTAGACAGTATTGATTCATATTTTTGCTTGGATACTGGATCCTTAAAATGTGCATCTCTTGTTGGGTGCCTGGGTGGCTCAGTTGGTTAAACATCCAACTTCATTTTAGGTCATGATCTCATGATTTGTGAATTCGAGCCCCATGTCGGACTGTGCTGACAACTCAGAGCCTGGAGCCTGCTTCGGATTCTGTGTCTCCCCCCCGCCCCCTTCTCTGCTCATGTTCTGTCTCTCTCTGTCTCAGAAATAAATAAAACATTTTTTTAAAAAACCTTAATAATTAGAAAATGTGCATCTCTTCCTGTTGGTGGATGCCTAGTAAGGAAGGAAAAAATATGATTTTACCTTGACAAAATTAGTAAATGGGAAAAATCTGTCTTCCAAGATTCTGAATCCCCAGTCTCTCAGATTCATGTTTCTTCCTCCCCAAATAAAGCACTTTATTATTCTGTGCATCCTTCCCTCAAAACTTGTTCTTACAGTCTTTATTTAGGTGAAGAGTCAAATGACTCATCATTAATTCTACCTTTATAAGAGATGCTTTGATGTTAGCAGTATTGGTTATTTTAAACTAAAGGGTTTTTAATTTTTAAAATTTGAGTACAGCTGATACCCAATGTTACATTAATTTCAGGTGTATTAAATTGAAGGTTTAAACTTAGCCATACTCCACAAAATTTTGAACATCCACAGTTTTAGAGTAGAGATATAGACACTGAAGATATTTTTAATTTTTTTTTTTTCAATGTTTACTTTTGAGAAGCACAGGCAGAATGTGAATGAGGAGGGGCAGAGAGAGAGGGAGACACCGAATCTGAAGCAGGCTCCAGGCTCTGAGCTGTCAGCACACAGTGTCATGCAGGGCTCGAACCCATGAACCATGAGCTGAAGTCAGTCAGCTTAACCGACTGAGCCACGTGGGTGCCCCAATGACCATATTTTTAATAGAGAGGGCAAAAGTATTTCATCTCTCATTTTTCAGAAGAAGAGTGGGCAAAAAAACTATACAGATGTGTCACATTTCATACCACTATCTGGATTTTAGTGTTCTAGTTACCACTATTTCACATTCTTTGTCAGATGCATTAGGATTTGACCTTTGGATAATGAAGCTATCTTCTCACCTGTCAGTATTTCCCAAAAGGCCTCTTTTGGGAATTTTTAGCATGCAGGGTCTGGTATTAGGGGCAATATCCTCTCATCAGGAGAAGGCTGTCATGTATTACTTTCGAAGCTTAAGTACTGAACTGCCATATGGAGTTAAATACCTTGAACAAACAAACAAATGCACACACATGAGAGGTTTGCCAGAATGTGACTTTCTAAAAGTAAATGTATATTAGTTGAAACAAATAATTTGTAATTTCTTCTGTGGGCATAAATCATAAAGACTAGCCCAAATCCCAGTGGTAGAAAAAAATCCCCAACAGTTTTATCAGTTGTCTGAACTGAATACCATCATGTGTCACCCCATTGTATTAACCACCCTGATAGTTTCCAGATATGGACAATTTGATTGTAGATGTGACTCTCAAAACCAGTTTTAAGTGGAGACATTTTTTGATGAGTTGGTGTTCATCTGGAATTAAATGCAATTAATCTCTTCTAGAATATTTTTTTGTGAAAAAAATAGAATATTTTTTGTAGATTTGCAATTTTAGTTAAGCATAAAGAAGTAAGGATAAAAGTCACAATAAAATGACTCTTCCACATAGTACTTTACATAAAGATTGTGAACGATAATTCTTTCTTTATGTAAAAACACAAGATATTTATCTTTCATATTGAAGGGTTTTTTTAAATATTTTTAATATTTATTTTTGAGAGAAAGAGAGACAGAGAGACAGTGTGATCAGGGGAGGGGCAGAGAGAGAGGGAAACACAGAATCTGAAGCAGTCTCCAGGCTCTGAGCTGTCAGCACATAGCCCGATGTGGGGCTCGAACTCACAAAATGCAAGATCATGATCTGAGCTGAAGTTGGACACTTAAATGACTGAGCCACCTAGGCACCCTGAATTGAGGTTTTTTGGTTCACAAATTTATAAAAGATTTTAATTGTGTGCATTAAAATTTATACCCAGTTACACTTTTTTACTGGTTGAACAATTTTTTTAAATTTTTCTAGTTTTATCAAGAAAATATTAATGTATAGCATTGTATAAATTTTAAGTGCACAATTTTATTTGATATACACACATATTATGAACAGACTACTACAGCAAGGTTAATGAACATCCATTATATCACATAGAATTCTTTTCTTGTGATGAAAACTTTCAAGATCTACTCTCTTAGCAACTTTCAAATATGCAATATGGTATTGTTAATGCACTGCATATTTTTAATCCTTTAAGTAATAAATTCTAAAGACTTTATAGTGGATGAATGTTAACTACACAATTCCAGTAGGCATGACAGTAGAGCCATAAAAAAAAAAAGTGTTGCAAAGATATTGGTATTTTGACTTTTGTTGAACGAACATTTTTTTTTTTGCCTTTCAGAACTCCTGGATCTAAACCGAACATCAGTCTTTCATAGTCCTTTTGGGTTTCTTGATCTCCATTCAATGCTGCTGGATGAATATCAAGAGAGACTCTTTGTGGGAGGCAAGGATCTTGTGTATTCTCTCAATTTGGAACAAATCAGCAATGGCTATCGAGAGGTATGGAAACATCAGACTGTATATCAGGAGGGAAAGAAAAAGGGTGAGGGAGATAACTTCTTGCATGGTGTTACTTGAATTAGTTTTTTGATTGTTGGCCAATTTAATATTCTCAATGATTATTGAAAGAAATAAAATATTCATTAAAAATGAAGTTATTTTGAAAGAAGTTTATAAATTATCAAAAATGAACTTTTCTAGCACAGCATTGATCTCTGTATTACCAGAAGACTTCAGGTTAGTGTGTTTGACACTACTGTTTGCATAATGGCCCTTGTCACCACACCCACTGTTCTGAGATCTGGGTTTGGTTTGAACATGCTTTTACCATCAATCCACCTAGGTTTTATTACTACAAAGACCCTAGCCTAAAGAAATATGGATGTGTGATCTTGCTATGGTTAACCCTTGATGTTCTCTTGGTAATATCGCTGATTTAGGTGGATGCTCCTTAAACTTGGTGGGTTAAAGTATATTAAAATAGGCAAGTGCCCATCATTTTCAAGCAGTGCTTAACTGTGATGAGAAAGACAGCACGTTTTGAGTCTGTGTTTATACAGAGTTGAGTTGAACTAAATTTTTTTTCAGACCCAAATCAATTTTAAAACACGCAGAAATATTTAAACAACAGTATTTTTTGGTATAAAAGTATTACATAATGTATTTTCTTTATAATACACATTAACTTTTTATGTTTGTCAAAATGATCAATGTCCATAGTTTTTAAATTAACTTAAAAGAATTTATGATGAAAAACAGTATCCCTTCATCTCTGCCAGTTCCTAATTCCTAGAGAAAATCGTTTCAAACTCTTGTTTCTTCTGATTCTTACCTCCATTTTTTTAAATTTTTTTATTTACTTCTAGGAGAGAGAGAGAAAGACAGCGTGAGCAGGAAAGGGTCAGAGAGAGAGGGAGACACAGACTCTGAAATAGGCTCCAGGCTCCGAGCTGGCAGTCAGCCCAGAGCCCGACGCAGGGCTCGAACCCACGAACCGCGAGATCATGACCGAAGCGAAAGTCGGACGCTTAACCGACTAAGCCACCCAGGCGCCCCTCTTACCTCCATTTTCTAAATAACATTTCTATACTATTCGTACTTGACACCATTGATTTCAGACAATATCTGTTGACTTTTTTTTATCAGAAAGATGAGGATGTTAGCCTTCTTTTCTTGCAGTACCATAGCTAAAATGTCTCTGCACTGTACCCGTAGCCCACTGTTACCTGTCCCCTCATCTTCCCAGTTTAGCTATAGCACAATTTTGAGTTACTAATAACCATTTAGATTAGTATAATTAGGAAAATAGATTCCACTTCTTCTTTGTCCCCTCTGGGTAAATTAAATAGTATCCACTCCCCTTTGTATTCCATTCACTTAGATTTTTTTATATTACTTTCACTGATTTTTCACCAAACACCAAACTCTCTACCAAACTTCTCTTTCTTTCAATTTTCATTAGTCCAAGTTTTTTTTTTTAATTTCAGGAGTAGAATTTAGTGATTCATAGCTTACTTATAACACCCGTCACCCTCCCTAATGCCCATCATCCATTTAGCCCATCCTCCCACTGCTTTTTAGACTCGAGGTATCCATTCCGGTACTTCTAGCATCCTGGGGTTTAACTTCACCATTATCTTGGAGTACCCTCCTCTCTGTCTCATTTGTACAGTCTTCTGAGCTTATTATGACCTTTTACTGAAGTATGCCTTCTAGTAGCGTCTTGAAGGAGTCAAATAAAATGTTGAGTGTTTTACGTTTGAAAATAATATTATTCAAACTTCACATGTAATTGATAGGTGCATATAAAATTCTGGAATGAAAAGAATTGGCTTTAGAGTTTTGAGGATATTGTTCCATTATTTTCAGATTTTCAGTGTAGCTTCTGAGAAGCTGATGCCTTTCTAATTTCTAAATTTTGTATGTAACCTGTTTCCTGCATCCTGCCCTGAATTTTGACCCCAAGACCTCTGTGTTCAAATTTTTTTTCAAATTTCTCTCAGAGTTGATCTTTTTTCATCCACATTGGGCCTTCTACAGGACACCTAATGGCCTTCCCCTCTGGAAAATGTTCATTATTTTTTAAATGTTTTCCCTTCTTTTTCTTTTCCTCTTGATTGTCTTTCCATCGGTTTTCTGGCCTATTTATTATACAAACTTTGGACCAAACTTTGGAAATCTCCTGATTTCACCCACACCCACTATTCCTACTCTCAGACAGACTGTGGGACTTTGAATTCCTGAGCATTTCTAAAGTTCTTTTTCATGAATCAGCTTGCTTATTGGCTCCCTTCACCTTGCAAGCATTTAGATTTCAGCTTTTCTAGTGTGCAAAGACAGTCAACACTTTTCCATATGTCATAGAACTTCCAAAATGCTGCTGACATTTCTTTGGCTTCTCCACTCAAGTTCTCTTTGTCCTTTTTGGACTGTGTCCTTTACTGTCATTTTAGTAGTGGCAAGAGGGAACGGAAGCACATACTCTTTTCTTTTTACTATCATCATTGGTTTTATTTTCTCTGTAGTTCTTAAAGGAAATGCTGTCTCTTTATGTATGTAATATATATATATAGTATTTATATTACACACACACATGGGGGTTTTTTTGTTTGTTTATTTTTACAACTAGTTTATTGTCAAGTTGGTTTCCATATAACACCCAGTGCTCATCCCTACAAGTGCCCTCCTCCATGCCCATCTCCCCCTCCCCCCAACACTCATCAGTCCTCAGTTTGTTCTCAGCACTCAGGAGTCTCTCATGGTTTGCCTCTCTCCCTCTCCGCCACTATTTCCCCCCTTCTTCTCCCCCGCGGTCCTCTGTTAAGTTCCTCCTAATCCTCCTATACGTGCAAACATATGTTATTTGTCCTTCTCTGCCTGACTTATTTCGCTCAGCATAACACCCTCAAGGTCCATCCATGTTGCTACACATGGCCAGATTTCATAATTTCTCATTGCCATGAAGTATTCCATAGTATAGATAAACCACATCTTCTTGATACATTCATCAGTTGATGGACACTTAGGCTCTTTCCATGTTGTGGAGAGTGCTGCTATGAACATTGGGGTACATGTGCTCCTATGCATCAGCTCTCCTATATCCCTTGGGTAAATTCCTAGCAGTGCTATTGCTGGGTCATAAGGTAGTTCTATTGTTATTTTTTTTAAGAACCTCCACACTGTTTTCCAGAGGGGCTGTACCAGTTTACATTCCCACCAACAGTGTAGGAGGGTGCCCGTTTCTCCACATCCTTGCCAGTATCTAGAGTCTTCTGATTTGCTCATTTTAGCCATTCTGACTGGCGTGAGGTGATATCTCAGTGTGGTTTTGATTTGTATTTCCCTAATGAGGAGGGATGCTGAGCATCGTTTCATGTGTCTGTTGGCCATCTGGATGTCCTCTTTGGAGAAGTGTCTGTTCATATCTTCTGCCCATTTCTTCACTGGGTTGTTTGTTTTTCAGGTGTGGAATTTGTTGAGTTCCTTATAGATTCTGGATATTAACCCTTTATCTGATATGTCATTTGCAACTATCTTTTCCCATTCCTTTGGGTGCCTATTAGTTTTGTGGATTGTTTCCTTTGCTGTGCAGAAGCTTTTAATCTTGATGAGGTCCCAACAGTTTATTTTTGCTCTTGATTCTTTTGCTTTTGGGGATGTGTCAAGTAAGAGATTGCTACTACACACACACGTTTTTAAGACCATTATTATCTCCCCTTTCTAGTCAAATTAATGGTTTTCCTCTCTGCCTGGATGTCTTTCCCCAACTAACTGTGGTGTTCACCATATGGCCCTCTTCTTTTTCTCTCAGTTAGATCATCTACGTGCTCTGATTTCCTGTGAAGGAATGTCTAAGCTAGAGAGCCTAAGTATGGAATCCATAGAATAATCTATTATGGACTGGATGTCCCCTAAAATTCATACATTTAAGCCTTAACCCCAGGACCTCAAATATGACTATATTTGGAAATAAGACCTTTAAAGGTGTGATTAAGTTAAAATGAGGCCTCTAGGGTGGACCCTGATTTAATGTGATTGGTATCCTTATGAAAAGAGGAAATTTGGTCACACAGACATCAGAGATGCATGCCTAGAAAGGAAATACCATGTGAGTCACAGCCTGAAGGTAGCCATCTACAGACCAAGGACAGTGGAACTAGTCTTCCTAACACTTTGATCTTAGACTTCCAGCCTCTAAATCTATGATAAATATATATACATATATATTTATATATATGTATATATATATGTTGTTTAAACCATCCAGTCCATGGTATTTTTGTTATACCACAGCCATAATAAACTAATACAACCCCTATATTAATATTTTAAATATGTGAATATGGAAAGATCGTTCAAGGGATCTGAACCCCGGAAGATTCAGAATCCTTGCATTATGGAACTGGTTCTTAAATTGTTATCCTTGGGTCAGGATCATGTAACCCTCATGGAGTTGGCCCTGGAATCCATATTTAAGCAGGCTTTTTAAATGATTGCTGTGTACATAGAACCTCCTAATGATTTTCCTCAACTTTTGTTTCCTACTTAGAACTAAGACCATGAGGTATCAGCTTCCCACATTAATGTGATCCCTCTTTTAGAGCAGAGGAAATTGAATCATCTACTTATTCTCCTTTATTGTTTTGGCCTAATTGTACCCTTAGGCTGGAAAGACTGGCTTTATAGAGGAAATGACCTGTGAAGACTATGTAAGGGACGAGGAGGGTGGTAGGATTTTATGAACTGCATCTTAGGGAACCAAATTGACTAGTGTGTGGCCATTGAAGCTTCAGGGTGCCATCTCACAAGGATGTCAAGGAAAGTAGCTACACAAATTATTAAATTCAATAACTTTCCTGAGTTCAAGGGTAAATCCTCATTTTGTGGGGCCTAAAGTGTATATAGTTTAGCAGCCCTCTTCAGGAAATATACTTATTCAAACATAAATATCAAAGTAGCTAAGGTCCTTTTCTGGGTCACAAAAGGGCCATGTACCAGCAAGGAGTCCTGAGGCTTAAGCTTCATTAGCTCTGCGGTAACTTCACTCCAGCTGCATTTGTTGTATTGTACCTTTCCTGCCTGCTTCACAGAAGTGAAACTTCAGTTAGGACTTTGGTGTTTGTTTTCAATAACAGCAGAATTAGAGCTAGGTCTACTTCATGCACCCACTGTTTAATGAAGTGGACTTGAAAATGAAGGTGCCTCAATGCTTTCCAGGCTCTGGAGATACAGTATGTCAGCCTCTGGGCCAAGCTTTCCTCTCATCTTTTCTGGACCTTGCTCCCTCAATTATTTACCTGTTACTATATATTTAACCTCTCCTGCTTTCCTTTATATATATCTCTGTTGCTCAACTTTGGTACTATTGGCATTATAAATAAGTCTCCATTGTGGAAGAGGGTGTCCTGTGGATTGTAGACTATTTAACTGTCCCTGGCCTCCCTCCAATAGATGCCAACAGAACTCTCCCCCCAGTCATGACAATCTAAAAGTCGCCAGACATTACAAGATACCCCTTTACAGGCAAAGCTGCTGAGGTCAAACCAGAGTCTAGCCCATCATTCTATAAGCAGGGTCCAGACTCCAGCATAGAAAAAAAAAATACCCTTAATTATGTATCTATGTGATACCAAATTCCTCCTTCTTCCCATGAGATCAAGCACTTTGAGGGGAGCCAAAGCCCATTTTCTGTATTTTACCACTCAGTATTTATTTCTCAGCTTTTAATACGTTTTAAAATGCAACATTTCATACTTAATATAAATAATATAAACATGTTAGCATGATAATGAAATTAACACCTGTGAACCCACCGCCCAACTCAAGAATGAGAGTATCTCCAGTCCCATTTGTAGATGCTACCTTTACCTTCCTCTGTCTTTCCCTCCTCATAGCTCTGCTACTTAGAAGCAATTACTACCCTGTATTTTATGGCTATCTGTTTTCATTTTAAAACATTTTATCATAATAATTTTTTCTTCTGGGATTTTTTTTTGTTTTATTCAATATTATTTCTTACATTCAGTCATCTTTCTTGTAGATAGAGTACCATTTGTTGTAGAAATAGAATAGTGAATTAGGAACACAAATTAGATTTCTAGGTTCACATCCTGGCTCTGCATTTATAACATTCTGCAAATTCCTTTACCCTGTTATGCTTCTGTTTCCTCACTTATAAAAGGAAAAGTGTTAGTCTTCTCTGAGGATGAAAATGAGTTAAGGGAAGTAAAAGACCAAGTGCTATGCTTGGCACACATTAGAAGCTATGGTATAAGCTCTTGTTATTCACTTTGACTTGTATGTAATGTATTTCATCATACGAATATAGCACAATTTACCCATTACCTGTCAAAGAATAATTAGGTGGTAACCAGTATTTTTGCTTTATTGATGTTTCTGTGATCACTGTAGTAAACACCTCCTAATACACATTCCTCAGGAATACCCCCAGAACCTATATCCTGGAGGGGATTGGCTGGTTACAGATTCATTGCTGTTGATGTTCACCTGTACAAGACAGTGCCTCATACTTTTGCAAAGTGGAAAGTAGTTTTACAAAGTCCCCTTCCCTCCAGCAGTGTCTGAGTTCCTAGTGATCCACGCACCCTCCAAACCTTCCATCGGTCTCTTTCATCAACATATTTTTCATTAGTCTTCCCTTGGTTCATTTGTTTATCCCCACCTAATACCTCACTGTCATTGCAATTACAATACATTTTTATTTATTTTTTACTTTGCTTTTTTATTGTAATTTTCATAACCCAATTTTTATGGGTTTATAAACCCATAAGCAGGACATATATATTCTAAAAGATTATATTAAAGAAAATACAGAATGGGATGCCTGGGTGGCTCAGTTGGTTGGACATCTGCCTTTGGCTTAGGTCATGATCTCACTGTTCATGAGTTTGAGCCCCACATTGGACTCGGTGCAGAGCCTGGAGCCTGCTTTGGATTCTGTATCTCCCTGTCTGTCTGTTCCTTCCCCACTTGCACTTTGTCTTTCTCTCTCTCTCAAAAATAAATAATGAAAAAAAGAAAAAAGAGAATACAGACCAAAAAATATCATACTGTAGTAGCAGATAGTGCTAAGTGCTGCTTATCAAGAAAAATGAAGTGAGTTAGGAAGACAAGAGTAAAGGGGTTGCTGTATTAAAAAGGGTGATCAGGAGAAGATTTTTCAGAGAAGTGATACTTGAGAAGCCACCTAACTTGTACCTGTATTTCAAGGCTCAATAGCCAGTTGTGGCTAATGGCTCCCATATTGGACTGTGGGGGGCTAGAGAAGTAATATCGGACTGTGTGACTGAGTTGATTTCAAGGACTAGATCATTGAATGATCAGAGATTAGGGCGCCGGTTGGAGTGGGTGATAGCTGATGATTCATCTTTATGAAGAGGAAAACAGTAATCTGGGAGGAAAAAAAAAACCTTTCAGTTAATGAGGAGGATGTGACAAAGGATGATGGTGGATTACTACAAAGAGATAGCAAGTGGTATTGTTTTGATCACATGAGCTTCAAAGTAATAAGGGATTTACACTTATTATTTTGTTTTCTTTATTTTTTAAAGTTCATTTCATTATTTTGAGCAAAGAGAGAGAGAGAGAAGGGGAGGAGCAGAGAGAGAGGGAATCCCAAAAAGGTCCACATTGTTAGCACAGAGCCCAGTGAGGTGCTCTAACTCAGGATCTGTGAGATCATGACCTGTGACAAAGTCAAGAGTCAGACGCTTAACTGACTGAGCCACCCGAATGCCCTTACTCTTTAGTTTTAAATTTTTGTTGCGTAGATGAATTTAGAGAGAGTGAGAATTAATTAGTTAACAGGCAAGAAAGGCTAATTAAAACATCTTTCTTAACATGTGGGTTTAGAGTAAAAAAGCCCCTACCAAAAAAAGTGGCTGGTTGAGAAACAATAGTTTCAAAGGACATGCTAGATGTGATTAAAGCAAGGAGGTAAAGGAACACTGGAAAAAGAGGTGGAAGTTACAGTGGATTTTGCTAAAGACAGACCAGACATTTGAGATGATTTAATGGAAGTGTTTGAAAGGTTTGGAAGGGTAGAGTCAGATTGGGAGCTGCACAGAGCATTTTATGGAGCTATGAGTCCTGGTATTGATTGTTGATCTCTTAGGGGTGGGGGATGGGGGTGTCAGCCCTTCCCATGGGGCCTGCACCACTATGCAGGGATATGTTCCAGTGGCTACTCCTGATGATCCCTTCAGGGAAGATTACGAACTTTCATTTTTAACTAACCATCAAACAAGGGGATCTTCTCTGCCCCGTCACCAAGTCTGGTACTTCCGTGTGACTTTTCTGCCTCCCTCCCTGTTACAGTGGGGGTGCTCTTTCTCCTTTATGAAGTGCCCTTCCTTCTTTTCACACTCTGTAGCACACACACCCTGTTGACTTTTCTTAAGGATTGGTTATTTTCTGTCTTTTCTACAACATCATTTCCTCTCTTTCTGTAACATCAGGAACAAATAATAGTTGTGTCTAGGGGTTCTCAACCTTTTTTGTGTCATCGATCCATTTGGCAGTCTGGTGAAGTCTGTGGACCCTTAAATGCATTAACTCATTATGTAAGATTATGAAATAAAATATTGAAAAAGTCATCAAATCATGAATATATTGAAATATAGCTATCACACTACAAGAATAACAATTTGGAGTATGAAAACATGTAGCTTCTTAATTATATATTAACTAATAAGACCTAGTGGGGAGCCTGCATGCCTCACTTGGATGAGCATCCACCTCTCGATTTCAGCTCAGGTCATGATCCCAGGGTCATGAGTTCAAACCCCACATTGGGCTCTACACTGAACTTGGAGCCAGCTTAGGATTCTCTTTCTCCCTCTGCCCTTCTTCCCCTCTCATGCCCTCATTCTCTCTCTCTCTCTGAAAAATAACAAATAAAAATAAATATTAACTTTAAAACAATAATAATAATACCATCTAGCAGTTGGTCTTTTCAGTACTGTAATTCCAAACTAATGATGAATATTAATATTGTGAGCTACCTATAACAATTCTAAAGTAATATTAAAGTATCTCATATTTCTCTTGGTTATTAAGCCACATATTAATGCTACTGTGATTTATTTTCTGCATTTATATGATAGAAATGCTAAATTTCCACTGGAGATTATGCAAATAGATAATGATGTGTTTTGTTTTGGGTTTTTTTGGTCATTGAAGCCTATGCATTTCAGGCCATAGTTAACAGCTCTTGGTCCATAATTTCTATCTGATAAAATATTAAAATTTTTAAGTAAAAATAAAGTTTTTAGTTCAGCAGATAGAGATCCTTATGATCTACTCTTATTTACCTTTTTAGTCTTATCTCCACTTGTCCACACCATCCCACTGCTAACTCATCATTTCTATTTTCACTTTTTCCAATTTTATTGAGATATAATACATAACATTGTGTAAGTTTAAATAACATGTTAATTTGATAAAAAAAAAATATATAGCACAAAATGATTACCACCATAGCGTTAGGTAATACCTCCGTCATGTCACATGGTT
The DNA here is from genome assembly GCF_003009895.1 of Hyaena hyaena. Lineage (NCBI taxonomy): Eukaryota > Metazoa > Chordata > Mammalia > Carnivora > Hyaenidae > Hyaena > Hyaena hyaena. Next base: position 335,786 of record NW_024081538.1, read on the forward strand.
ACCATTTCTGTTTTGTAGTGAGAACATTTATGATTCCCTCTATTAACAACTTTTAAGTATATAATACAGTATTCATCATCGTGCTGTACATTAGTTCCTCAGAACTTACTCATCTTATATTCATCTTATAAATGGAAATTTGATTAACATCTTGCCATGACCATCCCTGTCCCCCCTTCCCTGTTTCTGGCATCCACTGCCCTACTCTCTGTTACTATGAGTTTGAATTTTTAGATGCTACAACTAAGTGAAACCACACAGTGATTTGTCTTTGACTTATTTCACTTAGCGTAAGACTCTTATAGTCCGTCCATGTTGTTGTAAATGACAGGATCTCCTTTTATCTCATGGCTGAATAATATTCCATTGTGTGTATATACACCACATTTTCTTTTTTTTAAATATTTTATTTATTTCTATGACAGACAGAGACAGAGACAGCGTGAACAGGGGAAAGTCAGAGAGGAGACACAGAATCAGAAACAGACTCCAGGCTCTGAGCTGGTTGTCAGCACAGAGCCTGACATGGGGCTCGAACTCACGAACTGTGAGATCATGACCTGAGCCAAAGTCGGACACTTAACTGACTGAGCCACCTGGGTGCCCCTACACCACATTTTCTTTATCCATTTGTTCCATTGACAGACACTTCAGTTGGTTTCATTTCTTGGCTATTGTGAATAAGGCCACATGGGAATGCAGATCTCTCATTGAGATTCTCTTTTGATTTCCTTTGGATATATACCTAAAAGTGGAATTGCTGAATTCTGTGGTCATTCTAGTTTTAATTTTTTGAGGATTTTCCATGCTGTTTTCCATAGCAGCTATACCAGTTGATAATTCCACCAACACTGCACTAGAGTTTCCTTTACTCCATATCTTCATCAACCCTTATTTTTTGTTTTTTTTAATAGCCAATTTAATAGTTGTGAGGTGATGTCTCATTGTGGTTTGATGATGATTAGTGATGTTGAACACCTCTATTTGTCCTTTAAGAACTCCTTATCCTTACACACTCTCCTTCCCTGGACTAACCTTCAAACATACCCATGTTTTAAAAAACTGTTTCCTTTCTTTTCTAAACTAGATTTGAAGAGGTTCTTCCAGCCCTTTCTTAATCCTTGGTCTGATTTCGATTCTAATATTATATTAAAAGTGACTGCTTACTTGCCAGTCTCCTTTACAAAATAACTGCTTTAGAGCAGGTATTATATTAATTTCCTGCTTGAAGTTATAGGCACTCAAAAAACGTAGACAATAAAAGAATGAAAAGTGTGTCTCTTGTTAATCCTGACATCACCCAGTAAATATGTTTTTTTCGTTGTATGCCTCCTTGCAAATCCCATTGTACTTATTGCCAGAACCACATAAAAAAACTAATTATTCTCTAATTTCTTTAAGGTTAATTTTGTCTACCTGCTGCCTCCATCCCTATCCCCACCCCACCCACCACCTCCCCACCTCCCCACTGGCAAACAAGGAAAGATCCTGTTTTACAGTGTGGCAGTAGTTTTTACTTTGGCCGCACGTTAATAATGCTTGAGGACTTTGTGAATAATATCTATGCCATGGTGCATCTTCCCCTTGGCTAAAGTGAGGATTTTAAAGCTCTCCCAGGTGATTGTATGTGGGCCCAGGATTGTGAAATACTGAAGGATTATGTGCCCCTGTAAGCCCTAGGAAATACTGGTCCTATATGTGATGCCAAATAAATAATTGTTTTTTATATAATCAGAACTCATATGGGCATATATGTACATAAGACTGATTTTTCCTATACAGTTTTAAAATAGATAAGAACTTTCTATTTAATAGACTTGCTATATTATAGTAGTCTTAGATACTGGTTTTGCTTTATAATTTCTTTCATTTATAGCATTTCCCAGACTTTGTAATAATAGTATTTTGCAGTGAAATTCTGCTCTGTTGTACCTGTATTACGTTCATGAACTTAGAAAAGTCAATCCTGGTATTAAACCATACTATTCCCTGTGAAAATTTCTATTTTTTTTATAATTCCATTTGCTTTATCTCATGTTTCATTTTATTTGAGGGGAACCTCACACCTGCTAGTAAAGGGTGGCTTCTGCACATTGCTCTTTTCAAAGATCTTTACAATCTACAGATAATGTGAGACGTCTCAGCTGAAACTGATTTCATCAGCAGCTTCCTGAGAAATACAAAAAACATTTTTTCCTTTTTATCTTTCTCTAAAATCCTTTGGTGTAAAAAGTTCTGAATAAATTAGAGGAAACCGTTGCATGAGTGAAAAATTAAAGCATCTTGAGATTTTCTGATTACATTGTGACAATATGAGGACATTAGTAGAAAATGTGGACGGAGAAGGAAAAAACCTCCTGGCAATTGCTTTCCATGTGTCTTCCTGTAGCTGCAACCTGGATCTGTACGTCACTTAGACAAAGCACTGATAATCAAACCCCACAGTCTGTACATTGGGGCAGGGCTCTACCCATGGGAGCTCAGGGCTATTCATGTTTACATCGGCTTTTGTTTTTCATCTGTTAAAGTGTTCCTGACTAAATTTTCTCTGACTTACTACTTAATTTTAAAATTATAGTTTTGTGTTTAGGAAGCACTTCTAATCTAGATCATTTGAAAAGGAATTTGTATGTTTCTTCTCACATCTTCTACTCTCCATCTGTACTTCTTGCAAAGTCGAGATGTGGCCAGCAGAGGGTAATCCAGTTTATTGTGTTATTATTAAATTCTCAGGTGAGCAGTTTTACATTCAGCAGAATTACATTTTATTTTTCCATAATGCATAGTTTTTTGAACTTTAATCACTAGTATAGTTTAATTGGACTTGACGCTAAGAAGATTTAATAGATGCATGCAAAATTAATGAGTTAAGTTTTTTAGAGTTAAACAATTTGTAAAACAAACTATGAATATGTTAGAGCTATCAAAAATATGCTCAAGAAAAGGAAAAAATAAAGAAATAGCTACAAATATGCTGGTATTTTCTTAACACTTAAGAACCACCCCAGTATTTACACAGTTACTTAGTAATTCAGTCCTTTAAAATAGGATTAAAAAAAACATTTTTCATGTGATTTTAAAACATTTTAATAATGTATATCATTTCAAAATATTGAGTGATGATAAAATTCATCAGTAAACTAAAACTAGTAATAATCAAATAAAAATCACTCTTGATGTTATACAAGGTAAATGTTTTCATATAGCATCAAAGAATTATTGCAAATATTTTTAGTGATGCCTGCGTGGCTCAGTTGGTTAAGTTGTTTAAGTCGTGGCATCCGACTTCAGCTCAGGTTCTGATCTTGCAGTTCTTGGGTTCTAGCATTTCTAAGTAAGGTTAAAGAGTCCTACATATTTTTAGGGCTGTTCAACTACATTCTTTTTTAAAAAAAATTATGTATTTATGTTGAAAGAGTGAGGAAACACAAGTTGGGGAAGGACAGAGAGAAAGGGAGAGAAAATCGCAAGGAGGCTCCATGCTATCAGTGCAGAGACTAACAAAGGGCTTGATCCCAAGAACCATGAGATTATAACCTGCACTGAAATGAAGAGTCGAACACCCAAGCAATTGAGCCACCCAGGCACCCCTTAACTACATTCTAGAAACATAATGGAGATATCAAGAATGAAGAAATGAACAATCCCTACCATAAAATATTTGTAGTATAATCGAGAAGATACGTACATTTGTCATATATAGCACAATTTAAATAAAACTGTAAAAGTGTCTAAATAAAATGCTAAGAAAGTATATGGAATCTGGGAGGCGGGGATTCCTGAAATGGATATAATTTAAATTGGACTTTTAAAAGTACTTGGAATTTCAATTTGTACAGAATAGTAGTGGGAACAGAGTGAGTAAAGGAAAGAACAAATTTTAGAGTGGTTTAAAATAACGTATATAGGTGAAGTGAGGGGCATGTGGGTGGGAACAGGGTACAGAGTGAGAGTGAAAGATTGAAATGTGGTTGAGATCAGATCATGGAGAATATTGACCACTGTGCTGTTAAAAACTAATAAACACAATGCAGGAACCAGTGAGAGATTCTCTAAAAATTGCATAACATAACTACAATTGTAGTTTGTGTACTCACTTTACATTAGTATGCTGGATGAATGGAAGAAAGAGGAAAATGAAGCCATGAAGCCAGTAAGTCGTAGTTAGAATTTAAACCCAGGTCTGTGTGTCTGAGAAGACTATATTCTTCCCACTTCTGCACACCACTGAGAAGCAGACTACTGCCTCGGTGTGAACTTCGTGTCTAGCAATCTGGTCTTCCGTTTACCGTGAGCCCTGCCTTTTGTTATGTGGTGTTTGTTTTTCCTTAGTTCTTAGTTCCTTAGCATGACTGCATTTTACCTTCGTGATGGTGAAGAACTAGAAGAATAGTTTGTTGGTGACAGGACTGGAGAAAAACCACTGATTAGTAAGAAAGAACTGTATGTATTCCGTTTACTTGTAGCAGAGATTGAGAGCCATGCCTCCACTATTCAGCCACGATAAGAGATTGGCTTGGCTGTGCTCAGTCTTCCCAGCCCCGTGTGCTATCTGTACTCATTGGAGGATGACTAACATTTCTTGAAAAACAAAGAAAAAATTTACTCTGGAAGATAGCATTACTAGTGTGACGTACAAAATTTTCTTTTCTCTTTTTTTCATTTCCCAAGAAAATCAAAAGTAGACACATTTATTTAAGCTACATTTTATGGGACTTCATAGACTCCCATATTAGTATTTACATTTAACAAACATTCAGTAGTTTTTCTCTAAGTTTCTAAATTTCAGGTTTTTTTCCTAAAATTATTCTCACCACTATTATTCTAAGCTGACATTGCTCTAGTTTGGATATCTGTACCTAGAGCTCTTTTAGACACGTTTATTTTTGAAAGTATTTATACTTTTCCCATTTATTCAACTTTATTGCATCAGAAGTAAAAATTCTTGTATTTTAGAATTTAATTTTTTACTGAGTGGAAAAAGACATTAAAATATAATTTGCATATACATGGCAGATGATATTTCACCTTAATGATAACATTTGAGTAAATTTTATCCATTAAAAAGGGCATGAAGCAGGCCAATAATGTCCCTGTAGTAATAATATTGTTCTAGTTCAAATACTCAGGAGTATAAACATTTCAAATACAAATCTTGTTTATAGTTCGAAAGATTATAATTCTGGCATATAAACTACTTGAATAATGACAGTCATTATAATTAAGTATAAAAGCATAAACACTAAGAATGATAATATGTCAGGTTAAAGACTATCATTTATAAACCATTAGTACTTTTGTAATGTGTTACATTCCAAATGTATTTTCTTACTTTTCATGCTGTTTATAGGACAATAGTTAAAATATACATTGATGGACACTGGTACTGTGCATAGATGTAAAATGTAGAACGGCAAACAAAAATATAAACAAATTTTTTTAGAATAATAGAACTTAGAAAGAGAATATATTAGATGAAATTATAAATAGTGGCTTAGCCATTTAAATATATTCCATGAAAAGAGATTTACAGGATAACTTTATGTATGTATGTATGTATGTATGTATTTAAATAAAAAAGCACATCTTTTTTTAGACAGCTAAATTATTCTTTGTGCATTTGTTTTTGCTTCCCTAAATCTCTGAGTGTCATAACATCTTGTAATAGTAAGCTATTAAATCCTTAATTGTAGTATAATTATGAGACTCAATAGGGAGTCCAGAAAAAGTTGCTTTGTAATTTAATTTTTACTTTATTTTTTTCTCCTTTGAGATATACAAGAATAGTAAATAGCCCATTAATGTGTGTTGGAGCAATTAAATTGTATTTAGGAGTATTGTGATGAAATGATACATACTTAACCTTTGGCTTTTTATACCTTTTTGGAGCAGAAAAGTCGGAGATAGCATTACACCCAGTCGTTTAATTGCCTTTAAAATATGTTTTGTGCAGAACAGATTATTTGTGTGGGTTTCTGTTGATGCTAAACTCTGGAGCAGAGCCAAGGGACATCCTGACTTCTACAGTAAATGAAGATTGTCATTTCCCTTCCTATCCTGACAGGTTATTTGTACATGATGGCTTGAAAATAACTCCATTTTCAGTGGGTCTTGCTCTGTCATCTTTAGTCACACGAATGAACGTTCAACTGCCATCCTAAGCCTATTACATTTTGGTAAAACAACAACCCAAAAGAACAACAAAACTCGAGTAAATCTATAATTACATAATTCCTTTGGAGAGTTCTCCGTATTTCACTTTATCATAGTAAGTGTTCATAGTTTAACCTTCTGCATCTCTCCATTCCATCCTCTCAGAGTGATTTCCTTCAGAAATCACTAGCAGTCTTTCAAAGTCTAGATTTTTGTTAACATCCTACAAAATTTCTTTCCTGATTAAAGTGAAAATTGTCTCATTCCTTTGCCGCTGGTTACAGCAATTTTATGCTAGTCATGCTTATCTCTCAAATTTTACTGTAAACTAATTCCTTTAGTGAATGGATTTTTACAAAGAATGTGATAAAGGTATATTGATTGGTACAAGTCAATCAGTAGACATTGAATAAGCAGTGACTGCCTTGAAGGCATTGTGCTTGGTTGGGATTATACATTGGTAAGAATACAGAAATAAGACAGTACCTTGTTCCCTATAACTTACAGTTTAATATGAGAGCTATTTCCAGTAATTTCTTTGTCCTCGTTAAGTCCCAGAGGGGGTGGTGCATAGCATCCCGGGTAGATGCCACACACACAGGGAGGATGTGTTATGCCTGATGAACCTCAAGCTTAGGAAATATGAACTCTCATAAGGGGTCTGTTAGCAAACGTATTCAACCTTTGTCTAGAGGGAGACATTACTTTTATTATCCTGGTCAGGAAACTAGTCTTTCATTTGACCTGGAGGGAGATTTTATCTCTATCTTTAAGCCTGTTTGAACAGATAATCTGGAATAAAAGATGTCAAAAGATGTGTAGAAATTCTGTAGGAAATTGCTTCCTAAACAGTGTATTGAAATAGTCCTAGAAATAAATAATCATTATGGGGGCGCCTAGGTGGCTCATTTGGTTAAGCGTCTGACCAGCGCAGGTCATGATCTCATGGTTCATGTGTTTGAACCCTGTGTCTGGCTCTGCGCTGACAGATCAGAGCCTGGAGCCTGCTTCAGAGTCTTTGTGTGTCTCTCTCTCTGACCTTCCCCTGCTCACACTCTCTCTCCCTGCTCTCAAAAAGAAATAAAACATTTTAAAAAGTAATAAATAAATAAATAAATAAATTATTATTATGAAGCAGTCATTTAGAGGAATACAGGATATAATGGGTTTAGATTGTTTTACTAGTTTGGATACTATTTCAACTTTGAAAATCTGAACTTCGTATATTTAAAGAATTGGTTAATTTATCTCATATTTGAAATTGTGAAAATACAGTGTAAAGAAGTCATCATTTTACATACTGAAAAATGGATAAGAAGGATATTTTAAGAAGAATAACCCTGCATCTCCTAAGTGTGTTAATAATATAAAACATTATAAAAATATTTATGATTTATTGATGCTGATAACTGAATTAGTCATGAAAATCTTTCCAACGACAGATGATCCTAAAATAAATTTCTATTTACACTTAGTTACATATGTAGTATATATGATGAATACTGTTTATGCATTCCATATATATATGTATACGTATGCACATGTTCTAATGTATCATTTTGAATAGTTTACCCCTCCACAGTGAAGTCGTAATTCCAAAACCAAATTGAATCTCAAGTGAAAATGAGTCTTAGAAATCATCTAAAAGAAATCTCACCCCAGGTGCAAAAATGGTTTCCAAAATAATGGATCAGTAAAGTTTTCAAATCTTCAGCTTCACTTAAGATGTTTACCCTATAATGATATTAGTTACTCTGTTGAAGCTGATGCAAGGGCCCATCTGAACCTGACATTGATGTATTTATGTGATGTCTTTCCTGATTCATGTTAGATTCACTGATGGATCCACCGCTTCCGTCAAACATAGATTCTAGGATTTCATGTGTTGTGCCTTTGCCTTTTTAGTTGGTTTTCTTTTACATTCCTGCCTTTTTCCTTTGTCTTTTTTCTGTGTTGCAAATTAAATGAAAATATGTGATTTGTTTTAAGTTTATATGCCACATTATGAAAGCAGAACGCCTGATGTTGAGTACTGTTGGTAAGAAACTTGGTTGGGGATCTGTTACACTAATAAGAATATCAAAGTAAGATGTTATACCTGTAATTCAAACCATAGGGTTCTTGCTTCTATGATAGTACATGTAGCATGTAAAAATCATCGTGATAAAATGCCATTGTCACTACTTTTATAAATTCCCAATATTATTCATGTATCAGGGACTGGATTTTGCTACATAATGTGTGATAAGCCTCTTCTACTTCAAGCAAATACGTGCCTCACCTGTCACTTTGATGGGACACAGCTTTAAAAAAAATTAAATCTTGACCATATTTGAGATTCAGATATGAATAGAATAGAATAGAATAGAATAGAATAGAATAGAATATATATTATAATATATCAGTTTTCAAAGACTAAAATGACTTCAGGGGTCAATTAGGTAAAAAGAAAAGTCTGATGTAAATCAGAGAGTGCCTGGCCCATTTAAAGAAACTTGAAACTTGATTTTTATGTGAAAGCTCTCATTTGTAAATGTTGGCCACTAGTTAAAAAATAATTAAACAGTGTACTCACTAAATTAAAAAAAATACCTCCAATCAACAACATCTAATATTTAGTTTGAATACCAGAGTGGTTTCTTTTTTAAAAATTTTTTAAATTATTTTTTTTAATTTCTGAGAGAGAGAGATACAGCGTGAGCAAGGGAGGGCCAGTGAGAGAGAGGGAGGTACAGAATCTGAAGCAGGCTCCAGGCTCTGAGCTGGCTGTCAGCATAGAGCCTGAACGGGACTCAAACCCATGAGCTGTGAGATCATGACCTGAGCCGAAGTTGGATGCCCAACCGACTGAGCCACCTAGACTCCCCAAGCAGAGTAGTTTCTTAGGCTAGCAGAGCACAGCATAGGATGGTGGTAATTGGAGGGAGGGGAGAAATCAGGGAGAGAAAGGGACAAATTGCCGTAGATAGGAACAGTCTGGCTGACTGGCACAGGCCTAAATTATACTCTAATGACAGTAAACATTGACCGTGAGTTGTAGGAAGATATCCCTGAAGCCTTTCTCTGGGGACTCTTGTGCACCCTGAGGAAGAACAGGTTATTTGTAGAAATATTAATATCTTGAGAGGCCCAGGCTACTCTACTGGAATGTTTCTACTCCTTCACCAGAATATTAACTTGAGAACAGAAACTGATTGCCTAAAAAAGAAGAGAACCAAAGAAATACTGATGTAGCCTGGCTCAAAGTGCCATGGAAGTAGGAAAAAAAAGAACTTCTTAGCAATTCTGTACCCCAGTACATGTGGATCTAAGGAGAAAACCTTTGAAGCCAATCAAGAAAAAATTACAGGGTGTTCTCATGAGAGCCAGCATCTCCCAAAACAAAATCTACTATCACCTGACCGGCAGAAACCAGGAGATGACACATTAGCTCACACTAGTTGAGGTTTTTCAGGCTGGAAGGAGTGGGTGATGGATCCAGCAGATGTGGGGATGAACTGTTAATTGGGGCGCTTAAGGTCTTGAGGCACAGAAGACATTTGGGAACTTACCACTTGCTACACTTATTCAGAGGGATCACATTTGAGTTCCAGACCATAGATCTAATGCGTTGTGGAGCTGGACAGAGAAATACACTTTGTTTTTAAAAAGAACTCCCTGGGGCACCTGCGTGGCTCAGGTTGTGATCTCACAGTCCGTGAGTTTAAGCCCCTCATCAGGCCTCTGTGCTGACAGCTCAGAGTCTGGAGCCTGCCTTGGATTCTGTGTCTCCTCATTTTGCCGCTCCTCAACTCATACTATGTCCCCCCCACAAAAGGTAAATAAACATTAAAAGACTTTTTTTAAGGAGCTCCTGAAATAATACTATATCTTCGATAAAGTTGTGGTAAGGATTAAATTAAATATTGAATCTGAGGTGTTTAGTACAAAAATCAGAAAGCTGGGAATGCAGTGAAGATATGAGGATTTTGCTGGTGGAATATGAACACATTGCCCTTCCAGAGAACAGTGCGGCACTATGTTAAAAGATTAAATACATGTTTGCCAAAGACCCAGCAATTCCAGTTCTGGCTCGTATATACCAATCCTGCTCTGTTGGTTATACATACCAATGATACTCTTTAACAGATCTCAGAGGGACAGGTACAAAGATGTGCCATGTCTGATGTGCTAGAGATTTGGAGGCAGTCGGGGTGTCCATCCAGGACATAGGAGTCATGCATCCTTTCATCCCGTCACTTAGCAAGCATTACCAAGTGCCCATTCACCAAGCTCTGGGCTAAGTGGTAAAAATGCAAAGGGAACTCAAGGTGGTGCCTGACCAGGAGGAACAGCCAGTCAGGTTCAGAGGAGAGACTGGATTGCAGAATTCAGGGCAGGTTAAGTACAGAGCAGCGCTGCTCAAAGTGTGGGCGGCTTCTAAAGGGCTGAGACTTGAAGGAGCCTTCGGAAAGACTTGTTTTAAAAAACTTAAGTTTTAGCCTGTAATAGCAGCTCAAATGGACGTGCCTTCATTATACAAATAATGATGTAAAGAAGATAAAATCTTAATTTATCTTTTGAGGAGATAGAACAAAATGAATATATATTGGAAATCCAGAAAAAATGAAATGGTTTTTCAGTGTGGTTTATTTTTGTATGCATTTGCATAATAGTACATTGTCTTTTATTTCAGATACACTGGCCTAGCACAGCACTAAAAATAGAAGAATGCATAATGAAAGGGAAAGACGCAGTAAGTATTACTCATTGTAAATTAAACACATCATCAATTATATCCCTGGTCAGTCACAAGGGACTGACTCCTTAACCTTTTATTTGCTCCCAAAAGGCAAATATACAGTTTAGTCAGGAAGAAAATAAAATATATGTACATGAAACCATATATACATAAACATTTAGAGATAGTTATTTACAAGTTAATTTCAATGAAGGGTTAGGTATAAAGGGAGTTGAAGTTCCTCCAGATCTTGGTTTTTGTTTTATTATATTTTTATCCACTCAGATTTGTGACTTTCTTATACTAATGCTTATTTCCTACATATTTGGGGAAAAATAATTTCAGGTCAATTTTTAATTCAAGGGAAAACTAACCACATTCTTTGTGAGGTTTCATTTTGCTTTGATGAGTCCATTAGAACTTACCCAAGAAATAAAAGGGGAGAAAATGAAAAGAAAGGGGAAGGCAAAGGCAGTAGGCATGCTTTACCTATTCCATGATGTGCCTACGATCTCTTCTACTGGAAGAGTCAGTGTTGCGTCTCTCTGTAACTTCCCTGCAGTGTGTGAGCTTGTGTAGGAACAGTGGCCCCAACCCAGTTCTGAGCACACTAAAACGTGTACGATGGGGCTTCCGTGTGCCGCAAATAGCTACCTGATAACATAGTACATGTGCTTGGAGGAAGGCATGCACATCTCCTTTTGAGTTAACTTACCCTTTTCATTTTCTCTTCTTTTAGTGAGAAAAAAAAAAAAAAACATGGAAAAGGCTAACACACATTATACCAACTCCTGAGTCTCTGTAGCAACTGGGTCACAGCCAAGGAGTGAGTCAAGACATTCTTGCTGCCTTAGTTTGCAGCATGATGCTGACTAATTGAACACACTCTTAGGCTATGTCAGTCTAAGCCCAGCAGAGCCAAAATGTTGTATAATTACCTCATTCAAAGTGTGACAGTGTTTGATGACATGAAAAGCAGGTGCTTCTAGTGATAGGAGACTAGAATGTTTTCCCCATGCCTGAATGATTAGATTTTTCCAATGATATGGATCATTCTCAGAATAAAATGTATGAGTGGGAAATTGAAGAAATTATATCTACAAGCTCTGGATAATCAGGATAGTAGTACATTCCTCATTCTTACCAAGGGAATGCCATAATCTGAATCATTTATGGTAAGATGGTTCGCTTTTTCATTCAATACTGTTAAATGAGAGACTTTAAAAGTCACATACACTGTTTTTATAAAACATTACATTCCTGACTATTGCATGTATTGATACTAAAGTAATATTTAGCATTAAAATAGTATTTTGTAACATTTTAAATGAAATAGCAGTACCAGGGGCGCCTGGGTGGCTCAGAAGTTTGAGCGTCCAACTTCGGCTCAGGTCATGAACTCACGGTTCATGAATTCTAGCCCCATTTCGAGTTCTGTGCTGACAGCTCAGAGCCTGGAACCTGCTTCAGATTCTGTATCTCCATCTCTCTTTGTCCTTCGTCTCTCTCTCTCAAAAATAAATAAACATTAAATTTTTTAATGAAATAGCAGTACCTACTTTACCAAGAAGATGTTTGATGGAATTAATTTGGACAAGTTGGTTTGAGCAATTTTAAACTTTTTTTCATTCAGCATATTGATCATAAAACTCACCTAGTGATTTATGTCGTAAAATTTGTTAAGCGTACACAATATATTTGGTACTGTGTTTGATTAAGCAGGGAATACAAAGATGTGTAAAATAAATATTCTGTCCTCAAAAAATTTAGAGTTGAATCCCACTGTAGGCAAACTAGAGCTTCTTGGCCAAATACAGCCCGCCATCTATTTTTGTAAATAAAGTTTCCTTGGAACCCAGCTGCACACAGTCATTTTTGTATTGTCTCTGGCTGCTTTCATGCTCTATCTACAGAGGGAAGTAGTTGGAACAGAGATCAGTCGGGCATTCAACTAAATGTATTTATTCCCTGGTCCATTATAAAACAAAAGTTTCCTGATTCCTGGACAACAATCTTATAGTAATAGGTATAAAATAAGTATTTCTCTTGGTTAGCTTTCTAGATATTTATTTGAAAGCTGTCTATGAAGGTGCTTTAGTGAATTTATGAGTTTTAAGACATGACTTATCTTCCCAAACCTTAAAAAACTCTGTAATGCCTTAAAGTTCGCATATGTTTCCTTGAGGGTAATGAAGTTTTTTCTAATTACTGGTTTTCTGACTTGGTGCTGATCCATTGTTTACATGTACTTTAAAAAAATAACAGCATTGGGAATAACTTAATTACTCAGTGGAACATATTGCCACGCAAGTCTTTATGTTTGAATACATTTCTGAGCAGCGTTTTTTTATTCTTTGGGTATATGCTACAATACCTGAAAAGTGACACAATCCCATTGTAAGTGTAATTCACACAACGTGGTAAACTACAGCGTGCATTGGTCACCTCAAGGATTGTTCCTTGTCCTCTGTCATCTGTCCCACGTGCCCCCGCTAACTGAGGGAGACTTAAACATGAGATTTGTAGGCTTAGGAAATACAGAAATCAAAAAGGGCTAAACATTTTTTAATATTAACCAGTATCCTCCTTTTTATTTTTTTTCTGCGATAGAGTGAATGTGCAAATTATGTTCGGGTTTTGCATCACTATAATCGGACACACCTTCTGACCTGTGGTACGGGAGCTTTTGACCCGCTTTGTGCCTTCATCAGGGTTGGATACCATTTGGAGGTAAGATAATTTCACTCATATCAATAAAAGTCATGCTTAAAAGAACTTTATTTTAAAAGAATGGTAGTGACTGGGGCACCTGGGTGGCTTAGTCAGTTAAGCGCCCAACTGGGTTTGAAAGCTCAGGTCATGATCTATGGGTCCCTGAGATACAGCCCTGCATTGAGCTCCACGCTGAGCATGGAACGTGCTTGGGATTGTCTCTCTCTCTCTCTGTGTCTGTCTCTTCCCTGCTTATGTTCTAAAAAAATGATTGAATGAATGAATGAATGATTGAATAAAGAATAAAAGAAAAAAGATGGTGGCATTTTCTTTGGTGAAAGAGAAAAGCATTTGCAACGTGCTGGTAAAATTTTCCTAAGTCAGAGAAATGATCTCTCTGGCCCTTTAAAATCCTCATCAGCTATAAAATCTGTGAATCAATTAATTCTTTATGTATTCATTCCCTGAACAACTTCATTTACTTAATTGTACACTTAAAAGTATTTCTTCATATCAAACTGTGTTCTCTGTTGTGTTCTTACATAAATTTTATTAATGTAACTGCCAAACCAGAATGCGTCTATGAATGTCTGTAAAAATAAATGTATATAAGCAAAATTACTACATGTAGTATTTTATAAAGGATATGCAAAGGCTTGTTGATTTTGTAATTCCTCTTATTTTTAGGCAGGTGAAGTGAAGGAGGTGGACTTGGGAGTGGTGTGGGAGATTACAAACTGAAGCTAATTATTAGAGGGTGAGAGCTGTATGCCCCCAGACCCCACTACCAGGTGGTCAGTATAAAGAAAACAAGTCTCAGGTGCATTCTGTCACACATATAATATTGACCAACGAGCTGGCTTGAAGATCAGTCATATAACCTGTTTCAACATGTCAGAAGAACTCTCAACTCTCCCTTATTTTAGACACATTTTCAAGCACTTTTCATCACACTTTCACTCTGAAATATATTAAACAGTATACTGTCTGATGTCAGAATCTGCTACTGTTTTTTAGATCAGAAGGCAGAACCCTACACGAAGAAGGGATATAGGTAAAACAGACATCTAGATATTCTGTGGTGAAGCAGCTAGTCTCTTGATTCTCATACTGTATGAAAGGGCAGTGGTGACCCTAAAATATTTTCAGTCACCACATATAAAGAATAGCATTCATTTCACTAGTGAAAAATTATTTCTGATATTTCTTATACTAGTTAACACTCAGGTGTACATATAATTAGCAATATCTGAAGTGCTTACTTTAGTTGCCTTTTGAGAGAGCCCCTGATTGAGATACTTCAGCTGGTAAGTGTGCTTATAGGCAGGATTTTTGATTAGTCTGCTTTAAATGGTAACAAACCACCTCTACTTGTAGATTAAAGCTAAGTAGCATACACAAACACACTGAGTGTATTCACTGAATTATTTTAAGGAAACAATACAACTGATCTCTTTAAAAGGAGATATGTAAGGCAAACCTCCCCCCCCCCATGCAAAGTCAGAATATTTACATGTATACACAGTATATAGACAGGGGCACCTGGGTGGGTCAGCAGGTTCAACTCTGCCTTTCAGCATAGAGCTTGTTTTGGATCCTCTGTCTCCCTCTCTCTCTGCCCCTCCCCTGCTTGTTCCCTCTCTCTCTTCCTCTCTCTCCCCCTCAAAAATAAATAAACATTTAAAAAAGTATACTGACAGACATGTATGCATATACACAAAGCCAGACTATATACTTTTTGTGCTGCAGATCTATTGGCAACAGATGCTCTCAGTTTTCATTATCTGAAAATACCTTGATTTCATTTTTATTTCTGAAGGGAATTTCCCTGGATATAGAATTGTGGCTTCACAGGGGTTTGTGTTTTGTTTTTTTTCTTTTAGCATTTCAAAAATACTTTATTGTCTTCTGATCTCTTTCCGATGTAAATTCAGGTTTCCTTCTATTGATATTACCCTGTTTGCAATTGCTTTATCTCTGAAGATTTTGTCTTCCTTTTTGGTCTTCACCAGTTTTTCCATAATGTGCCTGTTTGTGTGTGGGGTGGTGGGGAGTGGTGGTGGTGGTGGTAGGAGATTCATATTTCCATTTCTTGAAATACTGAGATTTTTGGATACAAAAGCTTCTGTTTTGCATCTAATTTGGCACATTTTTGGCCATTAAATTCCAAATAATATTACTGTTGTGCCCTCCTCTTCTTCAGGGTTGTGTGTGTGTGTGCGCACGTGCGCGCGCGCGTGTGTGTGCGTGTGTATGGCATTGTGCGTGTGTATGTGCCACAAATGACTGAAATTCTGCTCATTTTTTATTGTCTTTGTTTTCTCTCCTTTGCAAACTGGGTGAATTCTTTTATTTTCAAGTTTAGCATCCCTTTCTTCTGACATCTCCAGTATGCTGTTAAGCTCCCCTCATTAGTGGTCAATTCAGATATTGTACTTTCTAGTTCTAAAACTTTCATTTTGCTTATATTTCCTTTCTTTAATGAGCATTTCCCCATATTTTTATTCATCATGACTATCTTTTTATGTAAGCTTTCAAACATACTTTTAACAGCTGTTTTAAAATTCCTGTATGCTAATTTTAACATCTGGGTCAACTAAAGGTAAGTTTGCATTGATTGATTTTTTTTCTCTTAACTGTAGATCATATTTTCTTGTTTCTTTGCCTGTCTAGTAATTTTTATTGTGTACCAGACATTATAGATCATATGTTTTCAAGATTGTGGATTTGATTATCTTTTAAAGAGAGTTGATTTTTATTCTTCAAGCAGCTGACTTGCCTGGACTCAAGCTTGAAATTCTCTTGTGATGGGCAGCAGCCCAACACCTCTTTCTACTTTCCAGACGGTGCTTTTTATGCTCTGCTTGCATGTGCAGTCAGGTGTCCACCAAGGCTTCGGGAAGGAGTGTAGACATGGATTCAGGGTACTTCCCTCAGGTTTTGGATATCTCCTCTTACATTTCAGCTGGCCTGGTACTTTCAATCTCAAATTTTTTACTCTCTAACCTAGTAAGTCTGTAGCTTTCTGCTTGAGTTCTAGCCATTCCTCACCACATAGATTAGGGTATTTCCTTGAGTGAAAAATCTTTCTTGTCTTTGCTCTTAACTATCTTTATTTCCTTAAGGTAATGTGTTTAAAAAAATTAGTAGCTTGTCATCATTATCTGTGTGAGAGTCTAGACAAGCTGATTGTCATTAGCAGAGGTGGAACTCCATTGTAAGTCACCTACATACACATGATATTGAACATTTTTTCTTGTGTAATTATCTAAGTAACAATATGATTGAAAACACGTTTTGAAAAAATTCTGTGTATGTCATAAGAGGAGCTTGTGGAATATGATAATAAGAATAGTGAGAGATTGATCCCCCAAACTCCATTTGGATGCTTGATAACATTTCATACAAGAGAATGAAAAATTACAAATTATATAGGCAAGGAAAATACTTTGTTTTAAAAGCACAGAGTCAGCCACAGATGGGATAGGTTTGCAGACATTAGTGGAATTGGTTGGGGTATATCAGGAGATAAGGCTGGGGCAGTTTGGCAGAGGATTTTTATGCTAGACGGTGACATTTTGTAGTTACTTCTAAAGACAGCATAGAGACTGAACGACATGACTTTAGTAATATTTAGGATTGATTTGAGATGAAAGACAGAGAGGAATTAAAGAAGACTATTACAAGAGTCTGCAAGATCATAAATATATTTAACAGCGGGGTCACAATAACAAAGAAAAGGAAGTGTGGAACCAATGTGAGAACCTGGTCAGAGGTTCTATAACAGGTTCTATAACAACATTCTGTTGGATGTCGATGATTAAAGTAAATTAAAACACATTTCCAATTTTATTTCTTGATGACTGAGAAGAAAAACTAAAGATTAGAGCTAAGGAAGCAGAGTAGGTTTTGATGAAAACATTTAAAAAGTAATCCGTACTTCTTGGTTGTAACTTTTTCAGTTCTGTGTAGTTATTTGAAAAATTGATCTGTGTGCTAGGAGAGGGTGTTATCAGAATAAGTTGAATTATTTAAGCCTAGGTAGTGAATTGTCCCTAAATGAGTCTCCCCTCTCTTTCTCCTTCTCCCCCACCACCCCTCCATCTTACTACTTCTCTCTCTCTCCCTCTCGATTGATCCAGGTACTTGGAAAATTCCATTATTTTAGGTGACAGTGAATCTCTAGGGAGTATCAGTGTAAACAGAGATTGAGCAGACAGAGTAGTATAAGGCACATCAGGTAGTACAAAATTTATAATCACACTTGAAAGGGGAAAATTATTATAATTTATTTATAAATATAATAAAATAGATTTCATTTATTAAAAATAATATATTTTATTATCAATAGTATAATATATTTATGCATATTAGAAATATCATAAAATTATTATAAAATGATAGCATCATCAATTCTACAGAGAGGACAGCTTTGCTAAAGGGATGAATAATTAGAATATTGGAGATTAAGAAGTGACTCAATAGTGACAAAGTAAAGATAGTAATATTGCCTATTTAATCCAGAAATAGAGTTTTTAAGGGAAAAATACAAGAAGTGTAGAAGCGTCAAAAGGAGTTTTTTCTTAGGATAGCAGATAGAGAAAAATCAGTTATGCAATGCAGTAAGAGGAAATGGCCACTTCTTGCAGATGAGGCGAGCCAGGTGGGAAGTAAGTTTGCTGAGGGAAGGAGTGAGATATTTAATAGAGAGATCTCATCAACAGTTGGCTATAAGGGGATATCAGGAGAGAGAGATCTATGGTAGAAATAGGGATTTGAGACTCAATAGTATGTGTATATGTGGATGTGTGCATGCATGTGTGTATGAAAGCTGAGATCTTTAGGCATGATATCATTGCCTAAGAAGAGAATGTGAGTAAAAAGGGAAAATAGCTAAATACAGAGCCTGGAAACACCAGTGCCTGAAAGTCTGATGGAGGAGGAAAAACCCACAAAGAAGAAAAAGGGGTGGGCAGCCCATTTAGAAGGGAAATCAGAGAGTGAGCTAGCACAGAAATAATGGAGTGATCATCGGGGTTACAAGTTTTGAAGAGTCAAAACTGTCATTGGACCTAGAAAGTCTTTGGAGGCTTTTATGAGAGATTAAAATATGGACACAAACCATGGCCTTCTGGCATTAAGGATTAAGGCAAACGTTTTCTTGAAGCACTTTTATATTTTTCACATTGCATTATTTTCAATTTTTTTTACTGAGGTATAATATAAATACAAGGAGTATACAGTGTATAAATGAATGACTCGATCATTTACCTAGTTCAAATAATTTACTTTTATCTTTGTTTTTATTTTCACCTTTTTTTCTCATAGGTCATAAACTTTTGGGGTATTTTTTGCTCATATGCTCCTTCTAGTTTAGTCTTCATTTTTAAAATTATTTTCTTTTTATTCAGAATCCTTCCTGAAAACTGTCACCTCATTTTTCAGTTTTTCTAATTATGATTGATGGTTTATTTCTTCTTCTTTTTTTTAATGTTTATTTATTTATTTATTTATTTTTGTGAGACAGAGACAGCATGAGTAAGGGAGGGTCAGAGAGAGGAGGAGACACAGAATCCAAACACAGGCTCCAGGCTCTGAGCTGTCAGCACAGAGCCCGACATGGGGCTAGAACCCACGAATCATGACATCATGACCTGAGCTGAAGCTGGACTACTGAACCACCCAGGCGCCCCATGGTTTATTTCTTCTAACAACTTCTTGTTTTCTTCTAAATTCTATTGAAATACTAAGTGGCTTTTTTTTTTTTTTTACAAACCTTCATTATCTGTGGTAAATATTCTGTTCCTTCTTGTTGTTTCTTGTAAGAACATTGTACTGGATTTATCTGGATCTTTCACTGTTGCTCATTTTTATATAGAATTAGTTTTCCTGAACTTTTAAAAGGGAAGTGTGGATCAGAATAGATGTCTAGTACCTTCATGTTCTAGAATTCACCTTTCTGTTCATTGAAGTGTTAAAAAATAAAGACAAGTATGTATACACATCTTCTCCTGGCTATCATCTTTTATCGGGATATTGCCTTTTCTTTGGCCTTCTTTATCTTTGTCTTGGACAAATGGTATTCTACTTCCAGCAGTTTCTTCTTGGAACGGAGGTGTGCTGTTGAATTTTGAGGGTTCACAGAGCTTCATCTTTCCCACAGGCCTCTGGCAGTCACTCACAGATTGAATCAGCAAAAATCCCTTCCAGCTCCCAGGTTCAGCTGATGTTCTAAAGCGATGCTACACTCTGTGTGAGCACTTGGAAATTGGAGAGTTCTTTTTTCTGAGGTGCATCAAAACCTGGTTGCTTCTCTCTGCTTCTTCCTGCAACATATTAATACCCTGTGAACTTTATAGCTCATGGGAGTTCATCCACACCCGTTTGTACTTGGTTACTCATGAAGATGTCTCAACAGCCAGTTTTGCTCTAAGTGTTGTCAATGAGCTTTGGGGTTTGCATCCTTAGTTGACCCATCTGTTTTTCTGGGACAGTTTATTGAGGATAGAATATATGCCTCTTCTGGTATCCTTGCAAGAGCCCACAGGACTTTTAAATAGCAAAATGCTGTACAAGTATAGAGTACTACATGAAATACTACACATCTGTGTTTATCGCTCATTTTACACACTTTCCAATGAAAATGGAAATTATGTGTTGAAATGTAGAGGTTAAGATACAATGAAACCCAGCAGCTCAGGTATAAAACATGTATTTCTAGAGAGCTGGCAAAGGCCTTGGACAGCCACAAAATTAAAAGTGCTTTTGTTACTGAACAACCTAAGTTTTTCTTAGAACACAAAGACTTTAGCACAATCACATTAGCATATTACTATTTGTATTAGTTTCCTAAGATGCAAAAAAAAACATATCCAAAGTTTGGCAGCTTAAAACAACATACATTTATTATCTCACATTTTCTGTGGGGCAGGAGTTCAGGTACTACTCAGCTGGCCCCACTGCTGAAGGTGTCTTCAGGTCTGCACGTATCTTTCCGGAGTGCAAGGTCATATTCTACCTTCTTGGAGTTGTTGAAAGAATTTAGCTCCTTGTTGAGCTGTGGGACTCAAGTGTCCATTTTCTATATGTCTTTCCCCCCGGGGCAGCTCTGAACTCAAAGAATTCTGCCTACAGTCCCTTGCCACGTGATCCTGTCACAACATGGCACCATACATCTTCAAGGCTAGCAGGAGAATATTCCTGTTTAGTTTACCAAGAGAGAGTGATATGATATAACCTAGTCATGAGAATTACTGTACCATCCATAACCACAGAAAGTGCTATAATCTAGAGAGTGGTTGCCACCACATTTGTGCTCCTGCCCATGCTGAAGGGGTGGGATTACCCAGGATATCTTTGTGTGGGGCTGGGAATCTCGGGTGCCCTTAGCATTCTGCTTACCATGTGTTATATATGACAGAAAGGTTGTATTAGCACAGATGTTTTAAGAGGTTCTTTCTAGGGGAGGCAAAGCAAAGGCGTAGAATAAAGGGTGAGAAATGAAGTCATTTGTTTCTAAACTTTGTGGCTCTCCTCTTAAAAGAAGTCTGTGTTCCTCCTTGCAAGAACCATGAGGATTAAGGAATGAACATGCAGGCCACCTCCAAAATTTGTCTTCCCAAACATGGGAAAATATGATTCTTCTTGTGAGCATGACATTGGAATACAGATTGTTGTCATATGTCATTAGTATAGGGTATATTTTCTCAGCTTATTTTTATTTTAAGCCTATTTATATCACTTTTTAAGTATGCAGACTAAATTAGTCATGCAGCTATGCTTGGCACCAAATATAATCAATAATGCACTTTTTGATTTTCAGTATACAGTTGTGACACATTTCCTCTAATGCATCTCAGCTATTTAAGTTGGGATGTTATCAGTTTCAAAATCATAAGAGTTCTACACATTCTTCATTCTAATGTAAATCTCTTTAAGAGTATGTTAGAAATTGTACTCAATCTAACAGCCCATGTTTATACTTCATAGATTAGAAATTTTTATTCTCTAGTTAAATATTTTATAATATGCCAGTAAGAGGTTACAATTTAGACACAACAGGCCTTCTAGAGTCATATGTTTTACATATTGTTTCTTTAGAGTTTGAACTCTATTTTCAGTAAATATTAAAACTATCGTTTCAGGCAATAATTTTTAAATATTCTTTGTGGTTTTCACAAAGAGATATGTATATTTTTATTTCACAAATTACTTTGTTTAATACCCATTCTTGCCACACCCAGCTTCTGATCCCACAATATTACAAAGATTTTTAAATCTGTTTTTTTCACTGGGTTTCTGTTAGGTCTTTGTTTATTTCTATCTGTTTAACTGACGTTTTATCATAACAGTAGGTGGAAAAATGTAAGAGTAATAATTTTTAAATAATTTTGTAACAATCAAGAGGGGGCATTACCCATTTGAATGGAATAGATACATGAAGAGTTGCACCACGTATTTAGGAACATGTAAACGTTCAAATAATTTTTATAAATTAAACTAGCCTTTAGTTAACAAAAATGTCTGTCTTTTTTAATTTTTTTAATGTTTTATTTATTTCTGAGAGAGACAGTATGAGCAGTGGAGGGTCAGAGAGAGGGAGACACAGAATCCGAAACAGTCTCCAGGCTCTGAGCTAGCTGTCAGCACAGAGCCTGACACCGGGCTCAAACCCACAAACTGGGAGATCGTGACCTGAGCTGAAGTCAGAGGCTCAAACAACTGAGCCACCCAGGTGCCCCCAAAAATGTCCATCTTGTTGGCCACATGTTCTATAGGGCAACCCTTGTTGTAACTTCCTGAATCCTTTATGCAAAAGTTTATAGAAATGTTTTATTAATTTAAAAATCATGGCAATTTTTTATATTCTCTTTTTAAATAAGCGATTAGAAGGCAACACATATCACCATATAAGATCAGGTTTAGGTTTGTTTTGGCCTCACTTTATGTATTTTTGACTAAAAGTGTCATGGAAATTATGGGCAATGAAAATAGATATTACCTTACAATAATATTTTGTTTATTTTTAAGCAGGGAGAATGGAAATATTTTATGAATTAAAACGGATATTGAAAATTAGCTGTGGAAGGAGAAGTTACTTATACTAACATAGTAGGTCCCAAAGACAACATATCAATAGCTCTTTAAAAAAGAAGACAAAATCTTATGAATAGGTAAAGAAGCCTCTTTTAAATTTTATATTACATTAGGGGCGCCCGGGTGGCTTAGTCGGTTGAGCGTCCGACTTTCGCTCAGGCCATGATCTCGCAGTTCATGGGTTCGAGCCCCGCGTCGGGCTCTGTGCTGACTGCCAGCTCGGAGCCTGGAGACTGTTTCAGAGTCTGTATCTCCCTCTCTCTCTGACCCTCCCCTGCTCATGCTGTCTGTCTCTCTCCTAGAAATAAATAAAACATTAAAAAAAATTTTTATATTACATTGTATCAAGATTTATAGTTTAGAAATTAGCATTAGCACCTTTAAATAGAACCATCATTTTATTTAATTAATTAATTTATTTATTTAATGTTTTATTTATTTCTGAGAGAGACACAGCATGAGCAGGGGAGGGTCGCAGAGAGAGGAAGACACAGAATCTGAAGCAGGCTGCAGGCTCTGAGCTAGCTGTCAACACAGAGCCTGATGCGGGGCTTGAACCCAGGAACCGTGAGATCATGACCTGAGCTGAAGTCGGACACTTAACCGACTGAGCCACCCAGGCACCCCTAGAACCAGTATTTTAAAAGAAATTATACAGTTTGTCAAATGGGTCCTTAGTCATTGTCTGCATTGTTTCTTCTGCCTTTACTGCCAGTCAAAAGAGTGAGTATGGTGCTTTTCATCAGGAGCTTGCAGCCTGTTATTTTTGTGATTTAAAAAAAAAATACCTTAGGTTATTTTAAAATGTCTTCAAACGGAGGAATTGCTTCTTCAGGTCTTTCTCTTCTGTCACTTTTAACAGTGAAAGCTGGTTACATGACCTGGTGAGAAGGAAATTAGGATTCCTTGTGCTAGTTTTTGTCCGAGAATGACTATGAAAGCTTCTGGAAAGACAGACTGCTTGACACACTTTACTTACAGCTCTCTTTTGTGTGCTGAGGTGAGACAGTTAGTAAGAAGCCTCTCTCTCCAGCTCCATCTGTTGTGAGCAGGAGGAAAGTACAGGGAAAAACTGGGTGATCCTGTGTTGCCGAGAAGCTTCCCCCGTGGCTCGGATCAGGCGGAGCTGATGCCTCTTCCACGGCACTCATCTGATAGTAGTTTGCTGCTTAGTTTCCTAAACATGGGTGTGTGTATGTGTAAAAATAAAAAAAAAAAACGTGAAACTCCACTTGAAGTCCTGATTTCATTCATTTTAACTCAAAAATATTTCACAGAAATTCATTATATGGTAGGATGCCGTGATTCTGTCTCATTCATTTAAATGGCTGCGTAGTATTTCATAATAAGAATGAATCATAAAGTGTGTAATGAAGCATTTTGTTTTTAGACTGTCAATCCCCGGGCTACAATGAAGCAGAGAATGAGCATGATGCTTGGGGGGCTGGGCACCCAAAGGGCAAATGAGCTCCTCATGGCTGTCGACCAGTAAGCATTCTTGTCTCTTGTGTTTAATCAGATGTTACAAACTGGGAGCCATATGCTGGTTTCGGCTCACAGATGTGCTTTGTTTGTCACAGTGTTTCTTGTTTGTTCTCTTTTCAAGAGCCTACCTTTGAAAACTGGTTGGTTTCACATTGTGAATTGTGATTTCCATTAAACTGACATGAAAAGAGTCTGTTGGTGCCAAGCAGTTGCCGCTCAACTCCTCACACGGAGGCATGTTATTCAGTGTTGCATGGTCCCCATCATTCTCGCTCATACCCAGGCTCCTTTCTGGTTTGTCATCTCCACCTGGTCCTGACACACATTTGCCTTTGTTCCCCAAGGATGAGAAAATTTAGGAATTTCCCCCAGATCCTCAAGTGCTTAGGATCTAGTAGTCATTGAAATAACCTTGGAGTGAATGAATGAATGTGTGAATTAATGAACAAATGGGTTTTGTTACATTCCTACTTTGATGTAAAACTCTAAGATTCTAAGAAGTCCAATTAGAGAAATTGGTGGGAGTTTTTATCAGACAGAATTTTTGAGTACCGACCCCCACACATTTTTTTCTTTGCATTACATAGATTTTGTCCACTCTTGAGAAGGTTTGATGATGAAATACTAATAGGTCTTTGTTTTTACTTTTCTGGTCTTTAGAACATAAATTGGGCAGCATGATATATACATAGCAGAGTTATTCTTTTTAAAAAAATATTTTTAATGCTTATTCTTGAGAGAGAGAGAGGTTGAGAGAGAGAGAGAGAGAGAGGGAGGGGCAGAGAGAGAGACACACGGAGAATCTAAAGCAGACACCAGGCTCTGAACTGTCAGCATAAAGCCCAAGGTGGGGCTCAAACCCACGAGCTGTGAGATCATGACCTGAGTCAAAGTCAGATGCTTAACTGACTGAGACACCCCGGTGCCCTGAGACATCCTTTAGGTGTCCTTTTTTTGTTAACTTATAAAACACATACAGGAAAGTATATAGATAAAAATAAAATGTACCCATGATTAGTTTTTACAAATTGAACCCATCTGCGTAACCAGTATCCAGATCAAGAAATAAAACATGACCAGTACCCCAAATCCCTACTGTGTACTTTTCCAGTTAATATCTATCCCCTGCAAATAACCACTATTCTGACTTCTATTACCATAGATTAGTGTTGCCTATTTTTAAATTTTATGTAAATAGAATCACATAGTATGTATTTTTTGTGTCCAGCTCTTTTTTTTTTCTTAAAAGTCATCAGATAATCTGTGTCACACTTGTAGTTTTAGTTCATGCCTTCTTATTGCTGGGTAGTATTTCTTTGTATAGATAGACCTCCATTTATTTACCCATTCCCCTTTTGCCGACTGAGTTGTTTACAGCTTTGTGGTATTATTGTGCTGCTCTGAACAGTCTTGTGCATACCTTTTGGTAAACATACGCATATGTTTTTGCTTAGTATTTTCTGGGGGTGGAATTCATGTATCGTGAAGGATGCATATACCTAGCTTTAGGAAATACTACCAAACTGGCTTCCAGTCATTGTACTAATTTCGTGCCTCCAGAGATGTGAGTGTTACAATTCAGCCACACCCCACCGACAATACTTAGCTCTGTTTCTCTCTTTCCGGGCTATTTTGGTGGGTATGTAGTGGTATCACGTTGTGGTTTCAGTTTTTGTTTTCCTGATGTCTAACAGAGTTGACCATTTTTCTTTTTATTGAGGCTTAGGATTTTTGAGTCACTCTTGAAATGAAGTCTCTGGTTGTCCATTGATTGGTAGAATTTATGAGGGAGCAAATACGAAGCATCCTGGTTAGTTGTGGAGAAAATAATTATCTACTGGTGATAGATAATTTCTAGTATAAATCCTTTCTTTGCTTTTCAAACTGATAGAGAATTTAAAATAAGGGTCAGAAATAAAATTAGGGGGGGATGGTGAAAAAGAATAGTTAGATTATATATAAAGAGATGGGAGGAAAGAAGGAACAGAGAGGGAGGTTAAACTTCTATCCTGATTATGATATTGACCCTTTTTTTTCAACCAAGGTAAGTCTATGAAAAAAGAGTTACATAGTTCTCATGAGAGATTAAGGCATGAGCTTTGGATTCAAGAATACCTGAGTTCTCATTTTTTCCCTGTAACTTAACTAGATATTATACAGACTTATCAATTATACTGTCTTCAATGTCAATAGTGAGAATTAATTATTTTAAAAATTAAATATAAAAACATATTAAGTATAAAGTTAGAATAAAAGTCACATATAAATTAAAAATGTAGCCCAATAGTGAAGTCAGTACTCAACCAAAAATAGTAAAGTAAGCACTCAACTAAAAGTAGCCTGGGTGGCTCAGTTGGTTAAGCGTCCGACTTCAGCTCAAGTCATGATCTCACGGTTCATGAGTTTGAGCCCCACGTTGGGCTCGGTGCTGACAGCTCAGAGCTTGGAACCTGCTTTGGAGTCTGTGTCTCCCTCTCTCTCTGCCCCTCCCTGGCAAAAATAATAAATAAACAGTAAAAAATAAAAGTAGCTACTTATATCACCCTTTCCGTATTTGAGCTTTGATATATACTTATGACATAATTCTTTATATGGGGAACATTAACAACATAATGAACAGTGGCCACAATGGAAGTCCATTACACAGAAAAAGAGACTTTGTACTTGTGGCTTTTGTACCTCATGCCAAAAACTTCATGTTATCATAGTTTTTCACTTTTCACATATAAAATACTGTGACAGCTACATGATCTCTTTCTGTGCTTCCATGAGGGCTATTGAGTAATGGTGGATGTTTTATAGTAGCTTTAGGTTGGCAATGATGTGAAATGGATTCAGTTTTTAAAAAACCTCCTGAAAGTACCTGAAGAAATTTTGAAAAAACTATACCTTAGGATGTTAAAATTATCTCACTCTAAAGACATATTTGATATTCATTGAAATTTATTAACTGTAAGGAGAAAAACATGCTAACCTGGTGGGTTTTTCTTGTTTTCAAGAATGTTTTCACTAAGACGTTTGAGTAATATTAGGTGATCAGGTGATATGTTGGCTCCTTACGACTAACTTGAATTTTATTAGTGTAGTCAAGTTAAATTAGTTACAAATTTAATCACATGCGATACTGCTAACTCAATGAACATGATATAGAACAGATGTATATAGAGTGAAATTTGGTGGTCTCATTAAAATGTTGGCTTCATTAAAATGACTTGCTTACTGGGGCACCTGGGTGGCTCAGTTGGTTAAGCGTCCAACTTTGGCTCAGGTCATGATCTCACGGTTCGTGGGTTCAAGCCCCCACGTCGGGCTCTGTGCTAACGGCTAGCTCAGAGCCTGGAGCCTGCTTCAGATTCTGTATCTCCCTCTCTCTCTGACCCTCCCCTGCTCACGCTGTCTCTCTCTCAGAAATAAAACATTAAAAAAAAAAAATGACTTGCTTATTCCAGTCTGGCAAACTGAATTTTGTCAGGCTTTACTTTTCAAAGGGAGATATTTAAAGTAAATAAACTCTAATTGTACTCATTTATTGTGTTCCCTTTTTTCATGTTTATTTACTTATTTTTGACAGAGAGAAAGAGCACACACACATGCATGAGCAGAAGAGGGGCAGAGAGAGAAAGAGAGAGAGAATCCTGAGCAGGCTCTACACTGTCAGCACAGACTCCTGTGTGGGGATCGATACCATAACTGTGAGATTGTGGCCTGAGATGAAATGAAGGGTCAGATTCTTAACCAAGAGCTACCCAGGCACCCCTTATTGTGTTAACTTTCAAAATTCTTTGATGTTGTGGACATATTTTCCGGAAAACTTGTTTGTTATAGATGAAACATCTAGGCAGAGAAAGGTAAGGAAAATTGGAGTTTAATAGGAATACAGGATCCTTGATGTGTTGCTTATTACCATCATTTTCCTACAAGCAAATGAAGAAAAAAGTAACAGAGTCGACCAAGATTACAATGTTAAATATGCTTTTATATGTACATCAATATTCTCACACCTGAAACATTTGTCAGATTATGGTTGTCTCTGTAGATTGATCAACATGTAGATTCCGTTTTATTTCCTGAAAAAATCCTGGAGCAACATTAACAAGGTATAGTTTCATCCTAGTACAACATCCTCAGGAAAGTTTTTCTTCTCTAATTCCTCATTGTCTCATTTGAAAGATGAGATAAGAAGGTATCTTCTAATCTAAAATTTACATTTCAATGAAATAATACTGTGTACCTCACAGACTTAGTGTGAGAATCAAACTATCCCACTAAGCATCTTAATAAATGTAATGACCGTGTATTTGGTACATGCTGTGTGCCAGATGTTTTAGTTCATTTGCTTTGATACTCATAACTTCCCAAAAGGGAGGAGTTACGCTCTCATATAACAGATGAGGCAAGTAAAAAGAAAGTAAAGTTGCTCCTTAATGTGGCACAAGAAGTGGTCAAACTTGGGCTTCATGGTCCACGATCAAGTTTTTTCCATTATGCTGTGCTGCTTCCCTTCATGACATACTACAGGAAGGCATTTTGTAAATGATGAAGGTCATATAAAGAGTTTAGTGATGGTGATAATAATTATATGTGAGTGACCATGGCCTGTGTGAATTTGTGCTCTCCCACACTCTCGACTTTCATCATCTACTTTCTGTAGACATTTTCCATTTTCTCTCATCCTTCAGTCTGTCCAGATTTCCCTACCTTCTTGATACAGTAGAGACCTCACTGAAGTGACATTGACAAAACATGACCACAAACGACTTTGTTCTTTGTTTCTTTGTTCTTCATTAACCCTGGTTCCATTGAACCTTTTGTTTTCTCCAGTGGGACTCCGAGACTTCTGAATATCATTAGAGACAATTAGACGATGTTGGTTATCGCCATCGTTATTCAGATGAGCCCATGTACATCTAGTCAGTCATTGTTAGTCCTTCATTAACTGTCCGGCTATTGTCCAGTCACTACAGTTCTCGAGGTGAGATGGAGGTAAAATGATATCACGGGAAGAATATAGGCTTTGGACTAGACAGATGAAATTTCAAGTCGGTGCTGCTGTCCACTACCTGTATGATTTTGTGTCAATATGTTTGAACTTTGGTTTCCTCATCTATAATTTTAAGTCTCTCTTGCAATACCTTGCTTGCCAGATTGCATGGATTTTCTGAGATCATATGTGGGAAAGGAGCTGCCTAGAATCTGGATTTACCATCTCTACATTCTCAAATTGTGTTCATTCTTCAATCTGGGGTACATTTATCACTTTTCTAAAATTGCTTCTTTTACTGTTACTCATGACCTTCTGGATGTCAAATTAAGTTTCTTTTGAACACCTTGTCTTATACTTCTCTACTACATTGGACAGCATTTGTAATTTTTGTATAAAAGCTTTCCTCTTGTAGTTTTTAGGACCATCATTCTTTCACAGTTGTGAAATTCTGAATATTCTAGCTTGCTAGCCCTTTAAATTCTGGTGACTGTAGGAACTCTGTCCTTGGTATGTGTTTTTCTGTATTTCATGCTTTCCTTGGTATCCTGATGAATTCACATGGCTATATGATCTTTTGTTGGCTCTGACCTTTGTCTAGAACTCTAAATCCACATTTCCTATGCCTTCTAGACACCCATGAAATACTATCACAGAGACATTGCAGGCAAAGAGTTCTTTTAATAATAAAACTCTGAAAATTCAGGTTGAAAAGGAAGGAGAATATCCATGATGAAGGAGAAGGTGGATCTTACACTACCTGGAAGACTCACCTTACCCTAAAAGACCAACGAGGCAATCACGACACGTGTGCCATTTCTCAAAGACACCACATTCACTCACTTGCTCCCGTCTTTGTACATGCTGATCCCTTTACCTGAACAACTTTTATCCTTATGCTCTGATTGAAAATCCTAACTCATCTTTCAAGACTAAGTTTATACGTCACCTCCTCTGTGATGTTTGTCTCGACTCCACTTGGTGAAGTTAATTACTTTCCCTTTGGATTCCCATTGTATTGGATACAGGCCTAGTTATAAATTGTGATTCCTGTATGAAAGTCAGAGTGTCTCTGGGAAAGAGATGGTCATTTCTGTCTCTACTCCTTCAGGGCCCAGCATAACCCTGGCAGTGGCCATTGAAACCATTCACTGAAAACATGGAACAGGAACTCTGCTTTCTGGTGCAAACAGCAAAATATACATGCTGTTTTGTTTCTTTTAAAGTATTATTAAGATATAATTTTATATCCAGTATAATCACACTTTTCCTTGACAAATCTATTCTAAATTTGGTTTATGAATTTTGAACATAGGCAGAGATTCTAGAAATCACCCCCACTGACAAGATTGGAGGTCAACTTTTGGACCCCTCCCCAGCCCTTGGCAGCCACTGACTCGTAATCTGTACCAATAGTTGTGTAATTTTGAGAATGTGATTTAAATGGGATCATACAGTAGATAGACTTTGAGATTGGCTTCTGTCACTTAGTATAGAGCCTTTGAGATTGTATCTGGTAGTGTGTATATCAATAATTTGTTCCTTTGCATTGCTGAGGCTCATGCCATAGCACGGATGTATCATGGTCTGCTTATCCATTTTCAGAGTGAGGGGCATTGAGGTCATTACCAGTTTTTGGTGACTGTGAATAATACGGCTTGTGGTAGGCCAAGTTCTAAGATGAGCCTAAGGATTCATGCCCTGTCTAATCCCCTCCTCTTGAGTAAGGGGGACTTGTAACTTGCTTCTACCCAATCGAATATGACAAAGGTGATGTGACGGCATGCCCATGATTAGGTTATATTGTATGAAAAAGGAGAAGGGAGTCTGCAGGTGTAATTAGTCCCTACTCAGTTTTCTTAAGCTGGCAGTTGCTAGATGTTGTCAGTAGATGGCAGTGAAAGACATTCTGGAAAGAAGAGGCTGTCTTGGTTCTGGTAAGACTCCTTCCTCAAGTTTCTAGAGAGTGTCTTTTGGTTCCATTGCCCAGACCAGGTGATTTTCTAACTGTGAAGTGTCCACTGGATACAAATCTCTACAGGACAGGGGTGCAGTTCTCAATTCCAGCAGAGGAAGCATGGGAGCCCAGGACCGCATGCAGATTGCTGCTTCCCCTGCTCCCTTTCCTCGCCATATGCAGACTGTGGGCCCATGGGGCCGGCCATCCGGGAGACCACCCATTGCACCCCATCCCAGCATGCTAGGTTCTGCAGAGGGGGGCCTCCCCAACTCCAGGTTCCCTTGAGGCCTGGTGCATGCAAGACATGGCCTGCCTGGGAGCTGTTACCCTTTCCCGGGGACAGTGAACCCAGTCAACCTTGGCAACAGCGCAGGCTCCTCCACCCTCCAGTGGCATGAAACCACACCCTCTCTGGTGAGGTGTGGGAGCCCCCTCCCAGGTGCTTCCTTCCGAAGCCTTCCTTTCATCACACTTGCTCTCTTGTCATCACTTAATCATCGTTTACATTAAACATCCCCTGTTTAACTCACTGTATCATGTTTTTGGTCCTTGATTGGATCCATACTGATGTGAAACGTGACCTACTTTTTCTGCCATTTAGGAGCCACAAATTTGCTGATTTTCCATTCAAGTTACTGAAGGGATTTTCCCAAAGCAGAAAATGTGCATCAGCGTATGCTCCTAAACAGGAGTGAGTGCTACCATATGCTAGAAAGTCCAAGGACATTTGATTAGCTATGATGCAGAACCAGATTGGAGGAAGGCACTGAGCCTCAAACCGTCCTGACAGAGCAGTGCTTCCTTAGGGGAAGCAGCGAGGCTTTCTGGCAAACTCTCCAGACCTTGCTAGAAACATCTGGAGAAGGGCTAGGTGAAGCACTCTGCTTTTGTGACACAGAGACTGGCCTCAACATAAAGCTGTATACAGAAGGCTTATAACACAAAACTAAAACACAAAAACAAAAAAACTGGCCTGCAAGGTAGTGGCTTTAGGACAGGCAGGAAGTGAGAAACACAAGTCATCCAACCTCGCACCCATGTTGTTTACCTTCTGGGGCTTTCTTAAATTTTGTTTTTAATGTTTTATTTATTTTTGAGAGAGACAGAGATAGCATGAACAGGGGAGGGTCAGAGAGAGAGGGAGACACAGAATCTGAAGCAGGCTCCAGGCTCTGAGCTAGCTGTCAGCACAGAGCCCGATGCGGGGCTCAAACCCACGAACTGTGAGATCATGACCTGAGCCAAAGTCGGATGCTGAACCAGCTGAGCCACCCAGGTGCCCCAGCCTTCTGGGACTTTCCACAGGACTCCCATCCTCTTCCTCTCAGGTGGCTAAATCCTGTCAAGATAATGTAACATTTATATCAGTTAACTATGTGAGAGGACAAAAGTAACATGAGTCAAGAGGACCCTGAGATAGTTACGTGGAGAATTGCTCACCTCATTTCAAAAGAAACCAGGCTGATAGACACCTTTCCTTTAAAAAACTTTTTTTAATGTTTATTTTTGAGAGAGAAACACAGAGTGTGAATGGGGGAGGGGCAGAGAGAGAGGGAGACAGAGAATCCGAAGCAGGCTCCAGGCTCTAAGCTATCAGCACAGAGTCTGATGCGGGACTTGAAACCATGAACTATGAGGTCATGACCTGAGCTGAAGTTGGACACTTAACGGACTGAGCCACCCAGGCGCCCCTGTAAGACACCTTTTCACTCCAGTGATGTGCACGTAAGAATCCATGGACCTCGGGGCTTAAAGAAAAGGTTCTGAATCTAAAATACTGTAGAACTGGAAATGGAAAAGTATCCATTGAAGGAATGGAGATAGAATATAGTATTCTTCTGACCTGTAGGTAAACTCAACATGAGTTCTAGGAAATAAGATATCAAAGATGCTATAAAGACTGGATAGAAATAAAACACAGCTTCAGCAGTGGTTCTCTCGATATTAGGATTATGAATAATCATTATTTTCAGCCTTTACTTATTAATAGTCTATATTTTCCTCCATGATTATATATTGTTTTAATAGTAATGATACTGTTTCCATCCTTTACAGTCGTACAAGTCACTGCCTTCTCCTTTTAAGGAATTTAAAGAACTGACTCAAATTGAAAGCAGTTTTTCAACGTTTCTGCAGCCTCATTCCCTTCTCCAGACTAAATCACCATGCCGTGCGTTGGGTTGTCTCTCTCACACCTCTCTTGTTCTCTCTGGAGGTGCTCAACCCATACTGATAAGTGTGGTTCATTGTGTGTGTATGTGTTTATATTTCAGACCTGTAGGCTTAAAATCCCGGTCTCCTTTTGGCTGTCTAACTCGGGGCAGTGTCAGTGTCTTCCTCCATAAAATGAGCTTATGACAGTGTTCCATGTATAAGCTCATTGTGAGGACTGAGTAAGGTAAGTAAAGCACCTCGGACAGTGTTAGTCACGTAGCGAATGTCAGGGATCACCAGCTGTCACGGTCCCCACCAGCAAGAGCCTCTCATTCCTTTACACTCTTCAGGGGTTGGTGTCAGTCATTGCCATCACATGTTCCTTCACAAATCTGAATTCCTAGCTCTAACATAGCTTCTGGTATCTCATATCTGATATCTTATAAATGACTTCCTGCCATTCAAAAGGTTTCCATGAAATAGAACCCTGCACCGAGCACTGCACTAAATGTGGAGTCTGCTTAAGATTCTCTCTCCCCCTTCCTCTCTCTCTCTCTCTGCTCCTGGCTTATGTTTTCTCTCTCTCTGCTCCTGGCTCATGTTCTCGATCTCTCTATCAAAACCTCAAAATAAATAAACATTTTTTAAAGTATCAAAATCAGTAACTCCAACACACTCCTAGTATGAAATGTACCATGTTTCCTTTAAAATTGATTCTTTAATGCTCTTCTACTGTGCTCCTAATCACAGTTAAGATATTACTCTTTTCTTTTTCACCCATGCTTGCAACCTCACTGCTTTGTTGTCTACCCAGCTTTCCCCCAGACTGAATCAGGAGCAATGTTTTTTGTTGTTTTGTTTTTTTGTTTTTTTGTTTTTTACTGTATCTTTAAACTACCTTTCCAATTCATTCCTCTTTCTGTTCCTTTGCCAGAACTATTGTTATCCCTAACTGTTGCCACGAGTTTCCTTACAGTCTCACTGGCTCTTCACCCTGGCTTTATCTCTGCTGTCAAATTAACTTCACTAAACAATAAGTCTGTTCAGAACATTCAAGATCTACCATTGCACACTGAGCGAAGAAGGTCTGAGTGCCTTATGTCAGACAGCCTGTGTTCTTTAGTCTGCCTCTAACCTACACTGTGTCTTCGCTCCCTCCCCCTCATTAAACTTTCCCTGTAGAAGTTTGGTTACAGTCAGTCAGGGCTCCTCACTTCTTTCTTACCATCATTCATCATGAAATGTTTTTTGTTGTTCTGTTTTGTTTCGCTTTGTTTCTCTTTCTAGAATATCTTTCTATAAAAGAGTAGCTAAGAAGGTTGGGAATTAGATCTTCCTGTTAATAGCTATAAAAATCTGAATAAGTTTCTTTATATCTCTGAGCCTCAGAAACTTTACTTATAAAATAGGATAAAAACATCTGTCTTAAGGGGCGCCTGGGTGGCTTAGTCGGTTAAGCGTCCGACTTTCGCTTAGGTCGTGATCTCGTGGTTCGTGGGTTCGAGCCCCGCGTCGGGCTCTGTGCTGACTGCCAGCTCAGAGCCTGGAGCCTGTGTCAGTCTGTGACTCCCTCTCTCTCTGACTCTCCCCTGCTCACGCTGTCTCTCTCTCTCCTAGAAATACATAAAAATATTTTAAAAAAAATCTGTCTTAAAAGGTTGTGGTAACAATGAAATAAACAAGCAGTGTTCTTAGGGGTGCCTGGCTGACTCAGTCACTGAAGTGTCTGGCTCTTGATTTCGGCTTAGGTCATGATCTTGGGGTTGATGAGATCAAGCCCCACATCGAGCTCATGGATTCTTGCATAGGATTCTCCCTCTGCCTTTGTCTCCCTGCCCCTCCCCAACTCACATACTTGTGCCCCACTCTCTCAAAATAAATAATAAAAATAAAACTTAAAAAATATATATGTCTCCTCAGGTTGTAGTGACAATGAAGTACACAAATAGGCAATGTTCTTAGTACAGCATCTGAGATACAGAGAGTGTTCCTAATATAAATCTTAACCAGCTTTAGTGGGTTTTTTTTTTCTTACTTCCCTGGGAAAAACACTTGAGTATCACTCCTACTCCTCTCAGCCCACACCACTCTACCCCAGTACTAAAATTAGGCTCCAAGTTCTCGCTCTCATCCTAGTGTGTCCTTTTTTCTAGGACTTTACACACTGAAGCACTTATTATAGTCATTATATTTCCCCTATCTCTAGCCTGAAAGACGTAGTTCCTGTCTTGTGATGTTCTTTGGAGGATCACGGTACATTTATTTTATTTTATTTTTATTATTATTTTTTTTTACAAATAGTTATTTGTCAAATTAGTTTCCACATAACACCCAGTGCTCATCCCCACAAGTGCCCTCCTCCATGCCCATCCCCCCTCCCCCCTACATCCATCAGTCCTCAGTTTGTTCTCAGCATTCAAGAGTCTCTCATGGTTTGCCTCTCTCCCTTTCCCCCACCATTTCCCCCCTTCTTCTCCCCCATGGTCCTCTGTTAAGTTCCTCCTAATCCTCCTATACGTGCAAACATATGATATTTGTCCTTCTCTGCCTGACTTATTTCACTCAGCATAACACCCTCAAGGTCCATCCAGGTTGCTACACATGGCCAGATTTCATTGTTTCTCATTGCCATGTAGTATTCCATGGTATAGATAAACCACATCTTCTTGATCCATTCCTCTGTTGATGGACGCTTAGGCTCTTTCCATGTTTTAGCTATTGTGGAGAGTGCTGCTATGAACATTGGGGTACATGAGCTCCTATGCCTCAGCATTTCTATATCCCTTGGGTAAATTCCTAGCAGTGCTATTGCTGGGTCATAGGGGAGTTCTATTGTTAATTTTTTGAGGAACCTCCACACTGTTTTCCAGAGGGGCTGTACCAGTTTACATTCCCACCAACAGTGTAGGAGGGTGCCCGTTTCTCCACATCCTCGCCAGCATCTAGAGTTCTCTGATTTGCTCATTTTAGCCACTCTGACTGGTGTGAGGTGGTATCTCAGTGTCATTTTGATTTGTATTTCCCTGATGAGTAGGGATGCTGAGCATCGTTTCATATGTTTGTTGGCCATCTGGATGTCCTCTTTGGAGAAGTGTCTGTTCATATCTTCTGCCCATTTCTTTACTGGGTTGTTTTTTTTTTTGGGTGTGGAGTTTGGTGAGTTCCTTATAGATTCTGGATATCAACCCTTTATCTGATATGTCATTTGCAACTATCTTTCCCCATTCCGTTGGTTGCCTATTAGTTTTGTGGGTTGTTTCCTTTGCTGTGCAGGATCACTGTACATTTAAATACCTATCTTAAAGATTTGTCATATACAGGAGAACATTTAGGTGAAAGTGTTTTGTGTTTCAAGTGCTCTGCAGAAGTGAACTGTTACTCCCTATGTAGCCCCTTTCCCAGTGCTGTGCAGAGTAATGACGTGCACGTTGAATGAAATACACAATGACATGATATCTTGGCATATGTTAGGTAGTGTGTTTATTCTCCATTCCGTTATCACTGATGCTGTGATCTTAGTGAAACATGCTGGTTGCCTCTTTTAATTGTATCATATCTCTATTCCATCTGGATCTACAGGCATGAGCCTTCAAAGCAATCAGTCAACACAAGAAACATGTTAAGAATATGCTCACATCCCTTTTATGTTTGTATAATAAGCTGATTTTTGTGGTTTGATAAAGAAGGGGATGAGATGCCAGAAGAAGGGTAAGACATACACCCTCACTCTCAAGACCAGGTCATGGAACGGGCCTTTCCATTTCAAGTACATAGCAAATTAGGCCATGGCCCAAGGATCGTAAAGTCAGAAAGGGTTTAAATATTATCAGCTTTGAAACTAATTTTGGAATACTCTTCTCTAAATGGATAAGAATTCTATGGTGGAGATACAATTCCTCATATGTATATTTCCTCTTTCTCAGAGAGAAGGCCAGGAATCCCTTAACCTAGACTCTCATAGCCATGGAAGACTTTACCCCTTCACCCTATTTTCCAAAAATTTCCTTTGTTGACACCATTAACTCCAAGAGCTGTATGGATCCAGCCAGGACTAAATGACAAATCAGCTGTCACAGAAAGCGTCCTTTCCCTTGCAGCTGGCCCATCCTTACTGTGCAGATGGTGAATTTATTTTTTCTTTTACCAGAAATTCTTTTCTGTCTTCTCCACACAGGACTGTGATGCTTTGTGATCATGTATGACTCAGTCAGCAGTGGGAACACTCATAAGATTGAGGAGGTTTCAGACGTGTCCAAGGGAAAGGGAATAGGGACTGAGAAACCAGGACTTGCTCCAAAGGCTGTCTGTATGCTGAAAAGGGGCTATGACTTCCTTCCCATGAAAAGTACATATTCATAGTTTTATAAAAAGCATCTTTGTCCCCAAAAAAGAATCTTGATTCTTACTTCATTGTGTGTGGTCAGAATAACAGTGAGAGTAGTCAAACCCAGAGGAGGTGGACAGGAAAAACAGTACCCCAAAGAAACCCAGATCTTAAAGCTAACTTGAGTGAAAAAGGATCTTTTCTTGCCAAGTGTAAATGTCTAAATAATTACTGCCATCCTTCGGTTAACTTTTTTTAAGTATACATGAAGTTTTCTTCGTGAACATTTCTAGCATTCTCTGCTATGTGTTGATATTAATATTAAGTTTATATTAAAGAGTAACTTAATATTATATCTTAATATTTTACATATTAAAATATGTAAATGCTTGTTTTTATTGTCATATGTATACATTACTACATATATATAAATTATATATATATGTACTATGTATTCTAAGAAGCAGACTTTAATTCCTCATTTATGCTATACCAATGATTTTATTATACAGTATATAGCAAATATCAGAAGTTAAACCCTGTTTACACTGAACAAATATTTACTATCACTATTTTTTTCTACTAAATTTGCCCTAAAATATCTACATAGGATAGAAGTCCATATTTGCTCAAAAAATATCCGATTGTAACCACATTCGCTAGACTTCTTGGTGTTTAATTAAGCAGCTGAGACTATGAAATCTAGGTCATGATGCCCATTATCACAAAACTCTATTTTCTTCAGCTTTTTTATATGTAAACCTGCTTTGAACATTGTATAATTTGTTATAATTTGCCTATGTAAAAAGATTCCAAGTAAGCTACTTAGTAATTTATTATGGAATGTTGCTTTGGTTTCACTATGACTGGTAAATTTAGCAGCAGATAAACTGGATGGTCCAGGCAAGGATTGGCTAGACATACTGTGATAGATTTTTCTATCACATTGAATCTGACTTTTTCCAAAAGCCAACACAGATGATCATGAGGCAAATGAATCAAATTAGAACCAATGCCGTTCTTATTAGAACACTGGAACTGCCTATTTTTCACATAATTAAAGTACCAAATTTCTTAATCTCAAAACTAGATATTTAATTGTAATATGACATTTTCTAACGTGGCCTTATATGTCCAACAAATATTCAGCATCCAGATCTTTATTTTCTTAAGCTTATTTCAGTCTGTTGCAGTTATTCTTCTTAGGGATAAACAAATTTTGTCATCTTTGTCCAGTAGGTACCCCTTAAAGTTGACATCCCTCTTCTAAGCTTGTGATGTAACTCTCATAGTTTTCTTCACTTCTTTGCTTTGTAGGGAAAAAAAAAGATATTCTAAGATGACATTGTACATTTATGGCCCCAGAATATTTTTTAAACTTATTTTGTGATCTTCATTGATATGTGTGAGTTCATTATAAATAAGGAAAGAAGAAAGCCTTTTTTATTTGAATGAAAAAAAAATGTTTATGGCTTTTCCCATTTTAAGATGTTTTTTCTCAAAATCATGAAGTTATATTATTTATCCATCTTTCTTTTATGCCTCCTAGATTTCATGTCTTGTGTTTAAAGGCCTTTCCCACACTGAAGGTTACATACCAAATTTTTATGTCTTTTTCTGTTCATTCGTATAATCCTATTTCTTATGTTTAAATTGTTGATCAATCTGGAATTTGGCTACAGGGCTGTAGGACATGAGGTAGTAATCAAACTTTATTTTTTTCCATATGGCACTCCAGTTGTCCAAACACCATTTATTGAATAATCCATCATTTATCCTCAGTGCTTTGAAACACTATCCATATTAACGTGCATTCTTACACTTATGGCTTCTCGTAAGATAGGATGAAGTTTTAAAGTTACCTGCAAAACAACAGAAAACAAAAACCAAATAATACTAAATGACTCAACCTTATGCACCATCGGGTTTGATATAAAATCTGGTTCCAAACCCTTGGAGTAATAGGGGTCGGTTTTCTCCTCATATATAGTTATGTCACATTCAGAGAGATTATTTTATATTAAATTCCTCCCTCTGATTCTCACAACAGCCATAGGAGACAGCAGTATGGTATTGTTATTTCTTCTTTTTCACAAGTGTTGAAATTGAGGTTGAACGAGGTTATGGGACTTGAGCCATAGATCAAATCAGAGGCTTTCAATCTCCATGTTGGATGAGCTGTCTTGGGAAAAAACATTTTTTAAGTCTTACTTGACTTCTTATCCCTATTCCTATTTTCATTCCTTCCTTCTACTTCTTGCTAGTAATTTATAAGATAACATCAGAGACGTTATTTCTGCCATGAAATGGTGTATTTGCCTAATATGATTCTTCTATTAAAATACAGTTACTAGTTATTGAAGCGTAGTTACCTGATCAATGAAAAAAATAACTAATATGTTCGTGGTAGTCACCTGTTCATTTTAGCTTTACTATTTGTTAAATTTACAATTTGATAGGATGCTTCGCTTAATTTTATGGGGTTTAAAAGGAGTAGCATGCATCCTGTTTCCTAAATTCATTCAGGATTGACTGAATGCTTGGGATGTGGTAGGCTTCTTAAATGTTGCTTGAATTACCTATTTATACATAATCACAATGCATTGGAAATAATGTTACAAGAGATTTGTAGCACAGTCTCTGGGAGAAGTTTTGCTTGGGGAAGTCTTGGAGAATATCAGTGAGAAGTCCTTTGTCAACAGTATTTCCTCATTACGCAAGGTTTTTGTGTTGTAGAGAAAAGGAAGAATTGAATTCCCTTCCCCGCCAAGGGAACGTGTAATGAAAGAGCTGTGGATATTATCATGCATACAAATTTAAAGAAAGTCAATCAGCTTGTGCTGCTGGAGTTTTGATTGGAGGGTGGGTTTCTGGAGGGAGAAAGCCTCCAATCAAACCGTGAAGATCCAGAACTGCCCTTCTAGAGATGGGATTTTATAACAATGAGGAAGCCCCTAAAAGAGAGACACAATTATATGTGAGAAGGTGATGAAGAAGAGGCAGGCAGCAAGGTTGATGCTGTTCTCTAATGAAAGTAGGCTTCAGAACAACATAATAATCAAAGTTGGAAAAGTGTTTGTGTCTAGTACTTTTCGTGCACCAGACATACGTTTCTGGCAGACAGTGCTTTTGGTGTGGAATTTCAGAGACTGTCGGAATCAGATGAGGGTGAGGAGAATGGAAGGAACCATGAAGAAATAATTAAAGGAAACACAAAAGAGGGAGAAAGATTATTTTTCCTACAAGTACAGGTTTGAACAAATGTTTATTTACAAATTGAGCACAAGCAGTGAGTTAGAATTTTACCTCAGATGTATTGTATGCTTTTTATAAATGTTTGGTGGTGTCTGCAAGCTATTCCAATCATGTTAAAGGGAATAAAACACTTAAATATGTAATTTCATAAATAACGAAAATACAATAAATATTTTCTTCTTAAAAAAACCCTTCATATACATATTCAAACCTTGATTGTGCATTAATTACCTCTTAAAAGGCACTCAGAGTGCCCAGCAGCACATCTACAATGCCCTGTCCATCTACAGTGGTAGGTAAGATGGAGAATATTGTAAAATGAGTAAGGAACTAGAAGTTAGAAGATTTAGAAGATACTGTTTTAGACTTGCAAAGCATCTCCCTTCCTCTCATGTCTCATCTATAAAAGGAAAATAATATTTGTGAACAATGTTATTGACTCTTTTACTTCATAGGCTTATTTTGAGGTTGAAACAAAATAATATATGCAAGGGTGGCCCATAAACTTTGAAGTACTATACAAATATGACATTATGTTTTGGAGATAAAAAATGTAAAAAAGAAAAAAAAAGAATTAAAATGCAAAGCTATCAGCAAGTGTCAAAACATTTACTTAAAATTTCACTCCCTTTTCGTATTTTTTTCTGCTGGTTTATTGGGTCTTTAGGAAATGTTTCAAATATACTTTAATCCATGTTTTATATTGATAGGCAGAAGAAAGGAAAAAATGTATAGTCATATTCAGTCATACTAAAAATTAATTTGATGCAGATTATTAGATAACTATTGTGTAAAGAATTAAAGAACATGATATGGTTATTTATTATAGACATTTATGTTTCATAACTGCATCTTTATTTTTCATTGTTGATGGGCCTTGTGTATTTTACTACTTTTTCTCTAACATTAGAAATGGTTAATGAAATAGGGAATTATTTGATTTGTTTTATAGTATCTGTAATGTTCTCATTTTTTTCTGACATCTTTCAGAATATACTGTTGACACTAAGGGCACAAACAGTTCATCAAGCTGACTTATTAATGAGAAACTCTTATTTAATTGGCATGACATTTAAACGTGATATGTGTAGTAACTCACATATTGAAAAGAGCTTACAGCAGGCTGGCTAGGTCCTGAGCACTCCCCTCAAGGCCTTTAGGGGAAAACTCTCCTGGAAAGACTTACCTTTTATTCTTTAAACATTTTTCTGAAGAGCACGCGCATCTGCTCACGCATTTGCAAACCATAGGCCGTGCTTTCTTTCAAGCACAAGAGAATCCATTGAAAAACTTCTTCATACCACACTGAAACAAAACGCGTAGCTCACACTGCTAATTCCGGTGATGTCTTGTAAATGTAAGCCACATTACTCACGCAGAAATTCCAGCTGTTAAAACACAGATAATGGAAAGCCAGGGGAAGCACTGACCAACATTCTCAATAAGGTTAAACACCAACGTTACATATTACTTGAACCATAAGCGCAATTGCTTTGGGGTCACTGACAGTGTCATCATGCCTCAATTTTTCTGGTTGGTTTGGTTGCTGAATTCCACTTCATGGAAGAAAATGATATTACTCACTTTTTAGTATTTTATTGGATTGTGCACTAAATTAAACACTGCATTTAAGATCACAGTGAACTCTCAAAATGATGTGAGCAACTACTTAATTTTGAAGTCAGCTTGATCTGTGCAGAACAAAGCAATAGAAGTTTGGAATTTGCCTGTGGGTTGTGTTATCATATCAGCATTATCCAGGCTAGGATACATTTTTTTTCTCTTTACCTCTTCTCAAAAATGTCCACATCTCTGTTGTATGAAATTGCAAAAATAATATATTGAATCCTGAGGCACTAAGATGAATCGAACCAGTGTACCTTTCTGTCCTATGTAGCCTAACAAGGTATAAAGAAAGTCTCCACTCTAAAAGCATGAAACAAAAGATCAGATAAATTATTAAAAACTACTGTCAAGTTAGTTGTTTGATACGAATTAAGAATTGAGTCTTTGGTCTCAGCTCAGTGTTATGGTTTCATGACTACACACCACACTATCAAAGAAACACCTTATACTCATTAAAAAGAAAAAACATCAGTCCTGTGTGACAAGCCTTAACTAAAAATGAGTATACCTTTATGTCACACCTTCATGTTACTTCAAATTACGTATTGTCACTAATAAGGTCATGGTGGGAGGGCGCCTGGGTGGCTCAGTAGGTTAAGGGTCTGACTTCAGCTCAGGTCATGATCTCCTGTTTCATGAGTTCGAGCCCTGCATCGGGCTTCTGCTGTCAGCATAGAGCCCACTTTTGATCCTCTGTCTCCCCGCCCCCCGCCTCTGCTCTGTGCATGCTCATTCTCTCTCTCTCTCAAAAACAAATATACATTATAAAACATAATAATAAGGTCATTGGGATTAAAATAAATACCATTATTATTCTTCAGTATTTGATTTTATTTTTAATAAATGCCATGGAATATCCAATTATGTTATATTTATTCTAACCTGTAATCCATTAATACTAGAAAGAATTCATCATAAATCATATAAGTATATACTTGTATATATATGTATATTATTTTCGTTAAATAGCTGGGGAAATTAAGAACATGGCTATTCTTCAGTATTTTGAGCAATGTAATAGTTTTATTAAAGCCAGTGGCAATCAGAATATAGTTAAAAACAATAGGACCATGACGTTTCTATATGAGTAGCCCTCAGAAACCGTATACAATATAGAACAGCATAATAATTTGTACATATTGTCTAGTTTTGAATCAACATACTTGTATGCCACAGTTCTGTGAGTTCTTTTAGATATAAAAGAAAATAAGCATGGGCAAAAAAAGACGTTCGTTTCTAGAAAGGTAGTAGTTTTTCAAACATCACAAGCAGTTGTGCATTTATTATGTGCCAGATTGGAGATTAACATCACATGGGCAGTTTCCTCAAAAAAACCCTGCAAACCAGTAGGAAGGAGAGTTAGACACATAGGCGATTATAATACAGAAAAGTAAATGATATAAAAGAGGGATTCATATGATGCTTGCGAGGATGCAAAACGGAAAAGGAAGAGATTCTCGGGTGTGCAGGGAGGTCAGATCAAGATTCCTGGGTGTAATAAATTCTTTGCTGAATTTTTAACATCATATGGGCATTATTGCCCTGAACACATTGAGGAGCCTGGAAAGAGATACTCAGAAACCTGCCAGTAGTTCAGATTGGCTGGTACACACACTGCGAGAGCAGTCACAGAAGCTTCGAGTGTTCAGAACAACTCTTCATTAGTTTGTTAGGAATATGAGTCTTCAAAATGCATCTTTCAGTCATTTTCAGATTTAAGAAGTATCCCACTGTGCAATCCAATTTGTCATTGTCTTTTATTTTTACATTATTTGACTCCTGGAGTATTGTTAACCAGGTGCTATGTGTAGCTGAAATGACTACATCCTCTGAAGATTTGGACCTTCCTTCTCTTTGTGTGTAAAGATAATGGTGCTTATTTAAAGTAAAGGTATTACAGGAGTTTATCTTTTTTTTCTTTTTATTCATTAGTGGGCTAAACAATTAGAAACCGAAGAACACATGCATTTTTAACTTAAAACGCTATGTCTATCCTTTAAACTATTCAAAAATATGCATTTTAATAGTGATGTAAAAAGCAGGCAAAAAGTTTTAACTTAACTTTTTTATTTTACAATGACTATATGTTGAGTTATAGTATTAGCCATTAATCATAAAATCAGATAGATATTTGAAATCTTCTGCATAACAGAGGAAGAGATCTGTCAAGGTACATCCGAGTTTGGACATGAGGCATACATCTCTGAGAATATTTGAGTATCTGGCACTCATTTATTCTCAGGTTTAAATCTGAGGTTTTGTAGAAGAGTATGTCCTTTTACAGATGCAGATAGTTTTACGTATGTCACAGAATTGTGCCTCATATGTAACTAAAAATTCCACATGATCCTGGGTTCCCGTTGCAAAATGGGTTTGCAAAGTGTTAAGGTCACAGGCATCTTTTTGAATGTAGGTTTCTGTCAATTCAGTCTACCTCTCTTGA
Source organism: Hyaena hyaena (assembly GCF_003009895.1). Taxonomy (NCBI): domain Eukaryota; kingdom Metazoa; phylum Chordata; class Mammalia; order Carnivora; family Hyaenidae; genus Hyaena; species Hyaena hyaena. The sequence goes on from NW_024081538.1 coordinate 380,695, forward strand.
AAGCTGAAGACGCTGATATGCCAGGTGATTAGTACCTCAGACATGTGCTGACATTCACCAATAGTAGCCTCGGGAGCCTTCGTTATGATTTAGGAGACCTGTGATTTCTCTAAGAAAGTGTGACTCCATCCCCTTCATGTAATTACCCTTCTTCAAAGTTTGAGATTCTCTCTATCTTAGATTTCTTCATTTGCATTTTCTATGTTTCGTCTACTTGACAGTTTAAACCTCATATGTTGTGCTGACTTGAATAAACAAGCAATGTTTGTTTTTCTCTTCAATTTAGTGTTGAAGGTATCCCTTAGGTAAATTACCTTTCTCTGTCATTTGTGACTTAAAAAAAGTTCAGTATCAGAATTTTAAAGTTATAGAATGTTCTTGATTTAAGAAAGCACTTGAGTATACCTATCTCTTTACCGGCCTTCTGTGACCAAAACTTGGGACTTTTGACTGCATTAGAAAAAATGTAAAATGTAAGTCCTACTTACTTTTTTCAAATATCCACAAAGTGGCAGTGTGACTAAAGGGTCAGACATGTGTTACATTGACACACTTGATCACTTTCTCCTTCATATAATGCTGTGGGTCTGATTTGCAAACAGATAAACACCCTTAAGCACAGCTGTTTGGGGTGGGGACCAATAATTCTGTCTCATTTTAACAAACTTTTTTTTTTCCTTCCATCACTGCAAATTTTTCATCTCTGAAGACCAAAACCAAAAATGTCTCAAATTACTTATTGGCGTTCTTGCTCTCTGCTAATTTGTGTAACATGTATGAGTAGGGAAAAAATTGACTTAAAAAAAGTTTTATGGCTTTTGGGCACCTCTGGGTCAGGAGCATATATTTGTTCTAATGGCTATCATTCAATTCCAGGGATAAGACTGAAGGATTATAGGGGTCAGGTGAACTCCGCATTTACTGGAAAGGTTTCGGAATAGCAGGATCAGAATGGTAGTTATAGAAAATCAGAGAGAGAAGGAAAAATGTGTCAAATAAAATGCAAGATAGGGACAGAACAGGTAACATAAAGTAAGGAGCTTGGCTAAGTCAAAATCAAGCTTGAGAAAAGTACCGGCAACTCTCAAAGGTTACTCGGGACGTTAGGATTGCTTTTAGGTTCGTAGTTCACAGATGGTCAGGGCTATTCATAAATACCAGTGGGCAGTATCGGCAGTATTTTATTGCAAAGTAGTGGGATTTTTTTCCTATAAAAATTTCTATATTGACTCCTATTGTCACTTTTCCAAAGTGCTTTCTTGTACCCAAACCATTTATAGCATGGTTTATAATTTTATAATTTTATAATTAATAATAATTATAAAACTGTACTAATAAGGATCTTGAAACCTGAGAATATTCAGAGAACATTTCTGTGGTTACAGGTTTGCAATAGGAACCAATGTACTAGTCCTTTACAGAAATATTTATTTTCAAATTCTCATTTATGTGGCATGAGTCTGACATATTGCTCATAATGTGACTATTTATGCATCTATGTTCCAGTAATTATTTTTGCAGCCATCACTCTCTAAATTATTAGAGATAAGTGTCTATACAAAGAATATGTGATGAGGAATGAAAATGATTGGAAATAAATAATCCAAATTGATAAAAAAAATTTATATTTTCTTTTATGGATGCTTCAAAAAAAATCAGTCATGGCCTTTCTGGCATAAAAGACCATTTCTGTATTTAACACTGAAGCTCCCTTTTAGTAACCTTTCTTCAGCGAGTTTTCATTTCTTTGGAGTGATAAAAACTGTGAATAACTTCTTTCATTTCATCACCTGTCTTCTTACTGGGAAGGAGCGAGAGAATCCACGTGGGCCTGAAAACCCATCTATTCATTGACAAAACCCAGTTTGGTCCTAAATAACTTGATGTTACTCACTTGTGCCCTATTTACAATAGCAATTCTGTAAAAGGTCAACATGTTTATGTTTTCTCTGAGCAATTAGATTCTTATTAAAGTTGGCAAATACATAATGGCTTCTCTGGCTTTCTTCCTAGGACCCCCTGTTTCATCTGGAACTGCACAGGTCGGAGAGAGGAAGGGGCAGATGTCCTTTTGATCCCAATTCATCCTTCATCTCTACCTTAATCGGTACTTATTGGCGCCACAATCAGTTGATCATCATATTGATTTTAAAACCTCAGTTCGATTCTTTTGGTGTTTCTTTATATGTGTTGCCTTATCATATTTATTTTTTTGGTGCTGAGAGCAATGATACTAACTTTGCAGTCATGCTAAACTGAGCCAATTGAACTCTAAAATAAGTACAGCTACTATGAAGTAAATGTGTCTCATTCTGAAAACACAAATTGGTACTTAATATCTGGTATAAAACACCTTGTAGTGTACCATTTATTTTTCAAAAAATAAATGGTTGTAGGAATACTTTCTAAAGAAGGAATACTTTCTAAAAACACTGCCAGCTAGAGAAACTGAACTATTTTGACATATGTTAGTTAGTTATATTTTACTCTCTGACTTTAGGGGAACTTTTTATATTCTCTTCTTGGTGCCTTTCTCTGTATCAGTAGAAGTCCTCAGAAAGGCATCTCAATTAAGAATTAAAGTTATTTATCTAAAGTCCTGTTAATCTAGAATATAAATTACAGAGGTTGACCACTTTAAACTTCTACCAAATGTCCACATTGAAATAATAGAAAAAGGTACCATGTCTGATCCAGATTTCCATTTGATTCCATTTAATTAGATGAGGTACCTGAATACCTCACTTAAGACACAGTGAAATTCTTTTTCTTTTACATTCTTGGGGTTTAAAAATGGCATACTTGACAGGGTGCCTGGTGGCTCATTTAGGCATCTGACTTCAGCTCGGGTCAGGGTCTCACGGTTCGTGAGTTCAGGCCCCACATCAGTCCCAGAGCCTAGATCCTGCTGCGGATTCTGTGTCTCCCTCTCTCTCCACCCCTCCCTCTCTGTCTCTCTCTCTCTCTCTCTCAGAAATTAGTAAACATTAAAAAATTTTAAATAGCATCCTTGTCAAAGTACGCCAGTACTGTGAAGGTACAATGAAGGAGATCCCAAATTTAAATTGAAGAGAGCTATCCCTAACACCTAACTGGGTGCCACTAGAAATCTTTATTTTTCCCCACAGTGTTGTGAGGTTCTGATATGGGTATGACACAGATGTACAGATGTATGAATTTCTGTGATTACACTTGCAATGCTTAGAGTTGTATGCTAACATTAGGTCACCCTGTTTGCAAAAAATTGGAAAGTGTAAAATAACATGTAAGGACATTCTATTCAAACTAAAGGGTTAACACTTAACACTCCCCTCTGAGGAATAATCAGAATACCACACGCTTGATTTTGTGTGGATACAGATATTCCTGTGTAGCCGAAGAACTTTATAGTCCCTGAACTTACTCCAGACAGTTGATTCTAATGGGCCTTGTGTCCCAACCCCACTCTCTGCTTCCCCAGCCCAGTCATGGTACTTGAGTCCAAGTAAGCAACGCTTCATTCATATATACAGTTGACCCTTGAACAACACAGGTTTGAACTTAACAGGTCCAGGTGTATACAGATTTTTAAAAAATAAATCCAGTGCAGTACTGAGATGAGATTTCACACAGTAATGAAGGTCTCCAGGAGCCTCGATAAAGAAAGACATGTAATATTCTTAAAGAATATAAAATTGTAAAGAAAACTAGTGTTTGAAGGTAGCTGGTGTTCCTCTGTTCACCCATTGTGTGTGTGTGTGTGTGTGTGTGTGTGTGTGTGAACAGAATATGAGGAAAGGAGAATTTAAGTATGAAAATAAGTTTGCCTAAGTAAGTTTAAACTTTTAGTATTGGGAGTGATACTTGTGACAAAAGTATCACTGTCGATGTTAGAAATGACAGCGTATGAATTAAAATACATGCATTTGTTAAACTTAGTTTTTGTTTCTAATGCTTTTAGTGCTTTGGGGGGTAAGTTCATAGACTGAAAATCAGGATACGTTTGGAAGAGATTTTCTTATCATTCCTTTTTCCATACATCTTGCACAGAATGGGCCTCCATAAATATTCACTGACTAGAGTCAATATCCTTCAACAAACAAACAAAAAACAGACCTTGGAATATGATTCATAAGAATGTTATAAGTGATATTGAACATTGAAAATCCAGACTGAACACTACGTCTATAGTGAAATCCCAGGAAGGTTAGAACACCACTTATTTTCAACATTTCATTTAAAAGGTTGAAACAATTTCTTCAGTCGCCCCGCCACTCACCACTAAGGCTCCCTGGAGCTTATTTATGCATAAAACTGGCAACTTAAGACTGAATTTTTTAAGAGGGGAAATATTACTGGAGGGACATTTCCAAATGAGTTTCATTGAACTTCCAAATCAAATTACACTGTGCTGAAATGTGAAGTGCTTGCCATCTGGGTGGCTGTTTCGCTTATTCAGAAGAGAAATCAAATCCTAAGAGCCCTCCAAACCAAACACAAAAGTTATGGGAATAATCTCTCCAAAGAGAAGAAATAAAAATATAATTCTTCACATTTATCCACTAGCTTTCATCCCCAAGTACCTTTGAAGGATCATTCACTCACTGTAGAAATGTAGCAGCCACTGAGATAGAAACCCGATAACCTACGTGAGCCAGCAACTCTAAAGGAGAGGAAGTAGAAATAATTCACCCAGTTGAAAAAACAGCAGGAATTTGGGCTGGAAAAACGGAGCTACCTGAGTTGGAATTTGGCAAGCTCCATGTAGCTTACTCTGACAGGGAAAGAATGCGTTAATGTGGTATTTTATGACCACACATGTTCTCTGTTGATGGGTTAGGACAAGACTCCAGCAAAATGATGACCATCTTTAGAGCACGCTCCTTTGTTTCTTTGTTAATTATAGGCCACACTAATGGTTTAGTGCCTGCTCACTTTAAGATGTACTTTCGTAATAAGAAATTCAAATTTGTAACAATACTCATAAAATTAACATGGCCCCCCAAAGGGAAAAAAATAAATGTGCTGGCAAACTGAAGAACGTCTCATAATTTCTTAACTTTAGATACAGTTTTCATCTTTCATGCTTTCATCTGAAGCAAGGCTCAAGCCCATGAACCATGAGATCATGACCTGAGCTGAAGTAGGCCGCTTAACCATCTGAGCCACCCAGGTGCCCCAGTAATATTATATTTGAAATGGTCTAAGTAACCATGTGAAGAATATAAGAAATCACACCTTGGTTTTAAAAACCCTTTGTCAAAACAATGAATTATTTAGTAAAAAAAAATTGCTGCATTATTTGCCTATACCCTTCATCCAAAGATACTTAGTACTTACCTTGCTACCAAATTACTGGGCTTGGTGACTGGCTAAATAAAAATTCAAGATGCTTGGGGCACGTCGATTGCTTGGTTGGTTAAGCATCTGACTCTTGACTTTAGCTCAGGTCATGATTTCATGGTTCGTGGGTTCAAGCCCCACATCAGGCTCTGTGCTGACAGGGGGGAGCCCGCTTGGGATTCTCTCTCTCTCTCCCTCTCTCTCTGCCCCTCCCCTGCTCTCTTTCTCTCTCTCTCAAAATAAATAAATAAACAAAAACATTCAAGAAATATTTTCTTTATGTCATATATCATTTGGGCCAGGAAGGAAAATATTGGCTGACTCTTTTTCATCAGTTATAGTGGTTGAAATATCACAATATTCTTAATAAGTTGATAACATCTTCAGCAACTGCAGGATTTTCCTTATACTTTGCCCTCTCAATTCTCTTGCCATTTTTTTAACATTTCATTCTGACTCACATTTGTATTACTAGTCCCAGGTGTAATTTAATATTGACCATACTTGATGTGACTAAAGTATGCTAACATGCATGTTACTAGCGTTTGGAGGGTACCACTCTAATTTGTCATGTACTTTTTCTTTGCTTTCAAAGTGTTAACTTCCTTGTTAGGATATTTTTAGGATATTTCTTAAAGACTTACTAAATTTTATTTCAACAAATAACCATGAATAAGATATTTTACTCACTGAAATTTTCTTCCTATGCTTTCTTGGGTGCTGTTACCTTTTTCAGCAAATAAAATTTAAAAAGTTTACAGCCGCTGAAATTTCCTTCCGGCCCTTTTATTCATAATAAAGAGACCTTTGTGAATATATCTCCTCATTATATATTCTGTGAATTGAAGATCAGTACTGATTGAATGAAAGGGGGCTGGACTATCTGCAGCAAAATTTAAGTGATGATTTCAAGCTCTTAAGAGCCTGAAAAGTCTTTTAAATAAATGTTCCTTTTAAATTCCTTCTATTCAGGACAGAGTTATGAATGAACATTTCTGGCACGAAGTAGGACTTCATAAGTATTAGAAAAACAGGTGAAACAATCTAAATGAAGGTAAAATGTATGTCTTTAAAATTGCATCCTCTATAAACATAGCAAGTGAAGTGCATTGGCTAATTTCTTGAATGCATCCCATTTGTATGGAAACTGAGACTTAAAATTATTCCTTTCCCATGTTCTCTCCCTAAAGAATATCTATAATTTCTTATCCAAGTCTGTCGCTCTCCCACATTTGGCAAAACACCAATTATCCACTTGTTTACTGTTGCTTCTGGCTGTAACTATGAGTCTCTAAGGGGCTCTTTGGATATTTTGCTTATGGATCCCTCAGAACAAACAAACAAAAGTTTAAGGATAGAAGGAAAAAACAGTCCAAACAACAGCTGTATACCTGATAGGAGGATACATTCTGCCTGATTCCTTTTAGCATACCGAGCAGAGTGTGAGTGGGACCTGGGATGTGGATGTTGGAATGTACGGGTCATTCTAATCCATGCCCTCCTCCCAAGAGCATTTGGTTTCTCTGTGCAGTGATGCGTGTTATAGTCCTTCTGCAAAATGATGCATCTGATATCAGAATGATTTTCTAACAGAATAACACAATTCAGTTATAAAATGAGGCAGTTAAATCAGTCTTTAGCCATGTGCTTTCCATGAAGCAAATATAAAATATATTTCACATTATTTAGATGTGTAGACATTTACAACATAAATAGAAATGCTTGAGTAAGAAGGTAAAAAGGTGTGGAAAACTGTATTTTTTCCTTAGGAAATAACTAAAATTTGTATCTCAAACATAGTGGATAAAATCTTGAATCAATTAGTGAGTATACAACCCATGAGCAAAGCTGTTGATAAGTTTCATAAAATATTAAGGCAATGCAATGTGGTTAACTGAAACTTCAATTAGAGTTTGTATTGTAAAAATAAAAAGCAATTCTGTAGAAAACTATTTTATTATGATGCATTTTAACTTAGAATTATTTACACTGTATTTGTTTTTGTATCAGCCAAGAGTCAAAGATGGTCTTATTTTCTTTCATAAAAGCAATTTAGTGTAGACACAGTTTTGGGGGAAACAGTATAAGGGACAGATCTGGAAGAAACAGACTCTTGTGTTCATGAATTAAAATGATTAAATAGGACTTTTCGGGAACAAAAATTCGGGTAACTCTGTTCTTCGTATAAATGCCTAATCATTTTTTCCTAAAACATTTGTGAAAAATCGAGATCTTGTCCTCAGTGTTCTTACTGTATTTCATAGCTTTTGAATTTAAACACCTAAAATATTTTTTTTTTACAAATAGTTTATTGTCAAGTTGGTTTCCATATAACACCCAGTGCTCATCCCCACAAGTGCCCCCCTCCATGCCCATCCCCCCCCACATCCATCAGTCCTCAGTTTTTGTCAGCATTCAAGAATCTCTCATGGTTTGCCTCTCTCCCTTTCCCCCACCATTTCCCCCCTTCTTCTCCCCCTTGTTCCTCAGTTAAGTTCCTCCTAATCCTCCTATACGTGCAAACATATGGTATTTGTCCTTCTCTGCCTGACTTATTTCACTCAGCATAACACCCTCAAGGTCCATCCAGGTTGCTACACATGGCCAGATTTCATTGTTTCTCATTGCCATGTAGTATTCCATGGTATAGATAAACCACATCTTCTTGATCCATTCATCTGTTGATGGACACTTAGGCTCTTTCCATGTTTTAGCTATTGTGGAGAGTGCTGCTATGAACATTGGGGTCCATGTGCTCCTATGCCTCAGCATTTCTGTATTCCTTGGGTAAATTCCTAGCAGTGCTATTGCTGGGTCATAAGGGAGTTCTATTGTTAATTCTTTGAGGAACCTCCACACTGTTTTCCAGAGGGGCTGCACCAGTTTACATTCCCACCAACAGTGTAGGAGGGTGCCCATTTCTCCACATCCTCGCCAGCATCTAGAGTTCTCTGATTTGCTCATTTTAGCCACTCTGACGGGCGTGAGGTGGTATCTCAGTGTGGTTTTGATTTGTATTTCCCTGATGAGGAGGGATGCTGAGCATCGCTTCATGTAAACACCTAAAATATTTTTTAAATATTCTCACTTATTAATTCATTATGCTCTGCACGGATTCAACAATCTTACTGAGCATTTTCTGTATTCCAGACACTATGAAAGAGAATATATAAGACACATCAGGAAGCCTACATTGTAGTGAGGCGTAACGTCAAACATATAAGCAGTCAGTTAAAATATATTAGGGTGAGCAATTTGGTCAAAATAGGCATGGGGCTCTGGTGGTAGTAGGAACCACTCTAACAAACGTTTAGTCAAGGAAAGCTTCATGGAGGACGTGAGCAGTTGGCGGCTACATGGGAGGTAAAGCGGGAAAGGGGAGGCAGAGGACCAGGCAAAACATTTCCAGGCAGAGAGAACATAACAAGTTGGTAAGCTCAAGAAATTACATGTCAGTCTCTGATTTTACAAGTAGCCAAGACCATGAGATGTTGGACAGTTTTGCCACAAACAGCAGAGTTGGAGTTGGAGACTTAGTCTGACAGATTTCCAGTGCAGACAGAACTATTCTTGTATCTGTACACAGAGACTACATTGAGCATGACAATAATAAGTTTCATTCACCTGTCAGAATACCCTGCAGATGTTCTATTGTTTAATTATAACCACACATGACCATCTAAAATTAACATAACATCAGTTTCCAATACAAGTCAGTGCTATAACAAATGAAAAGTAATATATGGCATAAAAATCAAGTTAGTTATTTATATTCAGTATTTATCAAAAGAGATCAGATACTAGTTAAACTTCTGGCTAAGTTAATGTGTTTATTAAATATCATGTCTCTATAACATGTTTCATTTTAATCCATGAAAATATGATTTATCCAGATTTTTTTGGACTTTGTAAAATACCAAACTATTGATTCACATATTTATCCTAATTATATCAAATGGTTAGAATTTTAAAGTAAAGTTGTCAATTAAAATATTGTGATATGTAATTTATGTATTTGTTGTAAACAGACTCAGTTATTATAATGATGCTGAATATTTTGGCTCATTTAATTCCTATTAGGTAATATGTGTGCCCAAAGCCTTACTTTATGATCTTTCATTAAAGTTTCTTTCCTTCAGAAAGTATTGTTTTATGAAGCATAATTATTATCTTTTGCTATGAATTTATTTTGTTCTTTACACTGATAATGAGCTATGAAAAGAGAATCTTTCCCTTCTGAGGAAAATCTTACATTTCCAACAGAATACACATTTGGTTCAGTTTTACACAGCATAGAGTTTTTAGCACCTGTCTGGTTTCTTTGAAGTTCAAGTCATACAGTTCATATTGTGTTATTTGAATTGTTCACAAACTATTTTCTTTTATCTGAATACAAAAAGGGAAATTGGGTAAAATTGGTAATCTATCATTTTTCTTTTGTGCAGATTACCTGTCTTGGATATAGTATTATTTGCTGTCCTAAGGTTGCCATCTAGTGGCTCCAAGGGGTACTTGTTTGTTAAGTTTGTAAAATTGATTAAAACAAGTAGAACTTTGACACAGTGTTTCATACTGGGTGAGTGGAATGAAATTGATGTTAACTAATAAGAATATCATTTTCCTAAGATAGTAGTGTTTTCAAATATCACAGTTCTAAAAATATTTTAAGAAACTAACCAAATATTAAAAGCTTAAGGAATAGAAAACTGTCATGATTTTTAAGAATTCTATTTTTGTACCCCTTATGCTTTAAGCATTCAGCCAAGTCCATATTAGAAAAATGAGTTTTGCTTAGAATAATTATATAAAATGGACTTGCTGTTTTATATTGGAAATATAATGAAGTTTAATAATTAACAACAAAAATATTTCAGAAAAAGCCTCACTCTGGTGGTTCACTAGTCATTCAATACTTTTATGGATCAACTCATTCATTTATGCCATCATGTTCCCCAAGGGCTTTTAATGAATTTAACATGACTCTCTTTTTTATCCCTGTTCAAGTAGTGCAGCATGCATCCCACATGCCGTTTCTGTTCCTAACACCGATACATTTTATCTCAAAATATGCCTTCTTTACATACGGATGTAACTTTCTGGTGAATAGGCCACTAACTGACTTTGAAGTAAACTGTGGCACTTTTCTCCCTTTCTCTTACCAAGGAACATGCTTAAATAAGAGTTCTGATATCACTTTTCTCTGTCAGATTATATTTTAAGTCCAGATATAAAGCATCTTTGATTTTTCAGTTTCTGTTATTTTCTCTGTCACGTCTCTCACTTAGTATACATTTGAGTATATGGGATGAACTCAGTAAATACAGGTCTTTTTTTAACTTATCTTGAAAATTTTCAAATACAAAGAAGAATTGAAAGAGGAGTAAAATTTTACCTTTATACCATTTACCTTGATTCACCCATTATTAATACTCTACCACATTTGCCTCTGTCTCTCCTTTTTCTTTTACATATATGTATAGTTGAAAAGTGAATTCCTTCGTGGGAAACCTAGATTTTATTTATGTATCTCCTATATATATTTTAGAGTATCCATAGTGCATTTTTTGAGCCAAAAACAACAACAAAAAAATCACCAACTATTTCCTTGCCTTTGTATAAATGAAAATTAATTTATTATCATAACCGAAAACTTATTTTTCTTAAGCCTTCAAATTCAAATCACATCTCATTATTCTACTTTTAAAATCTGCTATAATAAAAGCAATTATTTTAACTTTTTAAAAATTAAGTCAGTTATTTCAAGTTGAAAATAAACTTCTTTATAAAGTGTCCTACTTACAATTCATTTGATTACTCTTTCGCATTTTCAACCATTAAAACATATTTAGTCTATTCCAGGTTTTTCAAAGTTTTAACGGCCTTTCTGTAGAAAAAGCCCTTTATAAACATTGAAATAATTTTATCGAAATCTAATTAATAAAATTTATCAACAGGAAATCAAGTTCTCTTAAATTCTGTTTATATATTTGGTCAAAATTTTATACCTCTAACTTTAATAATTGTGATTCAAAACTAAATATTCAATTACATTTATTAAATTAAAAATCAATTAATTTGAATTCTCTTACACTTAAAGCACTTTAAATACCATGTGTACACATATCTGTACACATCCCATATTTAACAGAAAAACATTAAGACATTGAATTTGGTAGAGTCATCAGTGCTATATTTTTAAACCTGACCAGAGTTATATGATATTCAATATGAGAATTTTACCACCCTAAACTGTGGTTACTGCTTCCCTCTGTTATCATCGTTTGCTTCTTTTAGAGATTTTTGCCAGGGACAGGACATCCGAGCTGCGTGTGCTCGGGACAGTCCTTCTGGCACCACTCAGGGACATGCTTATTATCTTTTGCTGTCCCTTTGACAAAAGAGAACTCCAAGCCCCAATGCTTGATAGGTGCTAGTCTTCCTCAGTTCCCTTTATGTTATCTTTCTATTTATTTATTTATTTTTTCCTCTTCTCTTACACTATTTAAATGTCTTTCTGGCTGTCTCCAAGGACACATTGTCATTTCTTGAAACCCTGCATGCATTTGTGGTTCCTTGGTCTGATTTAAGCCTGGGACCTCCACCACATGGTATAGCCAACTTTATTCATTCTGACTGATTAAATCATAAGGTCTTTCTATCATTCCTTTCTAAACCACTGACTTACAAGCTAAATGATAACTACGTGGATTATATGTGACTTTGTCAGACTTTGTGGTTCCTACACTAAAATCATGTTAATGGAAGCAATTTCTTGTTCCCAGAATGGTTTGGGTGAACTGACTTGCTTATAATACCAAGTAAATAATGATAATAATAATAATACTCTGATATGAAGGCTAAAAGCAGTTTATAAAATAAGATGAATCAGATTTCTTATCAAATACTTATTTGGGTCTTGGTATATGTCAGCTACTTTTTGAAGTGCTTTACTCTTTATGATACTTTTGAGTGCTGTTCCTATTTGGAAATGAGGAAACTGAGGCACAGATCGGTTAAGCAACTAGCCCTAGTTCACACAGCTAGGAAGTGGCAGAGTCAGAATTCAGAGCCCAGCAATCCGACTGTACCATCTGTGCTCTAATAATGTATTAATTTCATAAGGTCGGGTATGCAGTAAACCTGGATATGTGTCCAGGATATAATTGTGGCTTATACATGGTGGTCAGATCCAGAAACAATACTGAGATCTTTTTAACTGGTGTTTCCCTGTAGGTAGTGAATTGTTTGCTGGCCTCTATAGTGACTACTGGGGGAGAGACGCTGCAATCTTCCGGAGCATGGGGCGCCTGGCTCATATTCGCACCGAGCATGATGACGAGCGCCTGTTGAAAGGTGGGGTTGGGCTGTACCAGTTTACATTCCCACCAATAAACTATTTGTAAAAAAATATATATATATATACATGCAAAAATAAATAAATAAAATGATATTAATACTAGCATCTGCAAAAAAAAAAAAAAAAAAAAGAAAGGTGGGGTTGGGAGAAAAAAGTATGTAAATCAGAATTGAAACCAAGTCTAGAACTCAGGGGAAACTTGACACTTTTTGATAATAGTAACAATACAAATGCCATTTTTTTAAAATAAATTTCAGGATTTTATTAGTAATGTTCTTAAAATATCTGCAATATGCATATATCATTTTATATCAAAATGGATTGGCTTTATTATAAAACCAAGTTACCCCCATTACAATACTTGGAAATCAGAATGTAAATGAAGAAAACAGACTAAATATATGAAAAGCAAAAAATCCTTTCATCCAGTAAGTAGCTTTGTTTTCTCTTGTCAGTTGGTATAATTTTGGATGAATTGATTGCTTTGCTTTGCTTCTTTTAATAGAATCGCGTTGTATTTAGAGACAAGTAAAATCCTGGGAAAATCACTAGCCATTCATTGATAGAATTATTTGTAAGGAATAATGTGTATATTTGAGCACCCTAGACTATCCAGAGATTAAAGCATCATTTAATTGTGAGTGTTTTTGTTATTTTTCACATGTTATCATTAAAATATTTGACATAGCATATCAGTCAAAAGTGCTTCACTTAGATCCCTTAGACTGTAAACACAAAGATTTAACATACATTTTCCACCATCAAATGGTCTTGCATGAGATGCCCTGGCAGATAATCTATAAACTTAAAAAAATGATAAACTTCTCTATTTTATATTTATGTTGACTTTTTATATATTGGGGAGGAAATTTATGGAGATGATCTCTCTCATGCCCCTAATATGTTCTTTGAATGCATTTTAAGGTGTGTTGTTTCACATTGGTTTTTCCTTTCATGACTCTTATTTTCCAATTAAAATTGCCTTCAATAGTTCCAAACAAAGCTTTTCGTTTGCAGAGCGAAGGGAGATACCTACATGATTTTAATGTGCATACAACATTTCACGGAAATAACTTTATTTCTTCATGAAATGTTGGAAGTTACACTGAAGTATTTATGTGATCTGTAACTTATTAGAATAACATATTATTTTGTTGTAATACCTATTTTTACTTTTCTTCTACTTCTTTATACCTATAGAACCAAAATTTGTAGGTTCATATATGATTCCTGACAATGAAGACCGAGATGACAACAAAGTATATTTCTTCTTTACCGAGAAGGCCTTGGAGGCAGAAAACAGTGCCCATGCAATTTACACCAGAGTGGGGCGACTCTGTGTGGTGAGGCCCACCTTTCTCTCTCTGATCCGCTTAGATCACGATTTATAGTCAGGCTTTGGTCATTTGTTCCGTTTTTTTCTTTACTTTTTAAGTTTCTCTTTAAGTTTTTTTTTTAATGTTTTTTTTTTTATTTATTTATTTCTAGGAGAGAGAGAGAGACAGCATGAGCAGGGGGAGGGTCAGAGAGAGAGGGAGTCACAGACTCTGAAACAGGCTCCAGGCTCTGAGCTGGCAGTCAGCACAGAGCCCGATGCGGGGCTCGAACCCACGAACCGCGAGATCATGACCCAAGCGAAAGTCGGACGCTTGACCGACTGAGCCACCCAGGCGCCCCTAAGTTTTTAATGTTTATTGCTTTTGAAAGGGCAAGGGAGAGAGAGCTCAAGCAGGGGAGGCCACAGAGAGAGGGAGAGAGAGAATCCCAAGCAAGGCTCTGCCCTGTTAGCACAGAGCCTGACACGGGGCTCGAGCTCACGAACTGTGAGATCATGAGATCATGACCTCAGCCCAAATCCAAAGATAGACATTTAATGCACTGAGCCACCCAGGCATCCCAGTAGGCTTTCTAGTCTGCCTAAAATCGTTATTTGCTATGTAATATTTATACTTCATGTCCCTGGAAAGTTTGATCTTTTTTTTTTAAGTTCATTTCTTTTTGAAGGTGGGGGGAGAGCGAGAGCGAGAGGCAGAGGGAAAGACAGAGATACAGAGAAAGAATTCTAAGCAAGCTCTGCATGATGCAGGGCTCGATCCCACAAACCATGAGATCATGACCTGAGCTGAAATCAAGAGTCGGACGCTTAACCAACTAAGCTACCCAGGTGCCCTCTCCTGTAGGTTTTATCTTAAGAGAGGTGTGCATTTTGTATTATTTCCCCCATTTTCAAAACCATACTAAGAAGAGATAGTCTATAGTTAGGCTGTACCTCTTCTCAAACAGAAATTTGAACTCCCTTTGTAAAAATTTGATTTAGCCAAAATCTTTTTAGTTTCTTTAGTCCACATTCTCAATAATTTATATTGTTTCAACAGTTCTTTTGGTTGACCCTGTTGAAAAAGCATCTGTGGTTGGTTGGGTATTCAGATAAGCTGTTTGGAAATATTCAAAACCAACTGTAGAAGCAATATATATTGAAAGAATGCTAATAATATTGCAAATGTAAAGTTACTTTGATATTTCAGAATAAATTTAAGAAATTTATATATATATATATGTACGTACATTTTTGTGCGTGTGTGCAAACATATGGGTATTTTGTGTGTATATATGTGTGTGTATGTATTTCAAGTTTTTTCTCTAAAAGAAAAAAAATAGTGGATGCTTTTTCTAAAATAAACAGATTGTTTACCAGTAAAATAATATTGAAGATTACTGTATTATGAAACCCACCATTTTACATCAGAAACACCACTCTATCAGCATTCTTTAGTACATAGAAAGTATATTTAATGGACAGAGTAAAAGTATACTAACCAGGCAAAAGGTGGAAATCTCCAAGAATTTTTATGAGCAAATACATCTGGGGTATTATTTGAGGATTAAGCTATAATTTCCAGATTAAACAGAAAGGCTACAACTCTTACATCTGCATGTTTAATAATATAAAATTTCGTGTTAAAAGCTCTTTAGGTACTCATTTACGTGCTTCTCTTTGTCGCAGAATGATATAGGAGGACAGAGAATCCTGGTGAATAAGTGGAGTACTTTCCTCAAAGCACGACTCATTTGCTCAGTACCAGGAATGAATGGAATTGACACATATTTTGATGAATTAGGTAAATCTTATTGAATTGAAGGATTAAATGTTACCCTTTGATGCTTATCCCTCTGGCTAAACCCTCACTCTCTCTAGCACTTAGGGAGACTTGGTTCCTGCAGCGTGCAGGTTTCTATCCTTCTCATTTTGGCCAGGTCCATGTGGTGGGGTCAGAGGAGCTGACGCAATGGAAGGTCCCTCTCAGTAGCTTACAGTCAGCACCTTGTTCCTTCCTTAAGGCCTAGCTCAGAGTCATCCGGAATAGCCAAGTACTTCACTTTTTTGTAATTTGGTCATGGTCGTATGACCGTTTATGGAAAGACATCGATATCTTAAATCTGTAATGGATGCTAAGCTCTTTTATGTCAGTATCTTTTCTTTACATGCAAAGAGCACTACAAATACTCATGTAATGGCCTTTAATTTTTCAGAGGATGTTTTCTTGCTACACACCAGAGATCATAAGAACCCAGTGATATTTGGACTCTTTAACACTACCAGGTGAGTAATTCATATGGTCAGTAAAAACATTACAAAACAAAATATGCCTTACCCCTTCATGGTGTCTGCAAATTGGGAATACTGTAGACCCATTGTCATTGTCTGTTTTTTACGTCACCAATTTCTCTTTGTTCTCATGTTTGCAAGTGTTCTTTCATTTTTAAGCCATGATCTCAATTCAGATCTTCGTGTCTGTTTGAAGCACCCCAGCTTCCTTCCGTGCTCAGTATCCTAATTTCCTCCCTCTCTGAGCTTCAACAGAATGGTTTTCTTCTCATGTAGTTTATAAGATACTAGTTTCATGTTACAGAGGTTAGAATAATTACTTTAATTGTGATAAGTTTTCCGAGTCAGTTTTTCAAGCCTCTTTGTCAACTGTTACTCATTCAGCTTTGGAAGTTTTTCCTCTAAGCTCTCTGATGTCCTGTTTTTTACAAGATGTTACCTTGACAAAATCCATGTCTAACTCACTAGAATCCCAACACTGTGATTTTATTTACCCACCTCTCTTGCTTTAAATGACTGTCTTCCAGCGCTGATTTATATCAGTTCCCCAGTACTTGTCAGTTGCCATCTATAAGAAATATTCCTTGATTCCATAATTAAGAGCATTTAAATAGAGCACTTTTGCTCACTCCCTTACTCAGGCTGTCCTGCTCCTATGCAGATTCATAGAGAACACATATTTATGATTTGCCTTCCGTGTTTTAAATTTAAATAAGATGTTTAAGTTTAGGGCTTATGATCTATTACTTTTCTCTTTAACATGTTTTATTTTGTATCCATTAAGGAGTGTTGAAGAAAATGAAATACTGTTTCATGTGTAGCAATACATGAATGAAAAACACTTATTAGCATCAGTTTTGATTGAAAGTTTACACATATTGGGGCACCTGGGTGGCTCAGTCAGTTAAACGTTCTACTTTGGCTCAGGTCATAATCCCACAGTTTGTGGGTTCAGGACCCACGTGGGGCTCTGTGGTGACAGCTCAGAGCCTGAAGCCTGCTTAGGATTCTGTGGCTCCATCTCTCTGCCCCTTCCCTGCTCATGCTCTGTCTCTCTCTGTCTCTCAAAAATAAATAAGTGTTAAAACATTTTTTAAAAGAAAGTTTACACATATAATTTCCTGAGTGTTTCTTTCCAAATAGGAGATGGTGAAGACGAAATGACTGGAATGAGTAGTAAAGAATATACCTCAATTCTCTAGACAGGGATAGAATGATAGAACTCACGCTTCCTCTTTCACATTGCACTGGTCTTCAGCTATGTTGTAGTGTTTAGCCTTGTTTGCTCTATCTCTCTCCACAAAGTTGTTGTTTGTTGTTCTTCAGCAGGTGCTTTCTTATGCTCACTTTGAAAGAAATAATCAAGTTCTTTTTATAAGTATTGTGCAATTGTAAGGAGACCTTCTCTTTAACAGAGAAACATGGAAACAATTTTGCTATCAATTCTTCCTTGATGCAAAGAAAAATAGTGAATGTAGACTGGAAGTTGTCACAGTCCACAGTCCTCGCTTTTTTTTTTTTATTTCATCTTCTCTCTCACGCCTGTAAAGAATTTAGAATTGCATTCTAATTCCATGGCTTTATAATAAATAAAAGCTATGGTATAACCAGAGTAGTTTTTCCACAGGTTAGTATGATCACTTTGTAAGGTACTTTCCTAAATGATGACATAATGGATCTGTCTAGATTTCAAAGACAACACATTATTTTTTCCCATAATTTCAATTTTAACTGTTCAATTTATACATAAATCTGGGGGAAAGGCGTCCCAGCTGTTACCTGACTTACAGGTTGATATTTGTAGCATGGTGATCAAAGGTTTATTGCCACTTTAGTTGGGAGACTATCTCTGGTTTTCTCACTATCGGAGGCATTTTCAATTGCTTCAAGGTGTGTTATAAAATGTGTGAATTGATGTTCTAAGACAGTTACATAACTGCTGCTCTACAGGTGCCTCGGAGTATAGGAACTTTCACGTTTATAAAGAACTATGCGTTATGGAAAGCACTTTCGCAAACATTCATTATTTTGATTCTCACAGTGAGGAGGCCGGGCAAATGTTTGAATTCATTCAGATCATACCGGATTAAGGAATACAGCCGGACTTTTAAAACAAATCATTTGCAAATATCCTTTTGCAGAGATTTATCCCAAATGCCCCGGTAAAACTCGCTGTAGTCATCTGCTATCTTTATCCTTTATGAGTAGAAATTTTTATTTAAAAAACTGGTTCCAATTGTTGCTATGCTGGAGGTAAACCGTCCGAGTTTTATATAATTTAAGTCATTTTTCCCAAAATTAATCTAGTGCGATGCAGCCGTCTTTCCAGTTTTGTGCGGTTTCAGCAACATGGAGGTCACCAGAGAAGGGACTACACAGCAAGCTTATTAATGCCTGTGTGACCCAGTGTAAAGAATGGAACAAAGCCCCAAAGTTTCATGAGATTTAACTTGTTGTTTGATCATATACACTGAGAAATCAAATAAAGCTTGAACAGAATTAGCAGCTCTATCAGCATAGTGATTAGGCGAGCAGTGACTACTCTGAATATGAAACATCTGTACAAGGAGATAAAGCCTAAAATGAATAATTCAGGGGCACCTGGGTGGCTCAGTTGCATAGGCATCTGACTTTTGATTTTGTCTCTGGTCACGATCTCACAGTTCATGAGATCAAGCCCCAAGTCAGGCTCTGCACTGACAGCATGGAGCCTGCTTGGCATTCTCTCTCTCCCTCTCCCTCTGGCCCTCCCCTGCTTTCCCTCTCTCCCTCTCTCAAAATAGATCAACTTTTTAAAAATGAGTAATTCAATTTGGGAATGAATCTTTTTAAATATTCAGGCCATATTTCCCTTAATAAAAATATAAAAGCACAGTAGAAGATTTAGTAATACAGTGAGGTGACAAGTGTCACTTTTTTAAGTCTAGCATTGTCATTTTTATTTTATTTTATTTTATTTTATTGTAAGAAGACAAAGAAATGGTAAGTGTTGGAGTTCCAGTACTTCAAATATTGCGGTAGTTCATATTTGTAGAATATCCTATACTTAAGACATCGCAACTTTTTTATCCAAAAGACTTTAGACCACTCTCTGTGGTCTGAAGGGTTTGACTAGGTGACTGCTAGTCAGTTCCAGAATAGTAATTATCTTTTTTTTTTTCCCCAGTAACATATTCAGGGGACATGCAATATGTGTCTATCATATGTCTAGCATCCGGGCAGCCTTTAATGGACCATATGCGCATAAGGAAGGACCTGAATACCACTGGTCACTCTATGAAGGAAAAGTCCCTTACCCAAGACCTGGTTCTGTAAGTTTAGGCATTTAACAAAGTATTCTTAGGTTTTAAAGGCTCTTTTAGTAGTATTTTGTTCAGTGTTTCAGATGCTTTACAATGCTTGCATTAAACAATTAAGAAATTGTACACCTAAAAATATGCTTGATTACTTGCGTGGTAAAGAAATATCACTCCTTATGTCTGGTGTATGCTTTTTATCTAATAAAAAAATGTGCAGTGGGTACATCTTAGCAGCATGATAAAGTATGCATTATCATTGATATTTTGACCAAGAAGCCCCAAAAGAAATTTTATTTTTGAGATACTGTTGAACACAGAAACATCCAACAAAAAGAGCATCATATTCCTCCATTTCTTCAGAAGAATTGGTGCCATGTGTCATTTCCAAGCACGAGACAGTTGCCATATATTTACATCCTAATATTTGAGTCAGCCTCCAAGTTCTCCCGGACAAACTTTCTCCTTTCTTCTCACTTTAGCATCACGGAAAGAAGCTTTTTCTTTGCCTTATCAGTATACTTAGCATCTCATTCCACATCTTTCTTGGCTCCTAGAAGGAAAATGCCAATACAAAAGTGCTTCTAAAGTTCCAGAAGTTTCCCTGCTTGCCTGTGAGCTCGGGCTGCTGACATCCTCCCTAATTAGCCATGCAAGCTTTTGTGCTCTCACTTACATATGTATCTAAAAATGATGATGACGATGACAATGATGATGAATTTGTGTCATGTGTCCTGGGAAAAACTCAGTTGGAAAAATGTCAGCTCATTGTATGTGCTCATGGACCACGGAGAACAAACATTTAACTTGTCATACAAGTCAGAGTCTACACTTTTTCTTGAGCAGCTGGTGAAAACCCGTCACTGTGCTCATTCCACAAGTGCTTGCAAGTCAAGTAGAAACCATTTTGCAGAGCCAAAATTCAAAGTGGAAACAAACCTTACCTCCATTAACAAGTGTAAAGCTTTACCATTTCAATCATTCTCACTAGCTTAAAATTATTACTTCCAGTAAGACATAAAGTATAGTTTATTTCACTCTATTGATTGAAATTACAATTTAAATGGAGAAAACCCACTCCTGTGGCTTTGCTGGAAATGCTTCTTGAAACCACATGGTATTAAAGGAGATTTGGAGGAAGTGACTGGTTACTGAACTGCTTCCAGGCTGGTCCAGAATGTTTCCAATTATGTATCATGTAAGTACACTCCAGTGAAAAATTCAGGCCAAATTAAGAAATATGACCTGAATTTTAAAACAGACCATTAAAAATGCCCTCTTTGCAGAATCTGATTACTACACTACTGTATTTATACTCTAAAGTGGAAAATTCTTTATCAACATAATCGTTGCAGTCGCTGCTGATTCTGGAGGGGAGTACATGGAATGAGGGAGTGCTTATAACAAGCATGAATCAACACAGTTAAAGGTATTCCGAGAAGTCACTTAGGTCCTGTTGAACATTTATTTTTAGAATCAGTAATTTAAGAATTTAAGCATGTTATTGCAAATATTTCTCATTTTCTCAATTTATTGTGTTGAATCTATACAGAAATAATATCAATTCATACAGTTTACAGCAGAACGGAGAGGGATTTCTTTTCTTTAACACTGACTGAATATAAATGGGCTTCTTTGTTACAGCACTAAAATTCTATAGTCGGTGAGTCCATTGGAATCATCACCAATCATATTATCTAAGTCTCAGTAATGGGAAAACTATTTTGTGCTGTTGTGATCCTTAATTTGGGAGGAGGATTTAGCACAACAGAGGATTTTTCCTTTGTTATGAACAATGCATCGTTTAGCTTCAAAACTTAAATTACAGTGTGAAAAAGTAAATTTCAGAAAAAGGGAAAAGATAACAATTTGTATGATGATACACAATTTTACCACCTTCACATTGTACAATATTCAGTATACTTCACTTTCCCAAGAATTCACTGCTTTCTGTATTTTTCTAGTGATGCCTGTTTGGCATGATTCCATGTTTATTTGCAATTTTTTAAAAATGCAGATTTTATTTCTCTAGTGAAGGGTATGTAGTTACTAAATATTTCTAACTGCAGTTAATTCATTGAACACATCCAGTTTTCCGATTGTTTTCATGATTGATTACAAACTTGCTCTTTAGGTTTAAGGCAAAAAAATATCTGCTTGTATTACAGTGTGCCAGCAAAGTTAATGGTGGGAGGTACGGAACCACCAAAGACTATCCCGATGAAGCCATCCGATTTGCGAGAAGCCATCCACTTATGTACCAACCCATAAAACCTGCCCATAAAAAACCAATCCTGGTAAAAACAGATGGAAGATATAACCTGAAACAAATAGCGGTGGATCGAGTGGAAGCTGAGGATGGCCAATATGATGTCTTGTTTATCGGGACAGGTAAAGAGATTAGAAAGTACTGAGACATATATATATATATATATATATATATATATTTATTTATAAATATATATATTTATATTAAATCATTAACATTATTAATATTTTAAAAGCCTATCAACAAATCTCCTGTTAATCCATTAGCCTCTTTTCACACTGCTTTTTAAAATGTTTTTATTTATTTTTGAGAAAGACAGAATGTGAGCAGGGGAGGGGCAGACAGAGAGGGAGACACAGAATCTGAAGCAGGCTGTCAGCACAAAGCCTGACCCCAGCCTCAAACTCAGGAACCACATATCATGACCTCAGGTCAGATGCTTAACCGACTCAGCCACCCAGGTGCCCCTGCACACTGCTTTTTCTCTTCATTGGAAGAGAGGATTTGAGGCAGTTATAACCCATAATTCCCGATACACCGTCAATACTTAATACCCTTGAATAAATGGATGAGGATTGAGTAATTGATGTTAATAAATAGCACTGGTTCCAAACAGAACTTCTCCCAGAGGAGGTAGGCAACCATAGCAAGCATGATTCGGTCCTCAGCCCCCAGATCCCTTGCCGCCTTTGGCCGTTCAGTAAGGTCTCAAGATTTGTTAAACAGCTTGGGACCATAACTTCACCTAAGTGTATAATCACAACAATGCTTATCGGGCTCCATCAGAATCAACCATTTGTAACCCACAATGGAGGCAGACTTTTAGAGCAAAGCTATAATATCCTGCATTATTAAAACAAAGTAATAAAAATGTTAAAAAGGGACATTTTCAAATAAATATGTAACTTCAAGTAATTTCCTACATCTAGCTTGTGGAAGAGAGCTTGGAATCTTTGAAGCTTTTAGCATCTGGATAATAGATAAAAATTCTGTCAAGTACTTTAAAAATCTAGAGCCATTTAAAAAATCGTTTAAATTATCGTTTCATTTTCATATACATTATAGTCATTGCTACAGCAGTTGCTATTTAGAAAAGTAAGCATCCCACCATATGTGACTTACGGCAGAGACATAATTCGACAGAGACATTGCATATACTTAGATTGGGAACCAGAATATAATACCAATATTGGTGCTTGGCCTTCTCCATTCTTTTTGCAAAAGGAAAGATTTAAGTAAGGAAACATTCATCTCTGATTTGCAGAAATTGATCTCTGGTGTAGGCTATATTTTATCCTTATTTTATGAGGTTAATGTTCATAATATGCTCTGCACTGCAGATTCAAGATTAATAAAGCGTCACATTTCTTTAACATACTTCAAATTACTTGGCCATGAATTCACTCATAATGACACCTAATAGAGCTTTTTCTTTTTAAGTTTCATAAGCAAGAATTATATTTGATAAAATTAATCATGGGAAAAGGTATGTTATTTTTAAATGTCCTGGAAAAGTATCAGTCATAAATCGTATATCAGTCCAAGACTGTTTTTAGAAATACTCTCTTGTTAGATTGACTAAAGCTATTTGAGAGAATTCCAGAAATATCAGATATATATTTATGCTATCATGTAAATGATTTTTAACTCGAAGATATTATATTGAGCCACACCTTTTCAGCACAAAAGAATATATTTGATGATTGTGTGATGGGTACATTGGAAAATCCCACAAATGATAATGATATTTCCACGTGCTTTAATATTGAGTGTGGGTGTGTATAAAATACTGTATATAGGGAGGGTCCTTATTGCAAATCGCTAGTTGCAAATTAGTAATCTGAGTTTCATCTTTGCTTTTTGCTTGGTATAATAATCATAAGGTGTTTATTATGTATTCTTAGCTTAAAAAGTATTGTTTGTATTCCTTTTCATGTATTATATAGGTAATTGTTATTTTGTTTTGATCAAATTTTATTTGTCCAACCTCATGATTTGATAATTTTTAAGCAAACTGCCTAGACACCATAGAAATTCTTAAATCAGCACTTTCAAAGTGTTTATTTTTCCTGAGCTATTTTTAGCAATACATCAAAACATTCTTACAAGCGAATTAGTGTCTTATTAAATTTTTATTGGAAAGAACACGTTCAGAATATCGAGTAAATAAAACGTGAAATTTTAAATTATGTATTTTAATTTATAAAATTATTGATAATTATGGAAGTTAAATGATTAGTACAGGAGGACTTACTCTGTTCTCTCAGTAGGTGCATTCTTGAAATTTTTCTTATTAAAGTGTGTATATAAGTAATACGATATCAGATAAAATTATATATTTAAAAATACAGTTCAGTTTCTCAACCTTTAATTGAGCTTCTGAATCACATTATTTGGAAAACAATTACATATTATTTGATCTTATTTCTTAGCCAGACATATAAAGTTATTTTTTCTAGTATTTTTAAAATATGAGTATATGAGTGATCATATTGTTTTAACTACCAATGAGTAAATGTTTCATGCATCTAGATCTCAGATTTTATTCAAATTCACAGTCCCTTCATGGTTTTTAATTGTTTGAAAATCAGATTGTGACAAGGCTCTGGTTTATCTCTCCTTTTACTTTCTTACAGATAATGGAATTGTACTGAAAGTAATCACTATTTATAACCAAGAAACAGAATCAATGGAAGAAGTAATTCTAGAAGAACTTCAGATATTCAAGGTATTTTTAGTAAAAAAATAAAATAAAATAGCCAACAATTACGTATAACAGACTATTGTAAAGGACTTGTGAATATTAAAGATGCTGGGTCATTTTTTTTTCTAACAGGTATGTTGTGAATTCAGAGTGAATCTGAAGTGAAAAATGGTTTAAAATCCTGATGCATCTCTTTGATTATTGTAGACTATTCAAATGAAAATGCTAATATTAACCTAGCTAGCATGAAGTGTGACTTAAAGAAATGACACATACCACATATGAACTCCAGAATCATTATTGCAAAGTTTCATTTTACAAATGTACTGTCAAGACAATTAAAAGAAGCAGTAGGTTACATATTGTGCGCGTTGTGATGCTATAAGTATACTGCTTTTTATTCTAACATAGCAATTACACAAAGAATTTGCTAAAAAAGAGAAAACTTCAAAATGATAACGGAAGGATTAGACATGACACAAGCAATTTTCTGTATGCATACACACCCATACACACACACACACACACTCACACGCACATACATACAGACTCAAGTCTCAATATTTATGGCACTTATGGTCTTTAGAATCACAGTCAACACTAAATTAGTGAATCCTGACTGATGCTCCTAGGGGAAAGAGAGGGTTAGGTTCCTGTGAGTCTCTTGTCACAACATTTTTGTCAACTGATCAATATATAGCATTGTTCTTTTGTGTTTTTATATAAAGACATCTTATTTCATATATAGTTTATTAACTAACATTAAACTTCTGGCCCACAGCACTGTAACTTATGCCTGAACAAAGCTTATTTAACACATGTATTTTCCCATAAGGCACATTACAGCCTTTTGAAACTTAGACACACTATACAGCACTTCAACCCTTTGCCTAAAGCCCATTTTAAACGTCAAAATTGTCCAGGAATGACCAAAGAACACTATAAGTATTAATGATGGGATCACAGATACATTTAAGCAATTAAGAAAATTTGAAAAAAAAATACAGTCTACACATTATGAAGATTGACTGTGTGTGTATTATGAATATGTACGAAAATATTTCTATTGATGAAAAACAGTTCATTTCATCTTAGCTGCCCTGGAGATTAGCCACACCCAAAGCTGACCATGTTTCTGTCTCAACCAGAGAAGCTATGTTTTTGTCTCTCTTGCATATTGGATTTCTGTGTAAGATGTCATTTCACAATAGGGACCAGAGCTACCTCATTAGGAGCCTTCCCCCACAGTATCTTGTTCATATCAACGCTAGAAAACCCTATCACTTGAACGAATAAATAAGTGCATGGATGCATGAATGAAGGGTTCTATAGTTTAAAATATCAGAAAAAATACTGACACAGGGGATGAAACTTCCTCTTTCAAAAAATAATTCTTTGAAGGACAATCCTCCATTGTGTAGATCCCACCTGCCTAATTGCTTGTCTACTTGCGGAGTCCTTTGAGTTGGGATCCTCGTTAGAGATACTCTCGTTTTAATCACCGTCCCTAGAATAACACACGGGCTCCCCAAACCAGGTGATAGATGGTCTTTCCTCTGATGCCGTTCTATGGCAATGACATTATTCTTCTGGGAGCATCCTGGGCTCATAGTGTTTGACCATAATAACTCCCCAACAGAAAAGTATTCCTATTAGACTTGGATTAAAACAATTAATGATCACATGGTTTACTAACAATAACACCTATTGAAAGACCTAACTGTTTCATTTCCAATGGTTCAAATTGTAAGAAAGAATGCTGTGACTTTGCTATTTTATTTAGAGATGTTTGAGTTTCCAAAGCAAGAGTAATATTCAAATGCAAATGCAAAAATTACATTTCAGAAACATAACGGCTTACTTAGATAAGCCACTGCTTTTTTCATGTTACCTATCTGCTCTACTCCATTAAAAAGATTTTTTTTTTTAAAGAAAGCTATATTTACACGGCTCCTGAGTGGCTCGGTTGGTTACGTGTCCGGCTTTGGCTTGCATCATGATCTTACAGTTCGTGAGTTCAAGCCTCGTGTCAGGCTCTGTGCTGACAGCTCAGAGCCTGGAGCCTACTTTGGGTTTTGTGTCTCCCCCTCTCTCGTACTTTGTGTCTTCCCCCACTCACACTTTGTCTCTCTCTGAAAAATAAATAAAGCATTAATAAATAAATAAATAAAAATAAAAGAAAGCTATATTTTAATGTAATTATGTTTTCCTATTGATTTGCTAAAATGAAAGCTTATAGACCAGCCTAGAACCGCTCACATACCTAATACGAGTTCATACGATTACAACCATATTAGGGTATATTCCTATATTTCTTTAAAAACAATCTTTAAAAAAATTTTTTGCAGGATCCAGTTCCTATTATTTCCATGGAGATTTCTTCAAAGAGAGTAAGTTATGTGTATGTGTTTGTGTTCTATATGTGAGGAAAGGGTAAGAATAAAGAGTAGAAGTAGGTATAAACAGGCTACAGTTGTATCCTGGTAATAGAATATGTAGTGGTTTACATGTAATAGGTTTCTTTATTTTCTATTATTAGAGGAATGTAGATGAGAGTAGATTTTCCTCCATAATCATGATAGGATGTTATTCTGTAATTTTTTTTCATTAACATTTTTGCAAAAATAACAGTAATGATAGCAACACAAAAGAGTGTGCAGTGAAACACAAATTCCTCTCCACTTTAGAACCAGTTACTGGTACAGCTTTCTCCAGAAATAGTTGATGCATATATGACCTCACATTTATTTATAAATAACAATTTATGTTTAGACAAACAGGGACATGCAACATTAATTATTCTATCACTTGTTACTTCACAACAGATCTTACAGTTTATTCCATGCTATTCTCTCTGTATATAGCTGCATCACTCTTTTAGGTGTTTAGTGTTAATGTGCAGTTTTGGTGGGAATGTAAATTGCTACAGCCAATATGGAAAACAGTGCAGAGTTTCCTCAATTTATTAAAAATAGAACTACTATATGATTAAGCAGTGTCATTTCTGGATATTTATCCAAAGGAAACAAAGTACTCCCTCTGGAAGCTCTCTGCACCCATGTTTTTGCAACATTATTTACAATGGCCAAAATGAGGAAACAATCTAAGTGTCATCAATGATGAATGGATAGAGAAAATGTTGTATATATGTGGAATATTATTCCTCCATAAAAAAGAAGGAAATCCTCCATTTGTGACAACATGAATGGACCTTGAGAGCATTATGCTAAGTGTAATAAGTCAGAGAAAGGCAGGAACCATATAAACTATAAATTCACTGATACGTGGACTTAAACACAACAACAACAACAACAACAACAACAGAAAACGAATTCATAAAATACAGAGAACAGTTTGGTGGCTGCCAGAGGCAAGGGATGGGAAGTGGGCAAAATGGGCGGAGGTGATCATAAGGTACAAACTTCCAGTTATAATGGAAAACCCGGGATGTAATATATGGCATGGTGATTGTGGTTAATAATACCCTAATACAGATCTGAAAGTTGCTAAGAGAGCATACTGTAAAAGTTTTCATTAACCTATGAGTGTTGAGGAGTGTTAACTAGACTTATTATTCTGTTGATCATAATTCAGTATTTCACAATACGCAAATATTGGATCACTACGCACTGAAACCAAAGTAATGTTATTAGTTAATTACATCTCAGTTTAAAAAATGAAACAACAGGGGCAGCTGGGTGGCTCAGCCATTTGAGCGCCTGACTTCAGCTCAGGTCATGATCTCATAGTTCATGAGTTTCAGCCGCCCTGCATCGGGCTCTCTGCTGACAGCTCAGAGCCTGGAACGTGGTTCGGATTCTGTCTCCCTCTTTCTCTGCCCCTCCCACACTCATACCTTGTCTCTCTGTCTCAAAAATAAATTTAAAAAAATTTTAAGAACAATTTTACAAAGATGAAAAGCAACAATGACGATGACAATAGCAAAAGAGCATTCACGTATCCAGTCTGTTCTTGGACATTCCCATAGGTCTTTTTTTTTTTTTTTAATTTTTATTATTATTATTTTTTTTTACAAATAGTTTATTGTCAAATTAGTTTCCACATAACACTCAGTGCTCATCCCCACAAGTGTCCTCCTCCATGCCCACACCCCCTCCCCCCCACATCCATCAGCCCTCATTTTTTGTCAGCATTCATCCCATAGGTCTTTAAAAAGACCTACAGCATTAACTGATGAGTCTTTCTATTTAGATAGCAAAAGAATAGTCAGCTTCATGAGATTTTGTCAAGCCCACTTGTGCAGTTTTGTTGCTCGGGACTTCAGGTCTAAAATTATTTCAAATCTTAGAGAAATGAAATTATCAGTGTTCCATTATCCACCCTGAGTAACTGCAATAATTTAAAGGAATATTCACAGAGGCGAAGATCAGTGAGAGTTCTGTCCATTTCTGCTAGTGGTCTCTCTGTTCTTTGATGTCTCTAGCAACAGCTGTATATTGGATCTGCTTCTGCCGTGGCCCAAGTCAGATTCCATCAGTGTGACATGTACGGAAGTGCTTGTGCTGACTGCTGCCTGGCTCGAGACCCTTACTGTGCCTGGGATGGCATATCCTGTTCCCGGTATTACCCAACAGGCACCCATGCAAAAAGGTGAGAGAGCCCTCAATGGGATACTTCCCTTGTTTAGAAAACCCATAACACTTTTGAAAATATTTTTCTTTCTGCACACATTCCATGAAAACACCCGTGTTATTTTTGTTTTAAAAAACCATCATAGTAATATTTTGTTCATAATATAAGCTTTGAAAGTTGAATTTTCCCTGAAAATAACTCCTGTCAGTTATTGTGTAGAGATTGGAGTAGGGCATGCTGCTGGGTCGTTTTTTTCTTTACCCATGTTTGAATCAACTCTTCCCCCTCCTGACAACTTTCCTGCAAGACATGAAACCAGTTTGGATAAACTTAAAATGTGGAAATGGTAAGCCACCACACGTGAGGGATTCAAAGACTTAAAAGAAAAATAAATAAATAAATTCTAAAATACATCCTGTATTTGCCCCATGTCTTCTCGACCAGCTGGTCTTCATTTATTTCATTTTGAAAGTGAATATTTTAACTCCTAGGTAAATGCATGACCTGTATAATTAATGAAACGTGTGATTTAATTCAAGACAAATGAAAAGTACTTAGAGACTTCCAAACTCTAATGTCTATAATTCAGGGAGGTCACTGCAACTTATAAGAGAAGGTAAATCCCAGTATTCTTTGAACAGGAAACCTTGAAGTCCAGAAAGTATTTTGAAGGTTGGAGATCTTTGCTCACTCACTCGAGCCATGTGAGATTGTTCATTCTTTGGGGTAAAACATAAAGGAAGATACTTTTATGTCATAAGAATAAGCAGTTATTTTTTTCTCCTAGTAAAGTAACAGAAGACAATATAAAGCAAAACATAGAACTACATATGATTTCCTTACTGAAAAACAATTTTTATTAATTTAGTTATTTTTACTCTTCCACTCTGGGGTACTTCAAACTTTTAAAAAATCTAACCCACCTTAATATAGTTGTTACTTTTATAAGTTCACATATATGTAGTAGAATCTCATTTATAATAAACATAGTCACTAATTAAGAAGTTTTCTTAACTCGATGTTAACCACATTAACATTCACTCCAGTGAATACTTAATGAAAGTATATAATAAACAGTGAAAAGATACTTTGGGAGGACATTTGTAAACTAAACTTACCACCCATCTTAAAGAATTGAGCAAGTTAATTGAGTTTGTACAAATGCTTATTGATATTTAAAAACACTTCTTGGGGCGCCTGGGTGGCTTAGTCGGTTAAGCGTCCGACTTTCGCTTGGGTCATGATCTCGCGGTTCGTGGGTTCGAGCCCCGCGTCGGGCTCTGTGCTGACTGCCAGCTCAGAGCCTGGAGCCTGTTTCAGTCTGTGACTCCCCCTCTCTCTGACCCTCCCCTGCTCACGCTGTCTTTCTCTCTTCTAGAAATAAATAAAAAACATTAAAAAATTAAAAAAAAAAATAAAAAAATAAAAAAATAAAAACACTTCTTAAAGAATAGAGCCATGTTACTGTGTAAAAATATTGTTCAATGATTTATTTACCCATGGTGCCAACTACTGTACTGTGTGCAAGGAGAATGAAGAAGCAGTCAGTACTCCTTGGCTACAAGATCAGAACCTAAAGCGGAGAATGGAATTGGAAATAAGGATGGTAGCAGGTCACTACTGGGCACTTACTATGTATAACATACTGAACTAAGTGCAGTATACATTACACATTTTTTAATGTTCAAAATAACCTTCCAGCTCAGGCTTGTAGGTAGAAATATAAGAAGATTCTAGTTAAAGAGAATTTGTAC
The DNA here is from genome assembly GCF_003009895.1 of Hyaena hyaena. Taxonomy (NCBI): domain Eukaryota; kingdom Metazoa; phylum Chordata; class Mammalia; order Carnivora; family Hyaenidae; genus Hyaena; species Hyaena hyaena. Next base: position 411,597 of record NW_024081538.1, read on the forward strand.
AGAAGGTACAGAATGGTCAGGAAAAAACATGTAGTTCCCTAGGTTAGGAGTAAAGTAGCTGGTCTGAAGGGTGGAAAGGTCATTTCACCAAAAAAGAATAAAATTAAAATTATTAGCAACAATAACAATGTTTGCAAACCTTGCATCCAGTACTTATGAATAACAAGTATTGTATTTTGTTACTGTATTAAGGGTGCAGTATGGGTGATGAATTCTAACTGAGCAGTTTCCAAAACTAAATACTTCTTGACACATGGTACATCTTTTTAGAGTAGATGTCCACAAGCTTGATAATATATTTACAAAGGGTGGCCAAAAAGTTATTTAGTAAAAGTTAAACGAAGGGGCAAAATCTTAGGAAGGAGCACCATGTTTGAGTCAGGAGCTGTGCTCATAAATGAATTAGTTCAGTTCAGTGACATGTAATGGAGATCTTTCCATGTGTCAGATGTTTTTGAACCATCACCCACCCCTGGAGGAGAATTTTTGGATAGGCTCCAGCACATGAAGGGAAAATAGTTTGCTTTTATAGCAGGTCGTTTTTGCTTCAGACCTGACGAGCAGCAGAAATTGAAAACTGGTCACTAAAATAAATACTTTTCTGTTCACAGAGTGAAAATGAGTCAACAGAGAAAAAACATTAATTCACAATCCAAACCGCTTGTTTAAAATAGTCTTCCAAAATACACTCTAATTTATAGACCTAAGTCTTTTACTTCCCCTTGCTCTTGTATTTTGTCTATTTCCGGTGTTCTCTTAAAACAGTTTCTAAGTGGCAAGAGATACAAGAAAAATATACAATATTGAGAATAAAAGGCGACTTTGATTAACGTTACTAAAAGTCCTAAGCATTTATAGTCTTTTTTAAACACTGGAATAAAGGGCAGTTGCATTAAGATCGCATAAAATGAACTGAAACCTTGTTGGGGGATCTGATAGCTTTCTTTTTAAATTTATGTTTTCAGTGATTTTAAACAAAACTTTTGCATACTTATTATTCACATCTCTTATCTAGAATTATCTGATCTGTCTCCCCTATTCTCATATCACTTGTGTCATAATCCTGATACAACATTTCTGCAAAGTAGAAACTATTTCCTGTTTCATGGATTTACCCCTGCTCCATTATTCATTAATGCTCAGTAGACTTTAGAGTCCCAGGACCAAAGCAATACTTAATGAAGCGAGGGATCGACAGCAGTGGAATATTTCGTATCCAGATCTGCTATCAGTTATACATAGCTATGTACATGCTAGTTAAAATAATAAAGGAGCATAAAACTTTCCATTTTAGCTCCTTCTTTGTCAAGTTCTTTTTTCAATTTAATTCAATAGAATGATTCATACAGCAGTTTTAATCTTTATAAAATCCCACGTTTTTAGATAAACTCTTCTAATCTGCAGTCTCTCTTTCAAAGCACCATGATTTTGCACACAGGTCATAATTCAAAAAATTGGAAATATTCATCTGCTTTAGCTTACAACATAAGGAAATAAACCTTTGTTTTTCTCTTTTGTTTTTTAAATGTTTATTTATTTTTGTGTGTGTGTGAGAGAGAGAGCGCGCGCGCATGCACATGCACGTGCTCCTGGGAGAGGAGCAGAAGGAGCTGGGAGAGACCATCCCAAGCAGGCTCCGCATTGTTAGCGCAGAGCCCAGTAGGGCTCGAACCTAGATCCCACAGACTGTGAGATCATGACTTGAGCCGAAATCAAAAGTCAGACGCTTAACCAACTGAGCTACTCGGGTGCCCCTAAACCAAAGTTTTTAAAGTATTGAGTTGTTAACTGAGATCTCAACTTGTATGTGAGAAAGCACTCCATCTCTTGAAATGATGTTCCATTATCATTATTTGGAGCAATGAGGAGAGCCTAGAATGAAGAAAAAAAAATTGAGCCTGGACTAGAATTTCGATGTCATTCGAACAAACTTCATTTTACAAAGGAGGGCAGAAAGAACCAAGAAACAGACAAGATACGTATAAGATCAAACAGCACATGAGTGATGGCACTGGGATTTGAATCTGGTTCCCTTTTCCAAATTTTATCATTGCATATGGTTAAAGAATCTCATTGTCACTTTGGAAGCCTCTCCATCTCCCTCTGGGGTGAAACTTCTGCTTTGCCTTCTGTTTTTCCCTCAATCTTGAAGAAATGCCATGATTTAGAAAAGCAAGTGGTATTTTCTGCCTTTATGTAATACTTCTATTTTTATCTCTAATCTGAATTAATATGCTAAGAATCTTGAGGTTAGAATTTCAGTACTAATAATAATTTAAATTATTTAGTACTTCAGAAAGATACCTGCAAATTTAAAACAAGATCTATATTATAAAATGTTTTCCCATGGCTAAAGGATGTTTTTATTTCTCGCTTACATATCTAAGCAATATATAAACTATGACAATAACATGAGAAGTGATCCTAAATCTAATAGGCAGTTTTGCAAGACAGCTTATTAAATATGTATAACACAGAATCAAATTCAATAGAGGCAGATGATTTCTACCCATAATATCTGAATAAAAGAGTAAATTGAATATATGTTTACTGTATCTCTTTTTTATTAGCAACTGTATTTTTGCTATGTGATTATGATGCATATAGAACAAAATATTTGGATTTAAATACCTTTCCTTTTTTTGGGTGCATTTCTATTTGAAGGAGTTTTATGATTTTTCATTCAAATAGATGGTCTGCCTCAAATCATATTTCCCTTTTGCACACCTCCCTTACCATCCCAAACTCCTGTTTGAAACTGAAGAATTCTTGTCGCACTACATTTTTAACAAAATGTAAAGAGAGCTTTCTGTAATTATTGTTTCAGGGGGTTCCTGGGTGGCTCAGTCAGTTAAGCATCTGACTCTTGATTCCAGCTCAGGTCCTGATCTCAGAGGTCATGAGTTCGAGCCCTGCGTCGGGTTCTGCACTGAGAGCAGTGGAGCCCGTCTGGGATTCTCTCTTTCCCTCTCTCTCTTTGCCTCTCCCCACCCCACTGCTCCCCATTCTGTAAAGATAAGCAAACTTAAATAAATTATTGTTTCAAGATCCAAAATTCAAAGTTACATGGACACTTAAAAAACGTTGCATGTAGATCTTATCCATTGAATAATATTCAGTGGAAATATGGGAAACTATGCAACTTGAATTTTACCCTTGTTTTGCATGACTGATCAATTTTTTTCAGTAGCAGAATACTACTTGACTCTTTCATGCGGTTGGCTACATTTTAAAGTCTGGAAAATTGAAATCTGAACATCTCCTCAGTGCATTTACTTTCTTCCAGGCGGTTCCGCAGACAAGATGTCCGGCATGGCAATGCAGCTCAGCAGTGCTTTGGACAGCAGTTTGTCGGTAATCCATAGAAAATCAATTGCTCTGGGTTATTCAGGCTATACAGTGAAGATAAACTGCACACTCTTTAAAAGGGTCCTTACTTTCTCTGTGATTGATATATACTAGAACAATGTTACTGCAAGTATTCTTTTTTCTTCCACATAGTGGAATTTTAAAACAAAGTTTTTTAATTATATGTGAACATATAATTTTTAATTAGGAAAATAAGTTCCATATACCACTACGAAGCCTTGCTGTTGGGCCTCACAACAGGAGAATCTTAGAAAAGGTGCCACAGTGATTTGTAGGACTTCTGTCTCCATCTCAACCCTGGGAGATATCTTCACCATGTTACGTAACCTACGATAATCTTTTCAAGAGTGAGCCAACTTATATCAAGTCACCACTAAACTTTGGGATAGAACAAATGAAAAGGTTTAACTCTTCTACTAGAGTAGGGAAGCCTAGAGCTCAGGTGCAGATGTGAGTTTCTGAGGAAAGGTAGTAGTTGGTCTGATGGGTAAAGGATGAGAGGAAATGTCAGCTCCAGCAAATGTAAGGAAGTCAAACAACACAGAAAACTATGCCCTTGACTCTTCACACCTTGTGGGTGGTTGGAACAGGCTGGGATTGGTGTCAGTCACCAGCTTCAACCAGGAGGTAACAGGAAGGTGGATCATCATAACTAGGAGACCAGCAGTGCTAATGCACAGTCCAGAGAATGCACAGCATCAGTTTGCTAGACCCAAGGCTGACTGAGGGTTTGGTGCAGGATCTAAGCCTCTAAGAACATTAGCTAGAGGAAGGTAGGCTCCTAATCTAGGAAAATTTAGGGGTCAGTCTTGAAAGTGAGAAGGACTCATACATAAGGGGAAAAAAAATCCCAGGTTCTAGTTACTGAATTTGATTACTGGTTAATACACTAGTGAATACATCCACTTGCTTTTATTCCCTGCTGCAGTTCAGAGCACTTGCCCATATGCAAATTTGAGTTCAAGTCCAGTGAGAGCCTCTCTGGGCCAGGATAAATATCAAGAAGCTGCGGATCATGTCTGTAGTTCAGTTTTGTACCCTTTTCTTACTACAGGAACCCAGTATCTGAATAAAGTGCAATCCCTTGACAAGATCGCACTCACGCTTGTGTTTATGTAATGCCGTATCACGTCAGTTTCTGCTTTCTGTTTTTGTTTGTAACCGTGAATTTTATTTATCCTTTGTTTGACATGAATGTTTGGTGCTCACTCCCTCTTGCCTGCTTTATCAGTGGATATTGTCACTGATTCTCCATGCATTTAACACTGCTGGACCTTCTTACTGACTGTCATGTCCTTTGGACCCACGCTCCCAGCTACTTCCTTCTGGTCCTCTTCATAGCCTGTGGTACCTTTTTAAAGCCTAGATTTCGGTATATCACTGTCTCTAAATAACTTCTCTAATTGACTTGCATAGTAATTAGCAGTAAGTAACGAAAGATATTTACTTTTCTGCAGAGGTCTAAATAGTCTTTTAAACATATTACTGGTAAAATTGAAGTCTCATGGTTAATTTTAACACTTATGTTGTAGGAGATGCTTTGGATAAGACTGAAGAGCGACTGGCGTATGGCATAGAAAACAACAGTACTTTGCTGGAATGTACCCCTCGATCTTTGCAAGCAAAAGTTATCTGGTTTGTGCAGAAAGGACGTGACACAAGAAAAGAGGAGGTAATGCATAGCTGCACATGCATACCATGCTGTCTGGCATATAGTGTGTGATTAGTAAATAGATGATGATTTATTTGGTATTTAAAAATGAATAAGTCTATTGTGCTATGCGTATGTTATTTAAAGAGTGGATTTGTTTATTATGTGTGATTTATATACACATAAAAATTTTGAAATATACACACTTATTCCTATGTAGATATAATTTATAAATGCTATAAAAACTTGTGTATATTTAATTTTTATATGTATATAGACATGTAAATATGTACATATGTACACATATCAAATATAAAGTGCATACACATGTAAATAAATTATATATGTGTATGTGTATATATATGTACATATATATAATAAATTTGGGTTCCGAAAATTGTATTTGTATTCAGGAGGTACTCATAGTTTCATGATTTTAGTATCATGTCAAAATGATAGTCTTAAATTCTATCACCCAAGGTAATGTTCTAGAAAAATAGCAAATTCCAACACTGCTAACATGTATATCTTAGACATATGGATAATAGAATTAAAACAACACCAGCAACATCTGTTTGATACAGCAGTTCAATCATATATGAAAAATCGACATAGGGATTCCATTATTGCCCACTGGAAATAAAAGAAAGGCATCTCTTTGTCCTTTTAAGTAGATTTACTAACAGAGATTATATTTCTATTATGATCTAAATGAGAGAGGAATCAGTTAGGCTGCTTTTGTAGATGGAAGAAGAGGAAGCGTTTAAAATCTGGATTTTTTTGAAATTGATTTTGAGAGAGAGAGAAAGAGAGAGAACATTCATGCTCATGAGTGGGGGAGGAGCAGAGAGAGAGAGAGAGAGAGAGAGAGAATCCCAAGCAGGCCCTGCACTGTCAGCACAGAGCCTGATATGGGCCTTGAACTCATGAACCATGAGATCATCACTTGAGCCAAAATCAAGAGTTGGATGCCCAACCAACTGAGCCACCCAGGCACCCTAGCATTTAAATTACACACAAGGAATAGTGTAGAGGCAGTTACTGGGTAATCTTTATATGCAAGTCTAGGGATTAGGTTGTATATTGGCACAGTCAAGGGCATGAAGCAATTAGTGAAGGCAGATAAAGCATTGTTGATGCTAATGTGGGCTTTGAACTCAATTTTCACAAAAGTTGAGTTATGAAAATAGAATGGAATTTGGTTAATTAAAAGGAAATAGATATCGGTGAATTGTAGCAAAATGTTCCACAGTGAAAAGGTTTCAAGTTGAATAAGGGAAAGAAATGATAGATGCCTGTCTTCAGACCCAGGGAAAAGTTAGTAGGTGCATAGCAGATAGAAAGTAAATAAATGAAATCATCAACTATAGATTCCAAATGTAGAGCACATTGACTTTTTAATGCCTGTTTTTCTAGCCTGTTGTGAAACTAAAAATACGACATGTTTTTGGTCCAAAATCATATAATACATCCTGGAAGATGATTAAATGTATAAATCCCAGGTTCCTGGGATAGTTATTAGAGAGGAAGGCACTCAACAAAGGCAACCAGGGACAGGAAAACTCTCCTAAATTTTCATGACGTCATAAGAATAAACATGTGTCCAAAAATGTTAGAGCCTATTGCGCTAAAATACATTATTGGTTTGGTAGTAAAGTATTTTCCATCCCACAAATCTGATATAAAATTGAGTTTTAAACTCCATCATAACTCACTTGGCAGGAGAGGACCTGGAAATATTCTATAGCTCCTCTAGTTGAATGGCTTCAGAAGACAGAGAAGTAATTCTTTCATCAGTGGTTTTCTTCCCTCAGTACATTCTGTTTCTAATTTGGAACTCACCATAATCTGCCTCATTTGGAAATCCTTTCCAAATCATTTTGACATGCTGCATTCATCATTGTTCAATTATAAGCTTCTTTCTTATATTATTAATATAATCTGCTTCTCCTTTCCCCAAATTTTAGCCCCTGTTTTTCAAATTTCCATTACTGATATATTTACTAATATTTGAAATTTTGAATTTACTCTCCATTAGATGTCATGATAATATAATACTTAGTTTCTCTAAGCATAGCAATATATATTGATTTATACACAATCCAGAAGAAAACACAAAATTGGTAGCTTCATAGAAAGATGGATGTGTATGCTTAATACACAAAGCAGAATAATTTTGTCCTTTTAGGGTTTTTTAGAAGCCCTTTTAGAATCTTTTTTGAAGATTTTAGAATTTTTTCATGACCATTTATGTATTGATTGCAGTTACTTTTGATAGTTATATTATCAAATCTTGACCATTGTATATTTGTATAAGATATTTAAGTTCATCCACTCCATTTCTTTCCTCACATGGAAGTGCTTTTAGGGTACACCTGACAGTAGCCATGGAGGTCCATCACAGACACTACAGGCCAGAAGTCATTAATTTGCAGTCAGACCATAGCCTTTGTAAAAGAATTTGATTATAAAATGTGTGTGTGTGTGTGTGTGTGTGTGCACGCACACGCGCGTGCGCATATAGTTCCTTTTATAGAACCAAATTTTTGAGTCTGGAACTTCTGCCTACAAATCCATACTCAGCCCTGTCAAGTTATCTGGAAACTGCATATTCAGGTAGATAAAAATTTTTGCCCAATCAAGTTTTTGAAATGCTACATAGCTGAATTTCTAGAAAGCATCTAGAAATTCACCTATCTAGTTTCCAAACTGGTTTACTGCTGTTCTCTCACAGATGCATTTAATGGTCTCCTGCTTTCTTAAATACCACCCAAGAAACACAGTCACTGTACATGTTATGAATTCCATACATGTGTATTGAAAGCCTGCTGTGTAGGTACTTCATAAGGAAGTATTTTCCCAGACTCGATGACCTAGGTATGCTGTGCATCAGTTACTGTAATATCCTGAGGGAAAAGTCTCATTAGAAGAGACCTTATAGGTAAGTCTGTTCTGTGTGCATCTGCTGAACACAGAAACTGAAGTAGAAGTAGGTGCCTTATCTATTTGTTCTTAGATCTCACAAATGCACATTAGAAGGAATTGACCCGATCTTAAAAATGTGGAATGTGAGAGAGGTATGGGCCATAAACAAACTCTGTGACAGACCCAAGGTTTGAACTTAGATATTCCTGACTCCGCAGCTGAGATGATTCACATTTATTCATTGTCTAAGTACCAAGGAACTTGCTATGTGCATTTTCTAAAGTATACCCTTGTATTTGAACATGATTTACATATGACATAATTGAGACACTGAATGTTTAATAACTTTCCCTGGTTACTGACTGCTAGTAAATCATCTCAAATCCAAGTGCCTATATTCTTTCTACTAAACCCCACAACCTTCTGAAATTGGAACTGTATATACAGTTTCAGATACTCTGGGACATTGAGCAATGGAAAACCTTATAGAACAGAGATTCTAGAATTTGATATCTGAAAAATGACCCTGATACACCCCCCCACACACACACATATATATATTATTTTCTGAGTTCAGTGGAACATGCTGATGTAGCTTTGTGGGGGGTGGGGGGTGGGGCAAAAACAGTAGTCTTCATGTTTAGATGATGAGAAACTGCCAGTAATTTGAACAGTTCTCACTATAAGCACTGATACCAAGAATCCTTATTATACAATATATGCATCAGTGTATTTCCGTTCTCAACTGCCCTTCAAGGTTTCTACTCTACACCTGCTGGTAGAAGAAACTACCATCAAACTCATCAAAATATGAGTTTTCAATCATTTGGGCCTATGTAGATAGAAAACCCAGAGCATTCTGCCTCATTTTCTTAGGTGTTTGACTCAAATAATGCTTCAGTAATTATTTTGTAATGTTATCTACAGAGCACCCAATATACCCTGTTTCCATAGAAACTGTATTCTGAAGAACAGAGGAGGAGGATGAAGATGATGAAAATAATAGAAATACAATGAAAAAAGAATCATATTTAATGTATCAGATGATGATAAGAAGAAAAATACAAGAGAGGTTACCTGTCAGGAGAGGTTGCAGTTTTAAAAGGGTGTTCATAGAAAGTCTTACTAAGAAGGTCACTAAGTGACATTTGAAAAAAGACTTGAAAGAACTTAAGTAGTAGGCCATATGGCAGAGTTGGAGAAGAACTTTCTAGACAGTGGGAACAGTAGGTGTAAAGGCCCTTGAGATGGGGTGTACCTGATATATTCAAGGAACACTAGACTGAAGGGCAGTGTGGCCAGAGGGGAATGAGGAATAGGGAGAATTTTATACTGTGAGTTCAAAAGTGAGGTAAAGGGTCCGCTCATGCAGAGCTTTTAGGCCCTTATTAAGGGCTATAGTGTTTGCTCTAAATTAAATAGATAGCCACTGGGTCCTTTTCAGCGGAGCTATGACGTGATCAAAAGTCGGTTTTAAAAGGATCATTTTAGTTATTATGTTAAGAATATAGTATGTGGGGGTGGGAAGAAAGGCAGAAGCTAGTAATCATTGAGGTCCTAGGGACATAAATCTTCATGTGACGCAACGATAACTCTCAGTGTGTCTCTACCTCGAAGTCAATTAATGTACATGTGACTGCCTCATACACAAAAGAGCAATGTGATTTGCATGTGCTCTCTGTTATTATTCAGAATCCTCAAGGCTGTTTAACTTCTCAGGTGAAATGAATACGTTTTCAACTTGCTGGTCTCCTTTCTGTCTAAGTGCCTGCAATTAATGTTTTGAGCTCAATAAATACTCAGAGAAGGGGTGCCTGGGTGGATCATTCAGTTGAGTGTCTGACTTCAGCTCAGGTCATGATGTCAGAATGTGGGTTTGAGCCCCATGGCAGGCTCTATGCTGACAGTTCACACAGATTCTGTGTCTCCCTCTCTCTCTGTCCCTCCCCCTCTTGCTCTCTGTCTGTCTCTTGCTCTCTCACTCTCTATCAAAAATAACACATTAAAAAACAATTTTAAATAAAAAATACACAGAGAATACCTTAATAGGCAGTGAATAAATCATAGCCTTAGCCATTCAGAAGCTTATAGTCTTACAATGAATATGAGAATGTAAACTGATAATTATAATATATTGTTGAATATATTATATATAAATAAATATAGTAAAAGTTATGTTGCAACTATGAGAAAAGAAAAACTGTCAACAAACAGGCTGGGTATGGAGGTTGCATGATGGACAATCAGGAAAAGATTCAAGGCAGAGGTGACATGTGAGCTAGATCTTAATGGATGAGTAAAAGTTAACTTCAAGAGAGAACGGGATAAGTATATGTGATGGGGATGAGAAACAAAGTGGTATGTGTAGATCTGCGGCTGGAAATGATACAAAAATGAGTAGACAATCAAGGAACACATTTCACTTTACTTAAAACCCAATGAGAATACTTTGACAACCTTTGACATACATTGCCTCTCGAATCTTGTATGTATGCTTTGAGGATAGGCGGGTGTCTGGAAGACTGTTGAAAAAGGTATTTCAGTAGTCAAGTGGAAGATTTTTGACCAGAACTAAACAATGGTAGTAGGAAGGGAAGTAGTAGGAAGGAAAGAATAAAGGTTTTCATTTTTATGAGATAACATGCTGTGCATTTGATTTTTGAGATACAAGAGAAGCAGTCATAATGATTCACATGTTTTTTGTTTGGTGTTTCAATAGTTGATGGTGCAGGAACAATGATTTAAAGAACACAAGGAGGAATAGAAGGTTTAGGAGAAAGATGTTGAGTTCATTTTTGGCCCTGTTGAGCTGGGGTCTCCTGTAAAGCTTTTAGGTAGAGCTTTCCTGTGTTGTATGTACATTCAGGAATATAGAATTCAAAGGAAAGATTTTGAACGGCAAGAAATATATAGGAGACGTCAGCAAAGAGGTAGTAATTAAATTCCTGGAGGTAATAAAAGTAAGAACAATATAGCAGCAATTCTTCAATAATATTGCTTACTGTATGCCTAGCACTGTTCTATGAATTTTATGTATATTAATACTTTTAATCCCTGCAACAGTCTTATGAAGTGCGTGGTATTGTTGTCCGCAATTAATAGATAAAGAAACCAAAGCACAAAGAGATGAAGTCACTTACACAGTATCACACAGCCTATGAAATCAGTTTGAGTTTGAGACCAGATAGTCTGGTTTCAGTTCTAGGCCCGTAGTCACAATATCCTGGTGCGTCCAAGTGTCGTAGCTTACCTTGGAGAATGACTAAATAAGAAGCAGCTGTGAACCAAGCCTAGGAGCAAGGGGAAAACCCACATCTCAGAAAAAATTAGAAGACAAATTCTGTGAGATAAAGTGAAAACAGAAAAACAAATAAGCATTATAGTTAGCATTCTTTTAGTGTTTACTATATGTCCTGTGCTATTCTAAGTGTTTTATGTGTAATAACGTTTTTAAAACCTACAACATTTCTCTGAGGGAGTTAGTAGTACTACATGCATCATGAGGTTAAGTCATTCATGCAAAGTACAAAACTGGTAAATCCTTCTGGGACTAAACAGTGGTAAGTAGATAGTATATGGCTTAACTTAGTACTGACAGTGGAGCCAGGAGAGTATGAAATAATAGATCTGAGAGAAGAGAAGATGGAGAAGGATAAATAAACATTAGTCTTTGAAACGTTCAGAAAGCAAGTACTTAGTGTCCAGTGAGAATGTGCTCAATGCAACAGTTAAGCTAGGAGCCATCTAGCAGTGGGTTAGGTGATGAATGAGGCTGTGGCGAATTAGAAACAGCTAGTGTCGTGTATCTCACCTAAAGGTTTGAATGAGAAAGAGAGAGGTCAACAGAGGGAGACAAGAGTGAGAGAACTTTTAGGGTTTTTTTGAATTAAGAAAAAAATGTGACTTGGTCATGTTTATAGGTTGAAGGGAAAAAGGCATAAAGAAGAAAATGTGCAGCTAATTGATGAAGCAAGATAAAGAGCTTGTGTGAGAGAATGTAATTTTAGGCTAAAGTGAAGAAGTGAGTTTCAACAAGGAAGAGAAAACCTCCTCATTCTCTGAAGGGGGACAAAAAAAAAAAAGATTTTATGTGTGTGGATAAGGAAGATAAATTCGTCCCCAAAAGCCAAGTTTAGCTGTTCCAAACTCCTATAATTATTTAAATTTGAAATGCCAGTTCAAATCATCCTTATATGTATAAGGATGTATAAATTGTATTTTTAAAATGTTTTATTTATGTCTGAGAGACAGAGAGAGACAGCGTGAGCAGGGTAGGGTCAGAGAGAGAGGGCGATACAGAGAAAGAGTCTGAAGCATGCTCCAGGTTGTGAGCTGTTAGCACAGGGCCTGACGTGGGGCTCGAACCCACGAATTGTGAGATCATGACCTGAGCTGAATTTGGACCCCCAACTGACTGAGCCACCCAGGTGCCCCTAAATTGTATTTTTGTAATTGCAGAGGACAAAGCTGTTATAAACATAACTAAAGCACTGGAAATAATACATCCCGGAATTCATACTTGTTAAGACATTGGTTGGACAATTGAAGTATTTCTCTTCTGCAAAATGTACAGACACTGCACTTAAAATTTTTTTTAATGTTTTATTTATTTTTGAGAGAGAGAGAGACAGTGTGAGCAGGGGAGGGTCAGAGAGACAGGGAGATACAGAATCTGAAACAGGCTCCAGGCTCTGAGCTGATAGTCAGCACAGAGCCCAAAGCAGGACTCGAACCCACGAACTGTGAGATCATGACCTGAACCGAAATCAGACGCTTAACCGACTGAGCCACCCAGGGGCCCCAGACACTACATTTTAAAACTAAGTAAATGAGGGAAAATTTACACGTGTATTTATTGCTTAGGTTTAAATGTTTATTAGTTCAGGATGTGTACTTCTCAGTAATCATGATAAAAAAAACTTTAGTTTCTTTAAGCTACTATAACGTGAATAAATCACTTTTTACCGTAATACAATACTCACCATGAATGTTGTTAAGTTTGGAGCATATAATTTTAACCTGAAGATAGGGTATGTCTTTGAACGTGACAATGATTTAAAGCAGAAGTTTGGCAAACTACAGACTGGAGGCCAAATCTGGCCCTCCACCTCTTCTATAAATAAAATTTTATTTGAAAACTGCCACACCCGTGTGTTTACCTAGAATGTATAGGATGTTTTCATCCTATAACCACAAAGCTGAGTAGTTATAAGAGAGACCAGATGACCCACAAAGCCCAAAAACTTCACTGTGTAACTCTTCACAGGAAGTTTGTTGGCCTCTGATTTAAGGTAGAGTGAAGCTTTATTAAATAAGTATTATTCTGAAAAATATGTCTGTATGTTGGAGAAAAAACTATTTTCACGAATAACTAAGCCTTCACTTTGTGCGGAGCACTATAATGTTACTGGAATGAGTTTTCAATAAAACCAGACAATATGAATTGTTTCTTGGAGCGTGTTCTTTTGGACTATATTCATTAGCCCTTTACTGATAAAACCAATGTATATCCCAAAGACACTGTAAACAAGGTGGAGCTCCACAAGGAGTTCAACAAACGGATGTAAATTGCCAGTGCAGAAATAATGCCAAAACATATAAAATATTCTCCAAAGGGATATAAGGCAGACAAAGGAGTTGCTGGTCTCTGAGGTGAGCATCACAATTTATTTTTTGGTAAGCACGGAAGTTTCATTTTCCCCTTAATCGTCATTGATCTTTCCATTGCGGATTCTTTATTTAAGGGAAAATATTTTGTGTGTGTGTGTGTCTTAAAAATAAAGTCTCTCACTTCAAAATAGCTGATGCTATGCATTGTGCAGACTGCTTAAATAATGCACAAATGTGCATGTTCATGTTTATTATAAAAAACCCAAGAGAGAATGGAAAAGTTGACATCAAAACCCCCACACTTCAGTTCACCCCATTCTCTCAATTCTGATTGTTAACTGGACACCACAGGTTGTCACTTTCAACTCTGCTTTCAGACCACCTACTGAGTAGGATAAATTCATCAGAGTCATCTAATTACCGCTGAGAAATCTAAGAGGCATGGTTACCTTATCAAGCAGAAGTGCCTTCCAGATAACTTAGAGTTCACTGCATCCATGCAGAACTTTTACCACTTTAAGGAAAACATCAGTTTATTGATGATTCAGTGCATTGTGGAGACGGCTTCTCTTGTAAAAACAGAACAAAGAAAAATGGAGAATACAAGCTACATCTCTTGATGTTGCGCATTTATTACGTCATCAGAACTAGGAGAATTATGATGTGAAAGTTCATCCTTACTCTACTATCTTGTTTGCTAGATGACCCATATTTTCTTGACCTTCCCAATGGTGACCCATGACAAGAAGCGTAGGGGATCAATGACAGCCATAAGTTTACAATTTTGTCTTTATATACATGTACTAAAAGCATGAGGTTTGTTCCACATGAATATTATTTGTTTTTCTTGTTGTCATAACATAAAGTGCATGAACTTTGCCTCATTTGAAACATCTGCTTAGCAGTTTTGATGTTTCCATTTCAGCCTTTTAAAAAAAAATCTCTGCTCATCTTTTCTGAACTAACAATTCTTTACAAGTAGATATTCATGATTTACATTTTCAGCCTTGACAAGCATATTTTTATAATGTCATTTGCTCCATATTTTAGTTCTGGAATAATTAGCAGTAGAGCCCGTTAATTTCATGTTTGCCTTCACAATGATAATGACACGGTTCCTGTAAATGGAAAATATGGAGCAACTTTGTGGTCTTAAGGATGGAAGTCGATCTAGTGGTTGAGATAGAACTCTCTTTGGTTAATTTTCCAAGAGATTCCTTAATGTCTTTGAAAATTAAACATATATTCCCAGATCTATGGAATCAGATACAGTTCTACGTTTTATCCCACTAAGATTACTCTGACTCGAGGCATCTGATTAAACAAAGTAACATAGTAACGCAGCAAGCCCAGTGTCAAGCACATGGTAGATGTTCAAAGATATCAAACATATGAATTCTCTTCACTTTTTAATTCCTTCGGTTGCAGTAAAAATCATAATTCATACAGTCTTCTAGATAATAAAAATTGTGTATCTGCATGAAGATATATCAGCACGGAACTGTATATCTGTACGTATCACATTGTGATAGTCTCATAGAATAGCCCGTACTGATCTGTGCTTGTATTTACTGTAGGGATGTTGCTTGGATGCCTATGTGTCCTTTTATGAAAACAAAGAAGAAATCTTTTTCTCAGCCCTCACTGCCAGAGACAGATATACTTGTCACAAGGAGTAACTTTATTTTTTATAATAACTTTTTATTTGAGTATAGTCAACACACAATGTCACATTATTATGTACAGCATGGCGATTCAACTTCTGTATATACTGTGCTGTGCTTGCTACAAGCATAGCTATGATCTGCCCCTATAAAGGCTATTACAGTATCATTGACTATAATTCCCTATGATAAAGAACAACTTCAAAAATATGCTTTAGAGACGTTCAGGTCTTAGAATTTATCATACTCTCTCCTTTCCTTTGGTTTCTAGGTAATTTAGTGTTGACTTTGTACTCCAAATATAGTAGTTGTCCAGTGCCTTATGATATGCATTTTTGTGTTCAAACATTATCTTTCTTTGATTCTCTCCTATTTTCCCTTCATTTTGAATCTTGAGTATTCTTATCCTTGGAAGTTTTTAATAAAACATTACCCTTACACTGCTTTTGTTTATTTTTCAGCATTATTTCTGAAATCGTAGATTATAATATACCATAGCTTGAACAGATCTTATAGACTTAGTTTATCGGTTGCCAAACCAAGATAATCACTACAGTCATATTACTTAGTTCATAGCACTTTGTCTTATTGGGTTCACACAGATCTCCTTTCTTGTTTGACTTCGTTTTTCCTGGACCACCCTTCTCCACTTTCATCTTTGCTTCACCATATGCATGCATTGTAATGATTGGAGTAAGTCCAATACTACATCATTTGTACTATATTGAACAAGAATATAGCATTTTGAGTATTCATGAGCTATAAAAATAAAACTATTGAGTTGGAGATCTTACCCTGTTTCTCTTTATAACTCAACACTGTGTTTTTATAGTTTATCCCTGTTGCTGTGTGTGTCTTTATTTCATTGTTTCTGACTGTAACTTAATATCCCATAGCATGCATTCATTGCTCTTAATTGATTGATGCCCCTTAGAGTGGATCAATTAATTCCCATAATGACATCTTTAAGGATCATCTCTTCAAATAACCCCCTGCAGATGTGAGTGCAAATCTCTGCATTCTTACCTTCTGACAGCCTTCAATTCTACAGTTTCATCAGCTTGCTTTCTGGAATTTTGGCATCATCTATAGTGTTCAAGCAGTCTATGTGGATTCTCATTTTCCCACACTCTCACCAGTTTTTGATATTTTCTAATTTGTGCCTGTCTTATTGGGATAAGGTGCTGTCTTATTTAAATTTGTATTTCTAACATCACTAGTAAGATTGAACATCAACTTGCATATTTATTAAATATTTGGGTTTCTTTTTCTCTGATTTGCCTATTTATATATGTATCTTTCCTATTTTTCTCTTTATTTTTTTTTACTCTAACGAGTCCTTTGCATCTTCTGTATATTAATTAGTTCTTGAATATAAATGTTCCGAATTTTCTTTTTGAGATAGTTGATGTTTTTCAATATAACATTTTTTCACAGTATGGTTTGGGTTCATATTTATGACTTCTCAGTATCTTTTTGTATTAGAAATAGGATTTAATTAGGACACGTGGGTGGTTAAGTGTCTGATTCTTGATTCTGGCTCAGGTCATGATTTCCTGGTTCATTGGATTGAGCCCTGGATCGAGCTCTGGGCTGATAGCACGGAGCCTGATTGGGACACTCTATCTTCTATCTTCCTCCTTCTCTGCCCATCCTCTACATACATGTATGTGTTCTCTCTCTCTCTCCCTCCCTCTCTCCCTTTCTCTCTCTCTCTCTCTCTCTTCCTCTCTTAAAATAAATAAATAAGTAAACTTAAAGAAGTTTTCTGCATTTGGATCTTTAATCTGAACTTTCTTTATATAGTGTGATAGATTTCCCTAAATGGGCCATCAAGTAATTCACCCTGTTTCTATTGGGTAATCCCCTCTATCATAAAGCAGATGTAAAACGTGTTTTTACAAAATATTTTTTTTAATTTTTATGCTGTTATGTATGATGTATTTTTTGTAAGTCAACCAATTTTTTTTGTTTGTATTGAAGGTAGGCCAGATAAACAAACGATTATATGTATTGTTGGCCTTTATTTCTTGACTAAAACGAATTTCATTGTAAAATATATTCAGAAAAAAAAGCAATTTGAGGCCTATGTCTGTCCTTTACCGATGAAAAGTGTGGAACCATATGGTTGATACACATGGAAATCACTCCTTCTTCCTGACCAGCTACCAGATGTGCAGGGTTCTTTGTTCAATTACTTTTTTTTATTTGACGTTACAAAACATACTGAATCAATCTTTATAACTCAGAATATTAAAACCACTTTGAGTAAGAAATGCTATATTTTTGTAGATTGCCTATAGGAATATTGGATAAAGTGATGTATTATGTATCATCTTCTTGACCAAGGAAGTCAGGTCTTCAGACATAGAGAACGCACAGCTGATGAAAACAACTGTGTAATCAAGATTTCCTGTCGAAGGTGCCCATGTGGGCTCAAGTGGAAAGATTAAATCATGGAAGGATGTCAAATACAAATTTCTATGTAGTTTCTTTTTTTATTTTTAGGTATCCATAGGCTACGGAAGATACATTTAACTTTCAAGGTGATTTAACATACATATAGTGTACAACCATCCAGATTTCAGAGTTGGAACATCTTTTATTTCTGAATTTCTAACCCACTGTAAGCAAGAGGAGAGACCTACGTTCTAAGACAGGCACTGTCTCCATTGTGCAAATAAATGATGTAGGACAGCTTCCGTTCCCATTGTGACTATCACACCTCCATATCTTTAACCGGTGTGGGTTTATATACACACAGTGCAGTGTTTCTCAAATGGGGCTTCTGATTTTGAAAGAAATACCTGCTTGAAAAAATAAACAAGCACTCCTAATCCAGTGGCCAAGGATTTGTATTTATTTTCATTTCTGCTTTTTGTTTTATTTTAAAACACTTTCATAAACTGCTCGGTGTAGACCAGAAGCTAAGCTAGATGACTTTCATGTTTTCATATGTGCATTCTCACAGGAGATAGAGTAAGGAGAGAACAAAGGATCGTATTCATTGAGGATGGTGTGCAGATTCCTTTCGGGTGAAGAGAGTGTCCTAGAAGTGCTTTTCCTATATATATCTGTGAAGCACAGCCCTTTCATAGTTACTAACTGCTCCTCAAATCATCTTCACTTCCTTCCTGACAAAATCATTATTGGATTTACTTCTGGAATAAGTCCAGAAGTGAATAACTTCTGGATATATCTTTATGGGGATACCCATTGCCTTGCATTCTTGCATACTCTGAATGAATTAATGTGTTCCCCTTTCACTATATTCTGAGCGTCCTACTCATTATGGACTATTCAGAATAATTAAGAGATAGGCCTTTGTTCTTATGAAACTTGTAATATGGTTAAAGGCGAAAAAATGTGCACCACAAAATTATTCAAAGAGGAGTAAATACCACCTTGTGTGCTACAAATATGAATGCTATTGAATTACAAAAAGAAATGAGATCTCTCTGGCTAAAAAGAAAGTATTCATTAAGAAATGAAAATAAGCTTGGAAAGAAATTTTTAAAAGTGAATTAGTGGACATTATAAAGAAATTCACTATCGGAAAGAAAGAATAAGACCAGAATAAGACATGGAAGTAATGATGGGTGCTACAAGGAACTGAGGACAGGAGTTACGAAGAGGAAGATCTGACTCTGGTATTTCTACAGGTTGTTCCCACCATCTGCCCTTGAACGTAAAACATTGTCCTGGGCTGCTGGCACAACGTATATTAAAATGTTTATTAAATATTCACAAGAATAAAACAAAGAGTACAGGTTTTTGTTTGTAACTTTTATTCAAATATAGAAACAAAATAAATTTACAACTAAAATATAAACAAATCTATGCATCATTTAACCTTTGTTGAATGTGTAGCTTCTTTTCACTGAAATAAGGCATCTCCATGAACATAACATGGGACACAGACAACCATGTATGTGTGTGTTCAAGTGTGTACAGAACATCTGCCTGTAGCACTTTGTGCCATGTGATGACTCAGTCCCCCTAACACTTTATACAAGTGACTTCAAAACTTTTTATGTACATTATTGCATGGGGATGTCATTTGGTTTTCATCTGGCTGGAACGTATCATTAACATATTACATTTATCTTTGTTCTCAGCAGCTGGAAACTGTTAAAGCTTTGAAAATCATTCAGAATCTATGATAAACACCAATACTAGCAATAAAGTTGATCTTCCCCATGATCCCAAATATAGTTTATTAATTTACATTATTATCATGAAAGCAAAACACAATAATCCAAGGAATCGTTGTATAAAACTGATTGATCACCAGAAATGTACCTATTCAACCAAACCTATGAGAAACATTGCAGTAAGCTGTCTGGGAATATGGATTTAGAAAGGCAGGATTTGGGGGCACCTGGGTGGCTCAGTTAGTTGAGCGTCCAACTCTTGATTTCAGCTCATGTCATGATCCCAGGGCCATGGAATGGAACCCGGTGTTGGGCTCTGCACTGAGCATGGAGCCTGCTTAAGATTCTCTCTCCTTCTGCACCTCTACCCTGCTTTCTCTATCTTTCTTAAATAAATAAATAAATAAATAAATAAATAAATGGCAGGATCTAATTAACTGAACAATTTTCACCTGCTTGGGCAAGCAAGAGAATCTGAATAAGGAGCCTGAAAAAGGAAGTGAAATTTGAAACAGAGTAAAATAGTACACATTTGTTGAAATAAAGGGGAAAAGTATTAGTCAAAAGAAAATTACTTGAAGGACTTGTTCTTTTTTGCAGGTAATGTTGCATGCCATGTTGTAGAAAGGTTAACAGATGACATGATGGTTGTAAAGGAAAGAGTATCTTCTTACAGTTGTGTAAGAACTGATTGAAGAGGCCTGATTGAAGAGATGACACTTTCATTCAGTCTTTTCCAGTCAGGAACCAGCAGTAGGGAGGTCCCTACAGGCACGTAGAACAGCATAGGTCCTGAAACAGAATTAAGCCGGGCACAACAGCAGACACAGAAAGCAGGAAGATTTGGCAGGAATCTATCATGAAATAAAGAATCAGTCACAAAGTAAGAGAGTCTAACACTGTGGGAAAACGGTGAGATGGAACGAATGTTTCCCACCATCACCACAGAAGAAATGTTGATAGGACTTTGTGATGTATTGGCTATGAGGACATAATAATGAGCAAGAAATATAACAACACATGAGGACAGAGGGACTAGAAGAAGAAGAATGTAATTGTCATGAATAGGGAAGGTTGTACATGGGGTGGGGGTGCTGTTTGTGTGGAGCGACCCGGAATTGTAAATAATGAAGGATGATGTAAGTTTCAGTCAGTGTTTTGTAATTAACGGGAAATAGAAAACAATGGATGATCTCTGTGAGAGATGCATCTTAGGGAAGCTAGTTGAAATGAGGAAAGAGAAGAGTTATCAAATGAATGCAAATAAAACTTGAGATCCAGGAAGGATGGGGGATGGTGCCTTAGAATGAGGCATCTACACCAAGAGACCAAGAAGGAACCAAGAGGAGAGCCAGGATAGTAAAGTGGCAGGTACTACACAGAAAAAAGTTTAAGAAGACAGGTCCCTCTGTGTCAAATACAGCCACAGGTTTAAAAACAATAGAGGCTGTGTTTCAGAGGCAGAAACATCCAAGCCGTGGTGGTGAATTTATGGAGAAAGTAGTGGTAAACGTGAGCAGAGACTCCAAGTCATTAAGAGTTACTGGCTGTGGCAGGTGCCAAGGGTACCTTCTCAGCAAAACCTATCAACAAGTAAGCGACTGTTTTATGTAGTGACGTATGTAGTATGTTTTATGGTGTGACGGCCCTTCCTGATTCCTCATTGGAGAACTTTTTGAATTAGTGGCTCTAGCATTTTGCCTACTTGGACGTGGTCCTCCCAAGTCAGATGAAGCCCCATGAAGGATTTATGGGGCCCCTTCATCCAACTGTGTTACTCTGAAGCTGCCGAGTAGTTAATTTAGCTTACATGGCTGGAAAAAAAAAAAAAAAAAAAAAAACACCTCTGGGTGTCTTGTAATTTGTCCTTAACATCCCAGTTTGAGATACAATCTCTTACCACACTGCTAATGCCATTTTGCCATATTATTCACAGATTATATAAATGAGTACACATGAGTAATTACATCGCAACTTTGGACATGCCGGAACGGGTTAAGGTTCAGGAGAGCCGAGCCCAGCAGGTGTTGCCTGGACCTGCCACTGGGACAAAAATGTGCCAAAGTGGTGGTTTTTGTCCGAATGCCCCTTTTATACTGGCAAGGGAGCATATTGCCTTTGTTTTGTATTCTCAAGGGAGAAGTCAGCCAGTAAGGCGTGAATCACCTTTATACCATCATGGTATGATCTGGGGTCATCTGAAAGCACAAACCAGTTTATTTTCCACTGTAGGAATATATGTAGGAAAGATAGAGGTCGATGTTGACAGCACTGTACAAAGTGTTCTCACTTATATATTGTTTTCTGTAAACTTTGCATCATTCAAGTGACATAAGATTATCTCCATTTTTACAAAGAAAACTAAGGCGGAGAATACACATAAATGTCCTGGATGACGCCATTAGTAGCGGTGCCAGAATTTCAATCTAGATTTGTCTAATGTCAAATCATATACTCACTAGTACAACTATCGATGATAAAATATGAACTGTTTATCAAAAGCTTTATTGTGCTCCTCTTACCTTGAATTGTAATTATTCATAGAAATAATGTGCATAACTTATTATTTCACAAACGTGAGAAGGTATTTGAGCCCTGAAGTTATATGCAAACTTAAGAATTAGTAGAGTGTGAAATTCTTCAGAGAAGAATATGGATGTTTCTTGCTTAATTTTAAGTCTCTGTTAAATAGAAAGCCTTGTACTATAAGGAATGCTCACTTAATTAATGGATGATTTTTTTGGGGGGGGAAGAAAGAGAGGGAAGGTGTCTCCCCTCGCTTACTAGAGATCCTTATGGAGACGTTGGTCTTTATGATCTGAAAGGAGTAAGAACCTCTGAACTCCTAATGGGAGAAATGGCATGTGTTCTGTCTTCTAAGAACACAATAAATTTGATAGATCTTCATTTTACTCTAACTTTGAGTGCTGCACTGAACTAGATGCTTTTTTTAAAAAAATATTTTTATTTATTTCTAGGAGAGAGAGAGACAGCGTGAGCAGGGGAGGGTCAGAGAGAGAGGGAGACACAGACTCTGAAGCAGGCCCCAGGCTCTGAGCTGGCAGTCAGCACAGAGCCCGACGCGGGGCTCGAACCCACGAACCGCGAGATCATGACCTAAGCGAAAGTCGGACGCCTAACCGACTAAGTCACCCAGGCGCCCCACTAGATGCTTTTTTCTAATGACTAATTGAAATCATGAGGGAGAAAGCTTTTTCACTCTGCTTTTACTAATATTGTTGGGAAATGACCTCAAAATCATTAATAGGAAGTGATCTCAAGTAAATAAGTTGGACACACCCACACCTGATTTAATTAGTCATTCCCCCTCTCTCAGTCACTCTCTCACTCCCTTGTTCTCTCTCTCTCTCATGGATATATGACTCTCAGGATTTCATCATGTGATAACAAAAATTAAAAATCTGAAGATAGTGAAAGGGTTATAGGTTGGCGTTCTCTCCTAAATACTACTCCATTGCCATTCATTTTCTTGTTCCTGCAGGTGAAGACGGATGACAGAGTGGTCAAGATGGACCTCGGTTTACTCTTCCTTAGGGTACGAAAAATGGACGCTGGGACTTATTTTTGCCAGACAGTAGAGCATGGTTTTGTCCATACTGTGCGCAAAATTACGCTGGAGATAGTGGAAGAGGAGAGAGTAGAGGAGATGTTTCACAAAGACTTTGAAGAGGACGGGCCTCCCAAGATGCCGTGTCCTGCTCAGAGCGTCATCCCACCCGGGGCAAAACCGTGGTACAAGGAATTCTTGCAGCTGATTGGTTACAGCAACTTCCAGAGAGTGGAAGAATACTGTGAAAAGGTCTGGTGCACAGATAAGAAGAGGAAAAAGCTTAAAATGTCACCTTCCAAGTGGAAATACGCCAACCCACAGGAAAAGAAGTCCCGTCCGAAAGCTGAGCACTATCGCCTGCCCAGGCACGCGCTGGCCTCCTGATGGGGTGAAACCATCTCCTGGCTTCTGAAGAATTCGTGTTTGGAACCAAAAACAAACAAACAAACAAACAAACAAAACGAGAAACCATCCAGCTTCTTTGTGTCGCTTAAGAGATTTCTGTAGTGCAGAAATATGACTGTGAAGGTATTATGATAAATTATTCTACATGCTCATTTGACTGGTTAAAAATCATGTAAAATTAGCTAATTTTTCTAAACAAGCATATTACTCAATGGCTTCACGCTATATTTATCAAAAAGTGACCTTGGCTGTAGTTTTGAGTACTTGGCTGCTTTTCCATGCAATTATTATTTTCTCTTGGAAGACTTGTGGTTATTGGGATATTGAAGAAATAGAGATGTTAATAATCATGGGAAAATTAAATATATATTTTAATCGTTCTGAATTCTACCTTTCCACCACAATGTATAAGGTAAAGAATATCACATACTTTAACATTCTCATATGAAGTGTCTGTACTTTTTAAGAACTATTGTATTAGTGAAAAAATCTATTGTATTAGTATCTAAGCCGTGAGTTTTATGAAGCCAGGTGTGTTGAAACTATTGTAAACCATGAAAGAACACTGTGGTCACCTTGAGGCTCGTGCCCTTCCTAAAACATTCGTTAAGCCACTTTCGCTATAGTTACATTTCATGATGAAAACAAATCCTTTGAATTTCACTCCAGCGCAGAAAGAATGAACTTTAGATAACTTCTCAGAAAGATGGCAAAATATGCCAAGAACAGATGAAGTTACAGTTAGAAATCTAACTGAAAAAGTTTTTGCTACCCTCTTGTGGTAGAAAAAGTATATTCTCCTTTTTCTCTTTTTACAGACTAGTAAATGTGAAAGCAGTTTCTGTTAATATATCCTGTCCATTTTCAGGGGGAAAAAAACCTTAAAAATGTCTCAATGTTTATGTCATGCTTTAAGATGGAAATAATGTGTTTATGAATAATTTATTACCTCACAGGCCAAAAATGAAGATATCATAGCCCTAAAGCTCTACTAAAACTTAAATTTTATGCCTTCTAAATAATCTTCCCTGAAATATAAAAGATAGTCCAGAAACATATGTTTATTACTTTAAAAATATTAAAGCAGCTTGTGCTCAGATATCACATTTTCCTCACTATTTTATGTTAACAAATAACAAAATTGTTTCACTAGGTCATTTAACTACCGAGATATCCAGAACACCTTTACTTTATAAATAGTATCTAGAGTTTTTGAGAATGCTTATTTCTTGAAGTCTTTCCCTCTCCTTTTAATGTAGCAATTACTTTTCTAAAATAGGAAGTTTTGTTGAGATTTTTCATTTAAATAAAAATTAAAAGCAAGTGAATTACATGTGAAAACAATTCTGAATATTTAGTTAAATGTTTAGGTATTCATTTCAACTTTCCAAGTTAGCTTTTAGAGTATATAATTAAGAAAGTTAAGGTGTGGATAACTTGTCATGGCTTACAATTTCATTTGACAATTAACAAATACATACGTGTTTTTAAAAAGTTTATAAAGTTCATTTGTTAAGCCACGAAGGCCCCAAAGATCTGAAGGATAGAAATATTTTGAAAAAGAACATTCTCTGGAAAATCCAGTTGCTGTTTACTCAAGAATCCACCGGAGGTCATTGCCGCCCACCAGTATTAATTGAAAACAGCATGTATTTCAGTAAAATCCCGCCCAATGTGGAGAAATAGAACCATAACCAGAGATCACGGGGTCCCTCGCAAAGTTCATGTCTGAACTACTCAAAGTGAACAGATAATTCAGTAAAGCACGATTTATTGAAAATATTCAGAAAAGGAAAAAGGAAAGCAGGATTTTCTCTCATCCTCAGATTTTTTTAAAGTAAGGCAGATATCACGCATGTAGTTGACGTTTTAATCCCCAAAGCACATATAAGCGGTTGGTAACAAGGATAACAGTAATGTCATTTATGAGGCAAAGTATTTCGTAACTGAAGAGATAAGGCTGAGGAAAATAACTTTTCTACGATAATAAGTCTTAAGAATTAAATATGCCTTGAAACTATTCAAGGAAAATTAGATGACCGTTAAGGAGAGGGAGGTTTTTTAAAATGCTAATTTGAGAGCATCCTGATAAGAAAATTTTGAGGGCTCCAGTCTACCGTTTAGTGAAAGCACTCAATTTCCATATATATATACTTTTCTCCCTTTTCTTAGTCTCACTCTCTGCCTTTCTCCATGGGCAGGAGCAGTGCACCCCAGGCACACATCACCATGTACTTTCGGATAAAGCTGTATCGCCCTCTCGAAAGACAAACCAACAACGTATGTTGCTCGATCCTTCTTGACAATCTGAAACATGCCACAGAACGCCTGCCCAGGCTTTTATTCTGTCTGGCGTCCGAATTCAAATTCAGAGTCTCCTTTGAGAGATGTCCAGGCTTAGGAAATCACTACTGTGTTGATCAGGTTTATCCTCTCGTTCTTCAACTCAGGAAGGGCACGTGCTTAGCTACCTAAAGACTTGGAGGAATTCAAGAGTCTGCCCAGACTCGCCACATTTTCCCCCAGACAGAGAGAGACCTGGTGAAGAGAAACCATGCCCTGTAGGAACAGACATTGAGCTGAGAAAGAATCATAACCACCCATCCTAGGTTCAAAGAGGCACCTCCATGTAGGATCAGTCTCCCGCTCTTTCAGACCTCTGCTACGTTGTGCTCTGGAAGCAGAGAGGCCCGGTGGATAGCATGGAGCCTTGATGTCAAGCAGTGCACACCTCCCCGTTCACTCCTATGCCACCTGTTGAGCCAGAGATGCGGGTTTGTTAGCAAGGAGTATTACATCTCCAAGAGGGTTCACTTCATGATCTGTGAGGTCTCTTCCGTGTCTAACACTCTTCATTGCTAATTTGTTTCCTAGGTGTTTATTACTGAATATTTCCACGCAAAGCTATTAACTTGGAGAAACAGGGATTAAAATAGAAATAAACACGCGTAAGAGCTCTACGTAAAAGGGAACAGAGAGTCTTTGCCTGTTTAGTAAGTGGCAATTCTGTATATATTTTAGGGCTTTTGTCTTTCCCCAAATTAGTTGAACACTTAGGGTGTTTTTATTGAGTGTTTAATATTCGCCATAGGGTGTAGGGCTTTGTAAATCTTCCTAGCGATTATGAGCATTTGTAAAATTTGTAAAATACGATACATTGTTCTGGGTGTCGATGTTAAGCATGAAACAAACGCAACAGCTGTTGTCCTTATAAGTGAGTTGTCTTTAGCCTGACGGGGACATTAGGAGAACTGCTTAGCGTTGTGTGGATACTTGAGATCCCAGGAGAAAGTCTTTGCAGTTATGATGACAATAAGGAGTCGATGTTCTTGCTCTCACAGCACAGTATCATCACATCGAGTTGCTTTTTCAAAAGCAGTGCTCATTTCTCAGGCCGACACCTGTTGCGTTTGAATCAGTTATAAATAATAGATTTTCCATGAATACTGTTTTGATTAGAGTGTGTTATTTAAGCTGGTATGTTTATTTTTTCTTGGGAAGGTACTGTTATATTTTGGCTCTCATTATAATTGAGTGTGTTCTGTGTTCTCTTGTGTTTAAATGGCTCATGGCTAGAGTACTACTGTATTGGGGTGTTCTGGCCTCTATGGCTTCCTTTTATTCGCCTGGGCCCATAACAGCATGTGCTTTCGCATTTCTTTTCACTGATTGTAAGCCACGAGACTTATTATCATCTAGTGGTAAGATACAAAGACCATGGACAGTGAGTCTCTGACTAGCATATGAATTTGCCGCTATGCACTGAATAATTTGCCTGTACTATTATGTACAATTTGTATTTAGCTCAACTTAGATGCTAAACAAATAAATATTTACTAAACCCTTAAGTGCTGTCCGAGGAGTATTTCCTAAATTTTTTACCCGTTAAACTCGTTTCATAATGTGTCAAGCCTAAACATAAACATTCAGTGCTAGACCAGTGTCCGTTTTCTTTAAGAAGGTAGAAGAGGATTCAATTCTCTGTCCTTAGAAATTGGTAAGTCAACTGCCTTAAGGAGGAAAAAGTCCATTCACTGTCTCATTACATTGAAGCCTGTGGGTCTCTTTCTGCCCATCATGTTTCTCAGACCAGCAACCTGAAATTCCTTTCAAAGCTGCATCGCCCAGATAAGAGATATGGGTAATGAATGCTTTTGAAATGGTAACAAGTAGGATATTTACAATTTGTGCAGGCCTCAACATTTACCTTAATGTATGCCAATTGTTGTTTTCTCTGCTATTTTTATTAGACCTTGGAGAGGTCATTTAAATGCGATTTGGTGGTAAATGAATCTCTCTTTGAGAGTTCTGTTTTTAAGGCAAATTTTGTTGTTTTGGTCCATAATTAGCTACAGCGTTTTAAAGCAAGAATCTGGCAACAGCTTCCAGATAGTGTTTCTGGTGGCTTTATGATAGGACAACGCCATTAATGATAATGGCTTATATTTGTTTCAAGCTTGCACTCGTTTATAATACAGAGCCTACTTCCAGTATAGTTTTTAAGGAACCCATTGAAACTGCTCTTTCGATATACACTCAGTCATCAGTCCAGGGAAAATAGAGAAACGGTTATGGTCACAGTACTTTCTTGCGTATTATTCCAGGGAACAAAAACACGCACCCATTTTTTTTTATTCAAACACTATACGCCAGGCACTGGAACAGGTGTTTCCTAAAGTGTAGAAATGTTAATAATGCCATTAAGGTATATGAATAAAGAAAAATTGACTTGTGTTTGTTCTGAGAATGTGTTTACAGCTTTTATTGAAAACATACCAAATCCTATTTTTCACTTGATGCGGCTTGAAATACGATAAGAGCACAGCTTTTTAGGGGCGCCAGGGTGGCTTGGTGGCTTAAGCATTCACCTCTTGATCTTGGCTCAGGTCGTGATCTCACGGTTTCGTTTCTTGGAATCCTGTGTCCCCGTGTGTCGAGGCTCTGAGCACTGACCTCACGGAGCCTACTTGGGATTCTCTGTCTCCCTCTCTCTCTGCTCCTCCTCTGTTCATGCTCTGTCTCTTTCAAAATAACTAAGTAAATAAATTTTTAATGTTTACTTATTTTTGAGATAGAGACAGAGACAGAGATGGGGCGAGAGGCAGAGAGAGTGAAACAGAATCTGAAGCAGGCTCCAGTCTCTGAGCTGTCAGCACAGAGCCTGATGCAGGACTCAAACTTGTGAACCATGACCTGAGCCAAAGTAGGACTCTCAACCGACTGACCCATCCAGGTGCCCCCATGTATTTTCTTATAGCAGGCGTGGCAGACGAATACTTGAAGGAAAGGAAAGAAGGCACAAAGGTTAAGCATAAAGAGAAACATGCAAAATAAGCCTGCTATATAAGGTAATATAATAGGTATATAATATATAATATAAATAATAAAAAAATATATAAAGGTATATAATAAGGTAAATATTCCAAAACATCTGAAAATATCTAAAGTTAAGTAAACAGTGACATGTGGGAAAAGTGCCCTCTCAGCAATGATGACTGTTGGCTTATATCAATTTCCAAATTGTAGGTGGTTCCAAACTGTAGCTGATTTCTTCTCTGTGGATCAGAATTAGGTTTCTGGGGATGGAAAATACAAAATTATAAACTCAATTTTCAACCAAAAAAAAACCAAACCAAAAACAACAAAGAACTAGTGATAAGTGAAATGATCTCTTGGAGATTATTCCATGAATTCTATCTGCTTTAAAAGATGTTAAAGAATTTCTTATTTTACATGTTTGTTTGTTTTAAGCAGCGCAAAACAACTCAAATTTATTATCTGGTGATTTTTATAAGTCAGAAGTCAAGGCACATGTCTCAGCTGGATTCTCTGCTTAAGATCTCAGCAGACCAACGTCAACGCACCAGCTGCCCGGCCTTGGGAAAGAACCATGTAATTGGGAGAATTCTCGTTCCTGTTGTTCTAGGGCCAAGATCCCTGTCCCTGCCCTGCATACTGAATGTCACCAGTGGACTGTCGAGTCCTTCTGAGGCTTGGGATCTCTGAGTTTCTCCACAGAATTTCTCTGCCTCCAGCTGGAGAGAGTTCTCTGCCGTTAAGGTATGTGTGATGAGACTGGACCCACCCAGTTAATCCAGACTAATCTCTCTCTTAAGATTTATGACCTCAATTACATCAGCAAAGTCCCTTTTGTCATGCAACACAACTGTATTTTCAGGTTCTGGGGATCAGGATGTGGCCATATTTGGAGCAATGTAGTCCATTCCCTGGCCTCCCAAAATTTACATTCTTCCCAAATGCAAATTACGTTGATCTCATCTCAAGGTGCCCAAAGTCTTCATTCTGTTATAGCGTCAGCTGAAATGTCCCAAATCTCATCATCTATCTTCTAAATATGGTGCAGATGAGGCCTTTGATATAATCTCTCAAATACTCACTAGGGTACAATTTCTTTCTACGTGTGGCTCTGTGAAACTGAAGGAAACAGTTATCTGCTTCCAACATACAATGATGGGACAGACATAGAGCAATAGTTTCTAGATATTCTGGCTCAAACAGGGAGAAAAATGGTAGGTCAAATGGAGTCATCATCCAAAGCAATTTAATAATTCAGCAGTTTAATAATTAGGTTTCAAGGCCTGGGAATATTCTATGGCTCTCGCCTTGGCCCTGAGTTTACATTTTGCCCTCTGGACTCTCCACCCGCACCCTCTGGATTCCTAAATGGCTCAGGTAATTTTTATCATTTTTCCCTCTGCTCTCCTGGGCATTGACTTTGCCCAGCAGATGGTCTAGGTATCTTTTTTTTTTTTTTTTTTTTTTTCACAAAAGGCGCTAAGGACAGTACTCAAGGAAAGATTATCTGTTAATCCCCAACCAAACCAAAGCCAAAAGACTTCCACACCAGCCAGGATCGTGTCAGCACCCACATCAGAGAATCCGGGAAAGGTAGGTTCTAACCTTACACTAGGAACCAAGCATAGCTATCAGAAAAAAAAAAAAAGACAGTGGCAGAGGGAGATAATGAGTAGAAAAAAGGCATCATCTGCTACAGACATCATCTGTTGAGGCAACAAGTAAATTGAAAAGTTTAAATTAAAATTAGTAACACTGATGTGGTATAGGCAAGGAACTCATCCATCCTCCTGAACTGATAATTTAGAGATTTAACACTCTGCTTAAAAATCCAAATTTTGGCAAAACATTATATTCAGGCAATGTAAAAAAAAAAATCTATTATTTTGTTGGTAAATTCTACACATTTGAAGTTCTGCCACAATAGTTGATGAGAAAGTTGTATTTGGGCAAGCTCTCTGAAAATATGTTAACTGTGGTTAAAGAGTCATTTTACATAATTGAAGCAAAAGGGCAAAATATTGATATCAAAAGGAGTATTTGGAATTTACATTTTATAAGACATAAAAGGACAGCACAATTTTTTTTTCTCATCATGCATTTCTTAAAGAACAGATGGCAAAAGCAGAGACACTTTTGGAACATTCTTGGAATGTCTGTGCCTTGTCAGCTTTGTCACTGTTCATATTAGGAAATTTGGTCTCATGGACAGTACAGCAAAAAACTCCAGAAATGTGTGAAAGGTATCCTCAATGAAGCCAGCAGAATGCAATTCTAGTTGTCATGTTGACAGACCACTTAGAAAACCCATTTAGTTTCTCTGCTTCCAAATATGTAAAACATATTTTGGCTACCAAATATGTAAAATGAAGTGATTGGACCAGATGAATTTGGAATACTTACCGTTTATAACATTGTTTGATCCTATAAAAAGGGATCCAAAGACTATGTTCAAGTACATACAGAGAAAAATCAAACTCTTTGGTATGGAGGCCAAAATACTTTATCTTTAAGCTGTTATTTTTAAAGCTCTATTGACACTAAGTTGATGTAAAATAAACTGCACATATTTAAAATGTGCAATTTGCTGAGTTTTCATATATATGGACATCTGTGGAACTACTACAATCAAGATAACAAATACATCTATTATGCCCCCAAATATCCTCACGCCCCTTTTTCATTTCTTTCTTTCTCCCCACCCCTCCCCATGCCAGGGCAACCACTTCTCTGTTTATGATACTATAGAGTAGTTTGTGATTTCTAAATTGTAGGCAAGTGGACACAATACAGTACATTCTCTATTTGTCTAGCTTCTTTCACTAAGCATAATTATTTTCAGATTCTGCCCAGTTGTTGAATGTCTCCGTAATGTGTTTCTTCTTATTACCATTGTGATGGGTATACAAATACGTGATGGACTCCATTTCTTTTCATCTATTACAAATAAAACCGCTTTGAACCCTCATGCACAAGTCTTTGATAGATATAGCCATTTATTTGCCCTGAGTAGAAACCTAGGAATGGAGTTTCTAGAGTGTGTAGTTGGTGTATATTTAACTTTTGAAGAAACTGCCAAATTGTTTTCCAAAGTAAGTGTACAATTTTGCCTTTCTACGAGCAGCATATGAGAGTTTCATTTCCTCTGTATCTGTACTAACACTTGGTATGTTCAATCTTTTCAATTTTGGTCATAATTCTAGTATCTCATCATGGCTTTTTATTTGAATTAACCCAATGACTGACAATGTTGAGCATCTTTTTGTGTGCTGATTTGTTATATGTTTTTTTGGGGAACATGATTTTTCAAATATGTTGCCCATTTTTCTTTGCCTGTTATCTTCTCATTATTAAGTTTCAGGAGCTCTTTATATATTTTAGACACACAGTTTTTGTTAGATATAAATTTTGTAAATATTTCTCCATCTTCATGTTTTCATTCATTTTGGTAACAACGTCTTCGCAACAAACATTTTTACTAAGTCCAGTTTTTGACATTTCAAGTATTTTGTGTTGAATTTAAGAAATCTATGGGGGTGCCTGGGTGGCTCAGTCAATTAATCATCCGACTCTGGCTCAGGTCATGATCTCACAGTTTGTGGGTTCAAGCCCCACGTCAGGCTCTGTGCTGAAAGCTCAGAACCTGAACCTTTTTAAGATTCTGTGTCTCCCTCTCTCTCTGCCCTTCCCCTGCTCATGCTCTGTCTCTTTCTCTCTCTCTCTCAAAAATAAACATTTAAAAAAAAAGAAAGAAATTTTTGCCAAACATAAGATTACTAAGATTTTTTTCAATTTTTTTCTTCTAGAACTTTTATAGCCTTAGCTCTTACATTTGGATATATATCCATTTGAAATTAGTTTTCTGTATGCTGTGGAGTTTGTGCCAGAATTTCTTTCTTTCCTTCTTTCTTTCAACCATTTGTTGAAAAAATGACTGCCCCCAGTGAATTGCCATGGAATATTTTGATGAACAAAATCAAGTATAGAAATCTTAGTTTAGCTGAATCAAGATGATCTACCAGACTTAATGATATGTTTGCATATGCAACATATTGTATTTATGAAAGTCTTTTAGTCTCATCTTTAAAAATCTATCAAATAGGGGTGCCCAGGTGGCTTAGCTGCTTCCACATTCAACCCTAGATTTCAGCTCAAGTTATGATCTCTAAGTTCATGAGTTTGAGTCCCATCAGGCTCCATGCTGACAGCAAGGAGCCTGCTTGGGATTCTTTTTCTCCCTCTCTCTCTGCCTCTCATCTCTCTCTCTCTCTCTCAAAATGGATAAATCAACTTTAAAAACATTTTTTTACTCTGTCAAATACAGATGTCTCTGGTTTGTCAAGCAACCTTCTTTAAAATGCTAATAACTCTTGTAGAGTTGAGTGGGCTAGAATTCGCATAAGCAGTATCAATTCGTCAACCAGCTAAAAGCCATTTGGGGTCACCTGAACTGTTCAAATGACATTTTTGATGGGATGGAGGTGGGAGAAGGAAGCCAGGGGAGGAAAGAAGCTATTAGGCTTTTTAGAATGGAATACTTCAAGGGGAAAGTTCAGCCCTTGGTTGAAAGACTTAGAATAACAAAGAAGTATGTGCCCCTAGGCGGAAGAAAAAAAGAAAAGGAGGAATAAAATGACTTTTTATGCCATTTTCCCTATGGTTTTTTTCCCTTTAGTCAGGACAAGGGCTAGTTTAAAAATGCTTTCTCTAATCCCCTTCCTGTCAGTGGTGCACTTCTATTGTCCACTTCCTGAGTTCTCAGATGCCGGTGCCTTCCGTCTCCTCCTCTCCGCACTGCGGATACTGAACTCTCAGAGAGCAGAGCTCAGGCTGGCTAACACAGGTGTAGTCTTCCCGGGACATATGGGTTGCAAAGATTCTTACACTTTCTCAAAATAATCCAATAGCAGTTTACAACATGATTTCCTTAGGTATAGTACATTTTTGAGTCGCCAAATTAGATTACAAAGCCATGTAGCCTGTCCCTGGGGGCACAGTTTTCTATGTGACATCATCATAAAATATTATCTAACTCCTCAAAGATTTAATTACATGCTGAATAATCTTAGTGCTAAAACTTTTTTGGGGAGAATGCCATCTCCTTAAATATGAAATGCGTCTGTGAGTATCTTGTTTTTCAGACTACTACAGTAAGTAGAACAACACGTCAAACAAAAATAAGCTAGCCCCTAAAATTTGTGCATAAACGAATGTTTGCTGTATCATTTTTACTCTATCAGGAGTAACATTGCAGATATATTCTTGGTAACAATCTGAAAATTAGCTTGGAGTCTATTTTTAAATGTGAGAATGTCTCATTTCTTCAACTAATTAATTCTGTTTAAAAAGGACACACATTGGAACTCTGTAAATTTATTTATTCCGGTTTGCCACATCTATATGTAGACCAGCAGTCAAAGCATTTCTAAACAGGAGACTTTAAAACTGCATTCATTTCACCGCATTTTATGATATAGGTCGACATCGCAGAAAAACTACAAAATGGTTTCAAAAAACCCATACATAAAATACTGACGCACTTTACTGATGAGATCATTATTTCATTTGCTACATGTATCAGTTCAGCTATTACATTTGAGGGATATGGTAGATGCTGTATTTGCTACAGGGCAAGGTTCTCTCTGTGTTAAGTGAAAATTTTCTCTGCAACCAAGGTACTGCCCCAATTCAGGCTTTTAAAACCATTCTCCTCCAGCATGGCATTCTCCTTCCGATTCTTTATACTTATATGTCTGGATGTATATATTTATTGTTTTAATATCATTTTCATTTATTTGTTTTTCTTTTTATGTATATTCAAGTCTGTTAACATATAGTGCAGTTTTGGCTTCAGGAGTAGAACCCAGTGATGGATGAATATTTTTTAATCAAAAGAAACTCTCCACATTACATCACAAATTCTTATTACCCTCCAAATCCCCCCCGCCAAAGACCCTACTCTTTGTACAGAATACAGCCAAAACTCCTTAATACGACTTTCAAGGCAATGAATAATCCCTTATACATTGTACACTATACGCCAACTGAGAAAACTTACCAAACACACCTAGTCTTTTACATTTTTTACCTTCTACCCTCATCTGCTTGTGTGTTATAAAATGGAGCCACAAAAGCCATTCCCTTTGCAACTCAGCAGAGGAACAATGGTTTCTTTACCGTCCATTTTAAAAACTTTTTAAATATTTATTTTTGAGAGAGAGAGAGAGAACAAGTGGGGGGAGGGGCTAAGAGAGAGAGGGAGACAGAATCTGAAGCAGGTTCCAGGCTCTGAGCTGTCAGCGCAGAGCCCAACATGGGGCTTGAACTCATGAACAGTGAGATCAGGACCTGATCTGAAGTTGGTCACTCAACTGACTGAGGCACCCAGGTGCCCCTGTGCCTTTACCCTCCTCAGCAACACTTGGTTCTTTGCCACTCAGAATCCGGGTATCAGGAAAAGCACTTTAGCACTTCCGATTTCAGTTAGGAATGATGAAGTTAGTTTGACGGTCCATTCAGGTAGCCCACGGTTCTCTTTGGACACTACCGCTCAGTGTTTCAAGTGACTAAGTGCTGTGTCCCCCAAGTTCTCTCAGGAGGAGGGTTCCCAGGGTTTGTAGAAAGGGAAACCTATGTGATCTTGTGTTATTGTTAATGACTGTGTCTCCACATCCAAGCCATGCCTTAGAGTATCCTTAGGCCCCTAGTGTCTTAAGTTGAATTATGATGCCTTTAAAACATTTCATTTTTTCTCAAGGCCTTGATATTTCAGTCTTGCCTCCCAAATCTCTGGTGTTAAATTGCACTGGCATCTGGCTATGCTTTGCCCAGCTGGTCCATCTGCAATGTCACTCTTTCCCTTCCCATGAGCTACCTGGCCAGCACCCTTGCCTATCTTTAACTTCTTTTCACAAGGAGCACAAGAACTTCTAGAATTTCATCCAGCTCCGGGAAAGCCATGTATACCTAGTAAGGCAACATCCAGGACTCGGTCAACCTAATCTCCCACCGTGCCACAAAGTTTCTTTCCTGAGACCTAGTTCCGAGTTGGTATATGGATCATCTATAAAGCAGCCCGCTCTAACTCTGCCAGGTGGGAGATGGGTTCTTCTACCTCCAGGGACCTCTTCCTTTTACCCGTTTTTCTGCGGTTTAGAGATTCAAAGCGACTGGGAGAGAGAAGGTGTCAAGGCCTGAGGTTGTACCCTACTTTGAAGTTAATGGGGTAGCCTGTTACTGTTTCATAGATGCTGGCAGAAGACACAAAGTCTCTAGGTCAGAGACAAAGGACTTTATTTTAACCCAACCAGCAGCATGAGTGTGACGTTGGCACTGGTTTCTGTGACCCCAGTTTCCATGGAGGTGATAAGCAGTGATCCGGGTGATCACTGAGCCTACAATGAGCTTGATCCAATGCTGAAGAACATTGATCTTGGGAAATCTGCTGCTTTTACATAAGCCTGGTCGTTGTTCTGGAAGGAAACATCATCATCCCTTAAGGTTGTTTCCTGCCGGTACAATGCTGAGAAATGGCCCAGGTAAGTGCCATCAAGTCTGCATTTTTGCCATAGCTGGCAAGAAAGTGCAAGAACACTTTTGTCCTATGGCAGAATGCTTCTCTTAACAGAATGTTTAATGTTTTTTACACTTGGGTTTTCCTGCTTCTCACTCCTGTTCACTGTCTTCCAGGACAGAAGAGGTGAGCTTTTCTTCTTCCCCTACATAACATCCTCTTTCTTTATCATCAGTGCCTTATGCTAAGATGTTATCACAGCTAGGAATATTTTCCCTACACTATGGAAGGAGTTTTCAGATGTCCCTCTATATCTAGCTCCTGAAAAATTCAGTTGGAGCTTCATCAGTTCAAGTCCTCTGGAAAGCAGATGCCAAGATGGGCGAGTTCAGCAATGGGAAGAAATGACCAGATTTTAAGTATCCCTGCCACATGCAACCATCATGTTGCCCTGGGAGACAGCATCAGCTAAAGACCATCAGCTGACTACCCTACTTGCAGCTGATTCTGTACTTATGGGAATCCTGAACAGTGTCCTTTTTTGGTTGCCGTAGAAGCCAAAAGAATTTCACATGGCCTCTCCTTTCATTATGGCTTGTTTCTAAACGTGTCCTCAAACTGAAGAACTCAGATATCTGCCTTGTCTGCCTTGGAGCCATCACTGAGGGAGTCTAACCAAAAGCCTTTCATTATCCTTAATCTTATCAAAGCACAGACTCTTAAGTTTCATTGCTCTTTCCTATTTCCTTTTCCTTTTTAGTGTCTCTTTCATTTATTTCTGCTCTAATCTTTGTTGTTCCCTTTCTTCTATTAAGCTTGGGCTTCATTTCTTCTTCTTCTTCTTCTTCTTTTTTTTTTTTTTTTAGTTCGGTGGTATATAAAGTTAGGTTGTTTCAGATTTTGTTTCCTGAGATAGGCATTTATGACTATGAACTTCCCTCTTAGAACTGCTTTTGCTGTATCCCACCGATTTCGGTATGTTATAGTTCCATTTTAATTTGTCACAAGGTATTTTTCAAATTTCTCTTTTGACTTCTTCCTTGACCTACAAGGAGCACAAGGTTGTTGGTTGTTCAGTAACATGTTACTTAATCTCCCCACATTTCCCATATCCTAATTTCTAATAACTTATCATGCCTCATGCTTCAGCCATTTGCTGCAGCTGCCTAGGTACTGATGTCTTCTTTTATCCCAGCACTAGACCCTTTGTGCCTAATAGTCAATCAAGGTTCATCATTTAAGAACAGATCTTATGATATTACCAACCACACTGCCTTATTTCTTAATTGGCCAACAGCGACAATGTTGAACTAAGCTGTGTCCTATTAGGACCAATGATTTTGAGCTTGAGTAGCTGGTGGGATTGTATGCTCCTTCCTCACTGTGGCAAACAAACCTTTGCCTTAATAAGAAGACCTCCGTTTGGCTTGCTTCTCTTCCATACTGTTTCTGTTACACCAAGGTCGTGGATGATTTCACACCCAGACATAATTCTTCTCAGGCCTCAAAGGAAAGATAGGGAGGCTATTGAGAGACAAATAAGATAGAAAAAAGAAAAGCAAAAGTGCAAAGGGCAAAATGAATTCAAGAAACTGCAGGATGCCCATTGTGACCAGTGTAGCCAGAATGGCTCATGGAGAGCCTAGTCAGCAAAGCAGACGTGAATGCAACGGGAACTGAAGTGTAACCTTTGATTAGGGAAGGAGACTGTGCTTCAGATTGCTTATCACTTCCAATTTACATTCTATTTCTTCTTGCTGCTATAGAGTCTTTTCAGTTACAACTGGACATATAGCCACCAACCTAGACTCCCTTATGGCCAGTATCCACACTCAGGCCAAATGCATTACATGTGTGGTTGGTGGGGCAAATCCCTTACAAGGGAAGTTCTCTGTCCTTTACCTTTCTGTTTTATGCGGCAGAAATTAGGGAACATTGGATTTGCTGCCTTGGACCCCAGGATGAATTCATGTTGAGCATGGCAAGGGTACACCATCCATCTTGGACCTTAGCACTTTATGGAAGAAGGCAATAAACTTCTTCATACCTATGCCTCTGTTTGGGAATTCCCTATTTATACCAAGTTACATCCTTATTAATAACGAGCTTTTGAAGACATTGGAGTAAATTTTGAATGAACAGTCAGGGTTGCTATGCCAAAAATACCAACAACCAGGTAAAGACTATCATAAAGCATGCTCAAGCCCAAAGGAGCCCTGATGCCAATGTGAGTCTCACAGTTCTTTCTCTGGCCAATAGGATACTCACATAAATAAATCCAGCAGAGACATCTCTTCCTCCTTCTCACTGAGCTTGATCGATGGTATCTTTTAGAAAACTAATTGGTTTTGGCACAGTAATATTGCCTTTCAATGTCAGCCTTCAGCAGCAGGGCAAGCAGACAGCCATTTTTTGATTTGGTATTCAGCTCCACACAAAATACCTCTTTTATGTTTCCAACAGAGTAGCTCTTAGCACTTCCCCTTGGCATTTAAATTAATTGCCATTGTTAATGTTCATAAAATACCTAAAAGAGAGGAGAAGACCAGACTCCTCTAATATAACTGTTTACCCAGGTAGATTACATCATTGGAAGTTGTCACTTAGAAAAGGTCAGAAAATGGAGCGCCTGGGTGGCTCAGTCAGTTAAGCATCTGACTTTGGCCCAGGTCATGATCTCATGGTTTGTGGGTTCGAGCCCCATGTCGGGCTCTGTGCTGACAGCTAGGTCAGAGCCTGGAGCCTGCTTCAGATTCTGTATCTCCCTCTCTCTCTGACCCTCCCCTGCTCATGCTGTCTCTCTCTCTCAGAAATAAAAGATTTAAAAAAATGTTTTTAAAGAAAATGTCAGAAAAGTGGATAGAAAGTAACTCAACTTTCCTAGGGGTTTTTACTAGGATGAGGCCTTCTTCCCAGCCAAGAAGATTGTGTTCTCAGAACCTTGTTGTCAAAACTAGCGCTTATAACGGGCAAGGCCCTAAGCAAGCATTATGTTCTCTAATGTTTCCAGCAACCCTAAGAGGGAAGACTCTTGACCACTCATTTCACAGATGAGGAACCTTGTCTATCTAGCAAGGTTCAGGGACTTGCCCAAGGTCTCGGTAAGTGGCAGAGCTCATGTTCAACCCCAGTAAGACCGACTCCACAGCCCTGGGTTTAACATACCCACTGTACTGCCTCAACATTTTCTGGCTCCTCTGAGAAGCTGTGTACAACTTACCCTTGCCTCTCAGGATAGCCTGGGACTGGGCATTAATTTCCCATCTGCCAACAGGCGACTTTATAGAGCAGACAAATATGCAGTTTTAGTCTGAGTGCTACTATTCCTAACCCTGGAAACGCAATGATGAGAAGGAAATACATGCGTAGTATAACCAGAGTTTGATAAATGTTTCTGAAATAGAAATTATATGCAGTTTCTAAAAATACCCGAGCCTAACCTACCGTTTCATTAGTTATAAACCAGGTTGATGTTTCTTAAATACAAATCATGCCAAATCCAGTTTTAGGATCATTTCCCTTCCCTTTGAAAATGTGCTCTTTTAAAGTTTTTAAATAGCTATTTCCTACACCTCTTCTAAATATATTATATCACTTTTTTTCCCATTTAGAGATCATTTGAATTTGAAGTATGAAGAAAACCTGGAATGACCTGAGCACAGGAACAAGTGAAGCCTCCCTTGGCTGTGATTTAATCAGTGGGTCTGGCTGTGAATTTTTCAAGTGAGTAGCCTCTAGAATGACCTGCTTATTTCCTCAGTTATCATAATAGAAAGGGCATGAACCAGAGACTGGTTCCAGAGGGAGGGCCGCGTGACTGTCAGATAAGAGGAGGAGGTGCTTTGCAGAGGGAGCCTGTGACTCAGCTCTGTGAAATTCACCAACATCCGGCCCCTAGACAAGTGGCAGAATGAGAAATCTCTTAAAAGTCTCTTAGCGGAGAAGGATTCTGAGTACTGAACACTCCCTCTCCTTATATACTGAAGGGATGCTGGCTGCCAGCTTAGATAAGAATGGGTTGAAGTCTTTGGTTTTTTATGACACTGAGATTAGCACAGTTTATGATCCAGTAGATTTCTGTGAGATAACAAGATTCTTTGGCTGCACACGTGGCTCCTAGCTCAGTGTGTTTTCTCTCTCCTCTGAGCTGCAGAAATTTGGTGTGCTTTCTTCATGAAACTAACCAGATAATGCTATACTGAACCTCAAAATAGAGTTGTTTGTTAGTAATTGTTATGTTCTCTGTTGAATTCAGTTTCTCAAGGTTTTCTGTGTCATATTTATATTTGTGAGATTAGTGTTTTGCACACAAATGTGAGTATACTAGTTGATTAATAAGGCGGAAGGATTACTCTCATTCTTTTTGGTATTATGAAGAGTTTTCCCTTTCCTTTTCACTGTTATTCTCTTGCTTGCTGATTATAGACTGTTTGGTGAAATTGACTGTATTTGATCACTTACAACCTACAAAAGTAACAAAATCTAGATTCAGTTCAAGGTTCCACAAGTCATGACACTCATAAACTATCAAATGAAAGTTGCATTAACAAATGGGAACTGTATGTTATATTTAAAACCTGATTTGAATTTCCGTGATATGAGCTTCAGAGCATAGGTCCCTGTATGTACCTCTCTAAACACATAAATCATTCTCTAATGATGTAAGCTCTAATTCACTGGTAAAAGAAAGTTCTTTCGTCTATTATTGTAACTTAACTTCTAAGTCATTTTGGCCTAAACTGCGTTTACTACTCTAAGGTTTAAGTTGCTTCATTATGTCCAGATCTTTCATTTCTAAACCTGTGTCTAAGTGAGGAAAATGGTTTAAGAACCAAATAACTCCTTTTACTTGAGGGGGCCTTTAAGAGATCAAAAATATAAGGCAAAATAGTTCACAGGGAAGTACTAATTAGTGCTAACTCACTCTTACTGCCTCCTCTTCAAAGCTGTTTAAAAGAGCTATCAAGTAAATCTCTGAGCAGACCCACTTACACATAATGGAGGTGGAGGGCTGTCTGCTGCTCCCAAAGGCTGAGACAAGCCTGATGTATTTGCACAGGGAGTAAAGGAGCCTTTTACTAAGTGAAGGGGGGGGCGGGTGTCGTTAGTTCTGTCCTAGTGACATTGGCTCCTTCTAAAATGGCTCTCAGTGCTCCCTGCCTCCTAGAATTCACACCTTCGGGACATCCCCTCCTAAAAAAGAGAATACATTGAAGTGTTGTCAGTTTCAAGACTGGGTCAAAAATGGCGGCGGTACTCTCTTGATCTCTCATTATTTGCATACGCTGATGACACCAGCTGCCAGAAGTAAGCTATCCTTTGGAGCGTCCCAAGTAGTAAGGAACAACGGCAGCCTCAAGCCAACAGTCAGTGCACCATCCCATAGGGAAGTGAGTCTCACCAATAACCAGGTGTGTGAGCT
Source organism: Hyaena hyaena (assembly GCF_003009895.1). Lineage (NCBI taxonomy): Eukaryota > Metazoa > Chordata > Mammalia > Carnivora > Hyaenidae > Hyaena > Hyaena hyaena. Next base: position 453,197 of record NW_024081538.1, read on the forward strand.
TGGGAGCAGATCCTTTCCCAGCGGAACCTTGAGACACCTGTTGCCTCAGACAACAGGATGGCGGCCCTGTGAGAGACCCTGTGTCAGAGGACCAAGGTCAGTGGCACTGGATGCCCCTCTCAGAGAAACTATGAGCCAGGAAATGTAAGTTATTTTAAACTACTACATGTCGTGCTAACTTATTATACAGCAAGAGGCAACCAATTCAGATTCCTATTTCCTAGGGTTGAAAGTAAAGATTTAGAAATACGATGGTGGAGAGATAAGTGGGAAAGACCTACTTAGGATCCCTGAATCAAAGGAGGGAAGATTAGACCCATGACTACAGGCATCTTTTTTCTTAATCAAGATTTTAAGACTCAGGTGAAGTGAGTACAACAAAAGTAAGCACTTTTTAACAGTTCAATCAGAGCGACTCTGGAGATATAGTCCATCATAGTGGGAATTCTTTTTTATTTATCCTTAAGTATTGCACATAATACTTATGAACATGATCCATTCCAATGGCAGTTATAGTTAACTTTTAAGATATTCAAATGATTCATCAAATTAGAAACATAACTTATAGGTGTATACACATATATTATCTTGGTGATTCACTAGGTAGATTAACTATGGAAAATTTTTTTTACCCCACCCTGACCTCTGTTTCTCTATGTCTAAAAGGAAGACTGAACTACCCACCAGCTAGGATTGTGGAAATGAGCAAATATATGCAAACCATCCAATGCGGTACCTGGCACATGGAAATTGACTCCTAACTGTACAGTCTAATTTTCCTCCTACATCATATACAGAGAGTAGAAGAGTCTGATTCAGTGATTATGGCCACTCAGCATTTAACTTGGATCATGAATGTCCAAGTGTTCATAGGAGTTGTGAGAAAGGCTGCAAGGAGGCTGGTCTGTCTGAGCATTGAGGCTGCACCATTTCTATTTTGTGGAGATGGATTTTCTAATCACGGACAGAAGGTCCCTTCTTTGCTTCCAAGTGTGGAATTTGGAGTTCACATTTCAGAAAAGAAATCCATTTTAACACCCACTCTTCAACACATATATAGATCTAAGTCTGTGACATGCTATCTTAGCTGAGTTCTGGGTTTCCTGTCTGGGACTGCCTGAAACAGGATTGTTATTTGCAAATACCCATGAAGCTTCTTTCTTTGTCTCCTCCTTTCCTTCTTTTTTCCCCCTTCTTTTCCTTTCTTTCTTTACGTCTCTCCCTCTCTCTGTCCTCCTCCCCTTCTACTCTCTCCTCTCTCTATTCCTCTCCCTTTCCCTTTGTCCTTTTCTTCTCTCCCTCGTTCCTCCCTTTTCTCCCGTTCCTCCCCTTCCCATGTGTGAAATAGCAACTGATAAAATATTAGGTATTTTTTCCACATTGATCTTTTTCTCATCTGGCATCATATTTTCACCTGAATTAATCTTTCAAAATAATCACATTGTCTTTGAAGAAGCCAGTGCCAGCAATTCAAGTACATACGGGAGGACAAGGTTATTAGCTAATGAAAAAGACTTCTTCCCGAAAAATGGCCGTCCTAGATTACTATTTATTCATTCCCTATAAAATATAACAGCTGAAAGGCAACAGAAAGCAATGCTGTATTTTAAGTAAAAAAGAGAATTGCCGAGAAGGATATGAAGGCACTTAGGACTGAGAGAAGAACTGAAAACCAGACTTGGGAGGAAAGGAACTTTGCACCTACAGTGACGGGGCCTACATATAGTGGGGGCTGCTGGGTGGTCATCACGCATCACTGTGGGAATGAATAAAGACACAAATAATGAATACAGCTTTTGTTTTATGTTTTCCTCTCCATTTGGGACACTTAAATTTCAAATTTCTCAAATTTCAAAGTTCTGAGAGATAATTTGATTAGGGGAATGTAGGTCAGCTGGGCATACCTTTGTTTTTATCAAGGAAGCAAAAGCAAAAAAACAAATGATGGTGACGGAGACTCCTGGTTCCTGGTAACCTCCTGAGAAGTTGGGGCCAACATTCTACCTTAATTAGCTTTCCTTCCAAGGTTCCAGATGGTTTGGAAGACATAATTTCTCCAGAAAATCTCAGGGCACTAGTGGGAAGTAGAAGTGGATACTAGATGACTAAAAACAACAAATATCGACTACATATAATTTTTACACATGGATTTGACAGAAAGGAACCCACTTGAGCTATATGTCAGATCTAGGTTGTGAAATTCTGGGCTGTCATCCTCAGGTCAAATGCAAAGCAGTATTTCATGGGCTCTGGGAATAAAGCCTCTAGAGTCAGACTGAATGGACTCAAATCCCAGCTCTGTATCTTAATAATGATAACACTTTGACAAATTGTCTATCCTTTCTGTAATTCCATTTCCTTATCTATAAAAGGAAATAGTAATTATACCTACCTCAAGAGGATGCTCTACTGATTACTTGTATTGTTACATACACAGCAGTTAGTAAACCCTCACTTATGTTGGTTTTAAAGTGCCAAGGGTGTAGAGGTAAACATGGGGAGCCATGAGACCCACGAGGTAGCTCCATTCAGCTGGCTGGTGGTAACCAACTGAGTTGTAATTCAGTGAGCCAAATACACAAGTAACCAAACTGTAAATCAAGGCAGTGACAGAGCTCAAGTGCCATAGATTATGGAGGCCAGGGTCTCCATACCAGTTGAGCAGGCGCATGAGAATTGGGACACATAAAAGTGAAGAACAAGGCAAACCAGTAGACCAGAAGGCTTTGCAGACAGGAACCAAGAGGTTTACAGAAGCACTGAGGAAGGCAAAGCAGACAAAGCAGATGCATGCGACCAACATCAAGGAAACTTACTCTGCGTAATTTTCCTATCTCTGTGAAAAGTTTACCATCGGTGCTAACTAAACCTAGGTTTTAGGGGAGAGATAGGAGGTGGAGCCACCTGCAGAAAAGGAGATATGATTACACCTACAAATAGGGGTTGTGAAGATTAGAATAGAGGAAATGAATGACACCTTAGTGTTGTGGTATCCATACCTGTCAATTAGATAATAAGGATGCTAGTAATTAATAGTAGTAGTAGTAGTAGTAGTAGTAGTAATGATAGATAACATTCACTGTGTTAACATTCTATATGTGCCTAGCACTCTATTAAGTGTTTAATATCCATTATATCATGTAATTCTCCCACAAATCTTTGAGATAGTTGTGGAAAATAAAACCCTGATGGGCATGTTTTCTTCATCACTCCACTCACAATACTTATAATAGGACCTGGTACTTAAGAAGTATTCCCGGAGGTACCTGGATGGCTCAGTCAGTTGGGTGGCTAACTTTGGCTTAGGTCTTGATCTCACAGCTCTTGAGTTCAAAGCCCATGTCGGCCTCTGTGCTGACAGTTCAGAGCCTGGATCCTGCATCAGATCCTGTGACTCCCTCTGTCTCTTCCCCTTCCCCACTCATGCTCTCTCTCTCTCTCTCTCTCTCAAAAATAAGTAAACATTTTAAAAAATTTAAAAAGAAGTACTTCCAAAGTGTTGTATGGTCCCCAATTAAAGAACAAAAGGAGATATTGAATGTCCAAATAACTTCCTCAAGATACATAATATCAAATTGTAGAGCCAGGGCTCATTGTTGGGGAGCTTGACTCCACAGCTCACAGACAAATTCTACAGTTTTTATCCAACATTACCTTGTCTCCGAAGCATCACTCACAGCTAGATTTTTACTATCTCCTCCTTGCTGTACTTCCTTATGTCAATCACAGTAAAATAGAGTGTTATAAAAGGAAAAAAGAAATAGTCAATGATAAGCTTGTTATAAAACAGGCTAATGAAGACCTAGTACTTGCGGCCCCAAATCAAAATTTTTGGTCTTATGCAAATATGGGTACTTTGAACCAATTATATATAAGGCACTGTACTAACTGGGTAATAAAAACATGATCAAGACATTTCTCTAAATTTGAAGGACCCACATTCTAGTATGAAAGATAGGGGTATAAACAAACAATCTGGCAAGTGCAGAAATGGAGGTGTTGGATTTTTTATTAAAGCCTAGCAGGGTCCAGCAACAGTGAAAGGTATTGTGTCCAGGGCATAGGAAGCATGTGCAAAAGTAATGGGACGGAAACCAGAAAGGCAGTTTGTAAGACACAAGAACTTAAAAGGGTCTTAAACGCGATGCCTAGGAGAATATACTCCATTTTCTCGTAGAAAAAGAGAAGGATTAGTGTGTTAAGTAATAACACATTACTGGTTTGGTCAGAGTGAAGAAAGATGGGCAGTAGGAGGCCGAGCTATAATGCAGGGTGGATATGATTAGAGCCTAGAATGAGATTGTAATAGTGGATCCAATCCAGAATCCCAGAGTTTAGTGGCTGATTGAATTTCATCATGAAGGACAGAGAAAATCAAACATGATGGAAGTTTCTCACTGAACTAAGTGAGAGGGTGATAACACGATTAATCTCAGGAAGAGAAACAAATAGGAAAAAGAGATTTGTCTGTGGTGGGGAGAAAAACTTATTGTAGATGATACACCACCTAAATGATTTGTAAGAAGTGAAGGAACCAAAGCATGTAAAGTGATACAAAGTTCCAGATTTTTGTGGCTTAGTCTTACATGTGGGAATTAATTCTCTTTCTTCAGCTTTTGTTTGTTTTGTTTTGTTTTTTAGTTGCTCCTTTCTAAAAGCTTAGCTCCAGGGCTGTAATTGAATTTAATATAGTTTACTTGGATGTGCTTTATTATAAAATCTTTCTTCCTCTGGCTGCTGTTTTTATGTTCCAGAACTAATTGTAGCTCTGTTCATAATCTACCAGACACAGTTTGGATTTACAATACTTCATTTTGAAGTTAGTGGCCAAGATGGTCTCATTTTGAAAGTCTCTGAGAAGATAATTTGGAACACCACTAGCAAAGTCTTTCCTATAAATTTTTAGCTTGAACGAGAGTAGCCCCAGAACAGAGAAAAACGTATCTAAGTGCAAGGTCAGTGAGGAAAAGAGAAAGAAATCTAGATGCTCTGAGGACACGTCTGGTGTGTCTTTGATTTGTTAGAATGAAGAGAGCTTATAAGAATGTTGGAAACGACCAGTAGTCAACTGGCCTCTTCACAGCTCATTAGTTAACTAGCCTGAAGATATTGAAACTTGAGGAAGTTTCCTACTTGACTTAATTGCTTAGCCAGTAAATGATTGTTTTTTTCTTCCAGCTTTTTTGAGGTATGGTTAGTATACAAAAACATCGCATGCAGTGAGCTTGGACATATGTATACACATTTTACTGTACCACAATCCAGGTAATAAACATATCCTTCGCTTCCCAGAGTTTCCTACACCCCTTTGTTTGTTTGTGGTAAAGAGACTCATGAGGTCTCCCTCTTAATAAGAAAATTTTAAGTACACAGTAACTTATTGTTAGCTGTAGGCACTGCAGTTAATTGTACAGCTGATTATTGGAATGTGCTTGTATAACCATAACTTTACACCGTTAAACTACAGTCCCCATGTCACCTTCTCTTCCCCTTCTCTGGACACCATCATTCCATTATCTACTTCTATACCTTTGCCTATTTTATATTCTTTAAAGTTGAAGAATCTAATACTCAGAATTAGATATTCTAAATTTGAGAGAAATAAGTTGACAGTATTTCCCTTATAAACACATAAGGATGGGGTTCCTGGGTGGCTCCATTGGTTTAGTGTCCAATTCTTGATTTTGGTTCAGGTCATGGTCTCATGGTTCATGAGTTCCAGCCCTGCATTGGGGTTTGTGCTGGCAGCATGGAGCCTGCTTGGTTTTTTTCTCTCTCTTTCTCTTTCTGCCTCTCCCTTGCTAGTGCTCTCTCTCCACCCCACCCCAAATAAAAAAATAAAACATTAAAATGAAAACAAAAAGTCTTAAGGAATGATAAATATTATACGCACACACATATATACATGAGAAATAGAACTGCCAGGTTGCAAGTATGACCTGCATGAGTGAATAAATGTATGATTAATTGTTTTCTTTTAGGGTGATTTGCTTTTTGTTTCTATATGTGAGATATAAGTAAATGTTTATTTTTATGTTTAAGGACATATCTTTGTTTGAGATGCAGAGAGTATAGGCCTTCATTAACCCACTACAAAATTTTTCCTATTGTTTTTGTTGTTACTGATACTGAAAGCTTTTAATTTATTTTTATGACTACTGAAGAGACTTTTATATTCTTGAAGGGTATAATTAAGAGAAATAGGTGGCAAAGTTACACACATTAATTGTTTGATTTCTTTATAATAGAGTTATTCCTAGTTTGTGCAGTCTGCAACTATCACTTTTACCTCAAATGTAATAAATAAATCCGGAAGGAATAACAACACAAATATAGGGAATTAAAAAAACTACCACATTTTCCTCTTTCATCCAAGTATCTTCTTAGTAGTTAATGAAGAGAAAATCAATTTGCAAATTTTAAAAGCAGCCCTCAGTTTAAAGATCTAGCCTAAGGGACTACAAAAAGTAGTTGGTGACCTATCGGCAGATATTAAAACCTGACTGCCTAATGGTCCCTGACAGAGGACCCCATCTGTTCCTCATTCACATGCCCCTTCTCTGTGGCTTTCTGGTAGACCCACCAGAACTGGATGCACATATGATCACGCTATGTATTTGTCGTGTTGGTCATGATATTAGTTGGTAAGCAGGACTTTCTCAAAAAAAAAAATTGTTGGTCTTCAATTTAGTTAAATTTATTTTTATAGATGATCAGTTGAGGCCAATTAACTAAGAAAGGTGATGGTGGTCACAAAGGAGGGTACGGATGAAGGGTGACACTAACAAGTTAGCTTTCCTTGGTCTGTTTGAATCCTTGGAATGTTGATTAATCAGTCCCCTGGTTTTATTTCTTTTGTACTCAAAAAGGGAGAATAGAGTTCCTGGATATGCAAATACAGTCTACTAACTGATGATACATCAAAAATCTGTGCCCGCGGGCTCGCTCTCTCAAACTAAAGTTCAAAATATTTCCCTGCTCTCCCAAACTATTTTCCCATTCAAATGTGGTTGATCACTACCTTCTTAAAGTGATTTATAAGGGTTTTAGCACAGTATTCATCATTATTACTATCATTCACAGCTAGAAAACTTAAGAGGCAAAACTGTAGCCCACCCTTTGTAAGTCCTTATGATTTCATATTAAGTATGTCTTTTTTAAATATACCTATTTAAAAATGTGTCCTACCTTGATTTCTCTTTCCCTTAATTTTAGCATTAATTTCTACTTCATACTCTAATGAATATTTGACAAATTATTCCACCTATTAATTTTTTTCTTTTAGTGAGGTAAAAGTTTATCCTATTATATACATAGATTTTAAGTGTCTTATATAAGAAACATTGATAAATTACACATGTTTGTAATCCAAACCGAGAAAGAATAGAGGTGTCTGGGTTGCTCAGTCAGTTAAGCATCTGACTCTTGAATTGAGCTCAGATCAGGATCCCACAGTGGTAAGATCAAGCCCTGCACTAAGGTTCTCTCTCTCCCTCTGCCCCTCCCCCATGTGCGACTCTCTTTCTATTAAAAAAAAAAAAGAGAGAGAGAGAGACAGAATAAATAACTCCTGAATGTTGCCTAATATCCTTTCTAATCACTTCTCCTCCATCTTCCCTCTAATTATAGCACTAAATGACCTAAGTCATTACAATTAATTTAACCTGTTCTGGAACTGCTAATAAATGGAATACTCTATGGTATCTGGTTTCTTTCATTAAAAAAAAAAAATGTTTTAAGATTCATCCATGTTGTTATATCTACCATTAGTTCACTCCTTTTTATAGCCAAATAGTAATCCATTTTCAAGTATGTACCAAGATTTCTTTATTCCATTTATCTTTTGATGGACATTTGAGTTCTTTCCAGTTTGCATAGTTTTCAGGAAACATTCTATACTTTATGTGTCTTTTGTGGACATGAGTTTGGATTTTTTGCGGGGGCAAATCCGAGTGCAGAATTACTGGGTCACAGAGTCATTGTTTCACATTTTAGAAACTGCTTTTCCAAAGTGGTAGTATTATTTTACACTCTCATGAGCAAAGTATGAAAATTCCACCTTCTTGATGATCTGCCAACACTTGAAATTTTGTAAATCTTTAAAAAATTATGATATATAATGGCACCTTATGGTTTAAATTTGCATTTTCCTCATATTTAAGGTTCTGAGAGCATTTTCATGCACTTGGTCATTGATATATATTTCTCAATAAAGTATCTTTTCACATTTATGTTTATATTTATTACTTTGCTTCACTTTATATTACTGAGTTACAGGAGCGATTATCTGTTAATATATTGTGAATACAAGTCTTTTTTTCAAATATGTTTCTTGTAAATAATCTCTTCTAGTCTGTATTTTTCAAAAATGCCATTTGAAGGGCCAAGGTTATTAATTTCAATAAAGCCTATTTCTCATCTTTTTCTTTCATTGTTAACTTTTTGGGTCTGTAAGAGAAATTTTGTATCCTCCATCTTTACAAAGATATTCCCCTATATTTATTCCAGGAGTTTACTAGTGTTAGTTTTTACATTTAGGTCTATGGTCCATCCTGGATTAGTTTTTGCACATGTGTGACATAAGAGTTCATTTTCATTTTGGTCTCTACAAACATTCAGTTGTTTCAACACCATTGTTGAAAAGATGATCTCTTGCTCATCTTTGAGCAAGCAAACTTATTTTGGTGCTTTTGCTGAACAACAATTAAACATATATTTATTGGGGTCTAGTCATGGTCTGCCTATTTTCTGTGTCATAGATCCTTTTATCCTATGACATTTATACAACATTTTGGTTAACTGTAGCTGTACAGTGAGGATTAAAATCAGAGAGGATAAGTAAAATCAGGCAGGATGAGAATAATGATCTTTTCAGTATTATTTTTGCTAAGTCTTGGCATTTCCATATAAATTTTAGAATTCCACAGTCAAATCCTCCATATAAACTACTAGGATATTGACTGATATTTTGTTGAATCTATAGGCCAACCTGGGGAGAACTGACATCTTAATAATATTGACTCTTTATATTCATGAACATGGCATGTTTCTCCATTTATTTGAGTCACAAGTTCTTCTTCATCTATCGAGTTGATCATATGGCATTTCCTCTTCGTTAGTATGATAAATTACTATTATTCATTTTCAAATATTGAACCAAACATTTTGTTCTTTTTTATTGGAATAATTGCCATATAACATTATTTTAGTTTTAGATACACAATATAATGATTCAGCATTTGTATATATTGAAAATTGACTGTCACAATAAACTTGCATTCTTTCTGATGATGTATAGTGGTTTGGAATATTCCTGACTCACTTTCCTTATGTTTTGTTGCAGATTTTTAGCATGTTTATTAGTAATATTTGTTTGTAATTTTCCTTTCTTTTTAATGTTCTTTTTGGGGTTTGCTATGATGTTTATACTCAATCCTACTTTAGTATAGGCTACCTCTTCAGTACTCACAGGATATGAAAAGCTGATCATTTCACTGTTCTAACTTGGCAGGGTCTATCAGTTGGCAGGGTTATGTAAAAAAAAATTACCACAAACTTAAACTTGGTGGCTTAAAATAACAGAAATTTATTCTGTCACAGTTTCTCCAGGCCAGAAGTCTAAAGCAAGGTGTCAGCAGACTTGAGCTCACGCTGAAGGCTGTAGGGGAGAAGCTTTCCTTGAGTCTCCCAGCTTCTGGCAAATCCCATGTTCCTTAACTTTTGGCTACAAAACTCCATTCTCTGTCTCCATCTTTCCATGGCCCTCACTTCTGTGTCTTCTCCTCTATCCCCTGTAAAGAAGTGAATTTAGGGTCCACCCCCATAATCAAGTGTGATCTCATCTTGAAAACCTTAATGTAATTACAACTGAAAAAAATTTTCCACATAAGGTCATAGTCACAGTTCTGGGGGGTTAAGATATGGATGTATCTTTTGGGGGGAATCATCATGGAACTCACCATATAGGAAATGAATCTTGTTTGTGCTAAAAAAGAACTCTATATGCATGTTTAGTTTTAAGTCCAATGACTAAAGAATGTATATATATTTCTATACTGGAAGAAATGTTGTTAATACAGAAAATCTCAGGTGGGGATAAAGTCACTTGATGATTCAGTTCAGGTCCTCTGAGAAGAGGAAGCCAAAAGAATTATAGGAATTAAATCTGTAAGAGGTTGATTAGAAAAATACCTATGAAAGAAAAGGGAAGTCCAAAAAGGTGAGGAGAATCCCCACTTCTGTGAAGAAAAGAGTAAAGAAGGGGGTTGGATATGCAGAGTCTTGGACGGCAAGTAGTTCCAAGAAAGTTTCACCCAGGTGGATGGGTGAGTCTTGAGCCAAAATTACCCATCAAAGAAATTCTACAGGAATGGGCATTCCTTAGTCACTGACTGAGAACTCCCCATTGGAAGTGAGATGGTCAGAAACACGGGCTGGTAGAAAATTCTGACAACAGAAGGGGCCACTGGCCAAATACGTTCCCTGCAGCAGGAGGTCTGAGTGGAGCATTCTCAGGGCTGCCATGCTCAACATGTGCCAAGTTAAATTTAACTGGTTTGGGGGCTCCAGGGAAGAAAGTTTTCTTTAAGTAATGATTTCCACCCATCCACTCCCGAGGGCTCTCCCAACGCTCTTCACAAGACTAATTAATTTGGACCATTCATTTATAATCTAATCTTATTTATAATCTATCTATAAACTATCGAGACAGTCTTTTTAAATACAGGATTTGGTCTATCATCAACTAAAAAGATTTTGAACCCCTAAGGTTTTCTTTTATCCTATATTGATTTGGGCATTTGAAAACTGAGGGTGAAAAGAATATGGCATGACATTTTATTTCTCTCTGTCATCTTTACGGCCTTTTCCATACCAAAATCAAGAAGTCTAATTTGTTAGGAAAACTTGTGAATGTACAGGACTCCCCATAGCTGTGATGATGCTGTCACCGCCACTGCTCATTTGAACAACAGCAACACGCACCAGACCAGCTCAGTCCGTGCTGGGGATCCTGTTCTCCCCAAGTCCCACCAGTGAGGGGAAATGAGTCAGGATGACCTTTAACCTTCAAGGACCAATATTTCCTTTTTTCTTTAACCAGAGTGGCCATTCTGTGGCAGAAACAGCCAGATGCTAAGGGTCTCGCCCCTCATTTAGAGAGCAGGACGGGAAGACTCCCTTTGCGTCCAGGTGCTGTCTTTTTTATGACAGAATCTCTGTTCTCTGTCTCCAAGATAGAACATATGTTGTGGGGAAGGTGGTTCAAGCTTCCAGCAATTGTCACAAAAATCCATTCTTTTCATCCTCTGCCTATTTACTGTGAAATGCATTCCCTGTCACCCCTCTTTCTGTGTCTTATCAGGGGAAGGTTGACTTGAAATTGGAGTGAAGCCTATAAGCATCTGGAGGTTCCTGAAGCCAAAAATGGTATTTAAGGTTCCTGCACTTCAGATGTCTGCTCCTCCAGGTGCGAGTTTGCTTTCTCTTTCTAGCTTTCTAATCCAGGATCAGTAATCTGGAGCGTGCCCAATAATAATCATTTTAATAATGGATTCAAAAAATGCAGATATATGTGTTTAGCTTAACAAGCTAGCAGAATTTGAGAAATAGCTATCTATAAACATATTTTCAGAGAGCATTTGATGTGTGCCGGGCACTTTGGAAAGCACTTTGTAAAGTAAATAAGATAGACTATAGCATCCAGGGACAAGAACTCTGTCCTGGGGGTAGACCAATAGTCATCGTTGCAATGCGCACGGTATATACATGCATATGTACAATGATACCACATATATCATGTGTCACTTATGTTGATTCTCTCTGGAAGGTCTGTGGAAGTGCGATCTGAATAATAGCCTGATCATGGCAAGTGTACTGGGAATATCTGAAGAAAATGTTATGCAGAAGTAATTGAAAAATGACAGTTTATATACTTTCAAACTTCTTTAATAATTAAGTGTGGCTAGAATACAAAAAAATAGAGTTGAGATTGAAAAAGTCAGCTGGGGTTAGGTGGCCAAGGTCCCTATGTTATAGAGAGTGGCTGCTGCTGGAGGGTTCAAAACAAAGGCCAGACCTGATGATAGGGAAGAGTCTGAAAAACTTAGATTCTAAGAATTTTAAGGACGTTTCCCAAGGAAACAAGTGAGAAGGAGACAAGATAATACCATAAGCAGCTAAGGCTCTGTGAAACCTCACAAGTAGAGGAAACCCATCTAAGCCAGTTTGGGGGGCATTTGCAGGTGAGACTGTCCCCAGCACGTGTGTAGATGGAATGACATGTAGTTTGGCTTTTACAGTAGTGGATAATCAAACAGGACTACAAGGAAGGAGGCATTGAACATGAAGCTCTACTACACCATGCACACACACACACACACACACACACACACACACATGGTGGGGGGAGAGAGAGAGAAAAATTCATAGCAAGTTCTGACTCTTAAAAATTCTATTTTTCATTTAAAAAAGATTTGCATGACTCAGTAATCCATCACCTGTAGTAAACCTAGACTCCTGACAATGTACACTGTACACATTAGTAAGATGTCCCTTTCTAGAATCCTTTTAAATACCTCTTTGTCTCTCAACAGTGGCTTCCAAGCATTTTCCTCAACATCGCCTCTCCCCTGCACACCTGCTCAGTAACCTTCACTTGATTTACAGGTTTTACAAGCCTCCTTTGATTGTTATTGTTAGTGTAAAGCAAACAGGCACCCTCTCTCTCCAGGGACCCAACATGCTTGGCTTTAACAAATTGTGATCGCATGTTATATTTATAGCAGGTACCTTTTTCTAACAAGTATTTAAAAATAATTTTGCACTTCACTTAAAACTCACAGTCATGCTGACAGAGCTGTTCATCCGGAGAAAGTAAGACATCTGTCTCTCCCTGCACTGACTTATTGATTTAATCGTCACTCATCACATGGGGAAAGCAAATAGCAAGGTGAGTACCTGTTGGGAGAGCCGTGTCAAGCACATACAGCAGAGCTGATACTGAATCTGCTATCATAACAGCGAGGGCAGCTTTTTGTTCCCTGGATTAACAGCCTTCTCCAAGTATTCTATGAGACTTAGATCCATTTGGTCGATTTGTACCTCTGACACCTTTCCACCCTTGGAAAGCTTCTGATTACAGACTACAGCAGAGAGAAGGCAAACATCTGAATAAGGCGTAAAAATAGTATTATAATTTACATTTGTAGTGAGGTAGGTGTAGGGGTGGTGAGTCATCCTAATGGAGCACATGTGTCAGCCGATGCTTGGAGGAGCTTTCCTGTGCTTCGAAGTGTAGTTGTGCCATCTAGACCATGTGTGGGAGGTTAAAGATGAGTGTGGCATGGATTGGATTTTATTAGAATGGACTTACGTGTATGTTAAGGGGGAAAAACCCAAAACGATAGAAAAAATGGTATTTGGCATTTTTTCATTGTATCTTGATTTCAGAAAAGGAGACTGATAATTTAATGTTTGTCATATTTAGGACTTGATTCTGTGAAACAGTATAGTAAAAATATGTACAACTTTCCCCCATTTACACACTTGCAAAGTACTTTAGAAACAATCTCTTACAACACCATCATGTTGTGTCATATGTTTTTACCGACAGAAGTTCTGGGGACAGTGGAAATAATGCTGGTTTATCCATTTGTGTAAAAGAATGAAGAAATATTTTAATGGGTTTTTTGTAACCCTTTTTTATGATACACTACAAAAGATATTTATATTCCTTTCTTCTATTATCCCAGGCATCATAATAAGAAATACCAGAGTTACTTTCTAATATATAAAGATTTTTTTCCTAAGTAAAAAACTCCATAAAATACAGGATCATGTTTCTCATAACAACCAACTGCTAAACTATTGTTCCTGGGTGATTTATTAAGACTATAATGTAGAGGGGCGCCTGGGTGGCTCAGTCGGTTAAGCGTCCGATGTCAGCCCAGATCATGATCTCACAGTCCGTGGGTTCAAGCCCCACATCAGGCTCTGTGCTGACAGTTTGGAGCCTGCTTCATATTCTGTGTCTCCCTCTCCCTTTGCCCCTCTCCCACTCCTGCTCTGTCTCTCAAAAATAAATAAACATTAAAATTTTTTTAAATAAAAAATACTCAAAGAGCTTTATACTAAATATTTATCAGGATTGTACTGGCTTAAATTTATTCCCAGATAAATAGTGCAGCAGAGGTTTTCCAACTTCTTAAATTCACAAATAATTCAATAACCCTGTAATTGCCTAAAAAAACAAAATCTATAGAATAACACAGATCTAATTCCAAGCATGAAGATAACAAACTTTCATCTTCCAGATACATAGTACAGTTTCTGAAAGAGGTGAGGAATGTGTGACTCGATAGATGAATTCCCAGGCAAAACACATCTCCTGTACTTACAGGAAAATGAGCTGAACCACTTCAATATCAAGTTAAAATGTTAAAGGTAAAAGTGGCAAATAAAATCTTGAGAGCAGTGATTTTCAGACTTCAATGTATGTGTGAATCACTTGGGGATTTTTTATTTTTAATGGGTAAATTCTCACTCATTAGTTCTGGGGGTCTGGTATGCTATATTTCTAGCAAAATCCCCAGTGTCGCCGATGTGCTGGTTTAGGAAGTAATGAGAGCTTCGATAACAATACTTGGATGTGTGTGGCTATCAAACGAGCCAGCTACAGTCATATTAGCAGATTTCAGCCATAAAGAGATCGCCTAGCAGTGTTTTGCACTGAAAACAAATTATCTGATAAATTTGTAATCTGCCTTAAAATTTTTCCCTTAGTTAATGGAGAAAGGAATAATAACAGGTAACTTCTGGAGCACTTATTCTATGCCATGCATTGATTTAAATGCTTTGCATTCATTATACCATTTGGTCTTCGTAGCAACCTTTGATGTAAACTGGTAGCAAGATCCCAGAAAATGACTTCCACAGACTAATAATACACAAGAGAATATGTGAGAAGATTAAAAAACTTTTCCATGTCTGTAGGAACATAATTCTGCACAGGTATCCGGTTGGGGTAATCTTACTACCAGAAATTCTGATAAAAAGACATGGTCCAGTTAGGAGACTAAAGCTAACAATAGGAGTTCATTGTTAAACCGAAGACAAAGCTAAATTGTGTTAAATGTGTTAGGAGGGGTTACAGATAACAGATACACATTACAAGTGTAATGTCTAAGCCACGTGTGTAAAATTCCCCTTGTGTTCTGTACTGGCTAGAATGTACTTGTTATCAATATTGGTAAGTCTGGTAGCCAGAAATTAGAGGCATCAACAAAATGGTATCCATTCAAAAGAAAATAAAGCATGATTTTAAAGTAACTGAAAAACAAAGGAAACCTGAATGTCTCCAAGTCATTCAGCCTCACGGTATCATTTTTGGTAACATAATAAATTAACTCAAGCTTTACTTCCAGTGAGTGATTAAAATCCATCAAACTTCCTGAGAATTTGCATTTTCTTGAGGGACTCTTTGTTTCTCTTACTCCAAATTCTTGCTTTTTCCCCTCAATTATACATTCCCATTTCTGGTTTTGTGAGGTTCTGATTTTATATCTTTAACCTGTTGCCTTATGCCTGACTATTACCCCCTCTCTGTAATTCCCCAAAGCACTATTAACACAAAGTTGTTGTGTGCAACGGCCTCTTTTTCTGAGGGACTGAAGATAATTCAGTGTTCAAAACACTGAAAATGTTATGATTTTAAAACCTGGCATCTGGCATTTTAAAATGGGAGGAAAAGTGAATAAGTAAGTATAGTCTACAAAGCACCAATTTTACTATATGATTATTTATTTGGATTTTTATTTTAAATTATTTTGGTTTTGAACCGATAGTAAAAGCATATGGAGATAATTTAAAGGTGAACAAGGAGCTAATATAAAAAGTCATTCTTCCCGCCTCATTTCCCAGACAACTACAATCCTATTTCCCAAAGGTCCCCCCATTTTCTTTTCCGTATGCATTTTTCCAGAGAAAATCTATACTGGGGATTTTGAAAAATAGCAAATGTTCTTTAAAATTACGTTCTTTGAATACATTTCTTTGAAGACTGCTCTAAGCACATTCTTGGCCTTTGTGTTGGCTAATAAGATACTGGTCAGAGCCCAGACCTGAAAACAGCTTAGAACTCACATTTAATCGAACTGTTCAAGTCATTTTGTGACCCAAACAAGAAATATATCACCTGTCATCTCTCTCTCCCCTGACACTTGCACCTTCCCCTGGGGCTCCTAAGCTGGTTAATTTATTCAGAATCCCCTTTTCAAGAGAAGCTTCCTCCCTAGACTAGTTCCCATGAAATCCTTTGTCTCTCTGTCTACCAGTTTAACACTCTAATTATGTTATTGTACAGAACAGTTTAACTATTCTGTGTCTAGAATTTTTTTTTCCTGTTGGCTATCCCTAAGGAGGACTGATCTCACATTAAAAAAAAAAAAAAAAAAAAACAGAATTCTTCAGACACCTATGTGGCTCAGTTGGTTAAGAATCTGGCTTCAGCTCAGGGCATGATCTCTTGGTTTGTGAGTTCAAGCCCTGTGTTGGGCTCTGTACTGACAGTTCAGAGCCTGGAGCCAGCTTTGGATTCTGTGCCTCCCTCTCTCTCTCTCCCGCCCTCCTTATGCTCGCTCACCCTCTCTCTCTCTCTCTGTCTCAAAAATAAATGAACATTAAGAAAAATTTTAAAAACAACAACAACAACAAAAAAAAACCAGAGTTCTCTTCCCAAGGGGTTTGTTACTTGCTTCTTGAGTAACCCCTCAAATCGCAGCTACCTTTTACAGTAACACTTTATTCTCTATCCCTGGCAACTTGATTATTTTCTTTTCTTAATAAAGTTTTTATTTAAATCAGTGAATAGTTTCCAGGAAACAAGTTCTTTACCAAGGTGCCTAGGTGGAGTGGAGAGAAAACCTTCTTCACTCAGAACCCATGGGCACTAAGCTTATACCTAAGGGATAGTGACTTCCTCAGGCAAAGAATGCTCAACTCTGTGACTATGGTGTGTGCTCAGCACTGTGAGAACAGAAAGGGTTAGAAGCTAGAACAAACTCTTACCCAACCTTGGAAAGTCCTGCTTCAGCTCTCCCATCCCAATCTTTCAGGTCATTAACTAAGGAAAAGGAGTTCTGAGTCAGAGAAAACACATGACCAGGGACCCGGCACCTCTCCTCTTCTCAAGGATAGAAGCACCAGAGTGGATTTCAAACAGGGTGAGTAGATTCTCCATGTTCTTTGACTCCTTTCCTTAATATTTCATCCACCCTGCTGCCTGGTTGAAAAGAGATCATCAACAAATTAAGCTGGACACATCCTAGGTAAGATACCAGTAAATCAAATCCAGCAGGCTATGACAAAGATAAAACAATGGCAAGTTAGACATTATCCCAGAATCCTATGAAGATGATATCTCAGTGAATGAATATTGAAACAATAGAAATTCTGTTAATATAATTTACCACATGGAATAGACTCATGGAGATAAAAAAAATATCTTAAAGATGATATTGGTCAAATTTAGCATTCATTTAAAAAAATTCATTTAAAAATAATAAACTCAAGGCACCTGGCTGGCTCAGTGGGCTAAATGTTTGACTCCAGCTCAAATGATCTCATGGTTCATGAGTTCGAGCCCCGTGTCCAAACTGAAGCCTGTTTCAGACTCGGTCTCCCTCTCTCTGCTCCTCCCCTGCTTACATTCTCTTTCTGTCTCTGTTTCTCTCTCTCAAAAATAAATAAACATTAAAAAATAGTAATAAAAATAATAAACTCATTAAAGTTCAACAAAATATGTTTTTATGGAAATAATTATATTTTCTAAAGTAAGTAATAGTGACAAGAGTGACATCCTTTTATGTTTTTTGCAAATCTTTCTAATATCTGGCTTGTAGGACACAAATTCTTATATATGCTTTGGCACTCAATCTGTTGAAATATTTTACTTTAAATAAAGTATCTGAAAGCAATCTGGCCTCACATAGATATGTAGTTAGAAAGGCAAAGACCTTTGCACCTTCTAAAGTTTACAAGAGGCTCTCACAGTTCTTCAGCTATACTTGGAAAATCACTGCACTTGGAAAATCACTGCTTTAGAGAATCTGTATTCTAATCTCACTAAAATTGATTTAGCAGTATTTCATTCTGTGTTAACTGAACCAAGATTTATAGATCAGGAACTAAAAAATTATTTTGTAAGAGTTCTGATAAATCTATAAATGTCTACATGAAGATGAAATAATGGACTGTGATTACTTTTATTATAAACACTTATATTTAGGAGCACCTGGGGGGGCTCAGTCGGCTGGGTGGCCGACTTCGGCTCAGGTCATGGTCTCGCGGTCCGTGAGTTTGAGCCCCGTGTAGGGCTCTGTGCTGACAGCTCAGTGCCTGGAGCCTGCTTCGGATTCTGTGTCTCCCTCTCTCTGTCTACCCTCCACGGTTCAAGCTCTGTCTCAAAAAAAAAAACGTTAAAAAAATGTTTAAACGCTTATTTTTAGGAATTTACTTATATGTATATTTTTATATTTAAATACCATGTTGATGCCAAAAATCAATTTTATAATCAATTATGCATGATTTCGTATTAATTCATTAACAATTATTCATTGAGCATATGGCTGTACTAAACACCATGACAAGTTCTGAGGATAGAGCAGTAAGAAATACAGAGTACCAGGCTTTATCGAGATTATATTCTAATGGAAGAAACAAAATAAATTATCAAATAATAAAAGTCACCAAGTTAAATACCATTTTACATTCATTTGGCAAATCATAAAAATTATGATACTGTTACAGATGATGTGGGCTAAAAGAATATTTTCAATATGGCCGATTGAAGTGTAAATTGGAAGAAAATTTGCTTTTGCCTTGTAAAGCCGAACCTAACCTAAGAATAGTGATTCTGTTCTGGTACATTCCCAAGAGAAACCCTTGCACATTTGTGTCAAGTGATACAGACAGAAATGTGCACAGCACTACTGTTAATAATAGCAGAAAGCCAGAAAAGCAGGAAAAGTGGTATATTTACACTATGAAATAACACACAATGTAGGAAGCACGTAACTACCAATACCTGTAACAGCCTTATTAGACTGTACTGGAGCACAAGAAGTGATTTCATCCTGCTTAAAGACTTTTTTTATAAAATTTATAACATTTTAATATAAATAAATCAGTGTGTGTGTGTGTGTGCAGGTAGGTGAGAAAATGATAAACACAGAATTTAGGATAGTGGTTAGCTGAACAGCTGCCTCTAAGAAAGGCAGCAGGATGGATAGAGAAAGGATGAATCGGTGGAATTTATTTTTAATGTTTTAGATTTAGGGGTTGGATATTCAGTTCAGGAGTGACCAATTAAAATTGGTCAACTATAGCATTCATTTCTCTTTTTTTATGTTAATTTTTTGAGAGAGAGAGAGAGCATGCATGTGCACACAAGCGAGGGAGGGGCACAGAGAGAGAGGGAGACACAGAATTTGAAGCAGGCTCCAGACTCCAAGCCATCAGCACAGAGCCTGACTTGGGGCTTGAACTCACAAACAGTGACATGATGACTTGAGCTGAAGTAAAACGTTTAACTGACTGAGCCACCCAGGCACCCCAGCACTCATTTCTTATACAAGCCTTTAAACAGTTAAGGAAAAGAGATAATGTGCTAATACTGATTTAAAAAAAAAAAAAAAGAAGTATCTGTAAAGTCATCATTAAAGTAACAAGAGTTAGAATAACTACTTTTAAAGGCCAGGGTGGGGCGCCTGGGTGGCTCAGTCAGGTAAGCGTCTGACTTCAGGTCATGATCTCACAGTTCTGGGTTTGAGCCCTACGTCGGGCTCTGTGCTGACAGCTCAGATCCTGGAAACTGTTTTGGATTCTGTGTCTCCTTCTCTCTCTGACCCTCCCCTGCTCATACTGTCTCTCTCTTTCTCTCTGTCAGAAATAAATAAAACATTTTTTAAAATTAAAAAAAAAAATCCAGAGCAAGGAAAGAAAGTTTAACATTATTTTGGCTATATTGGCTATATTGGCTACAGTTTAACATTATTATAAAGATTAAAGTCAATTCTAACAGTCAAGAAGGAAGGAGAAATAAGCTACGTTTTTGAAAAGAAAAAATTGTCATTTTTTGAATCTAGAAATATCTGGGTCCTACGAAAAATGACTTAAACTACTATAATCCATAAAATATCCAATTCTGAAGTTGATCTAGAAAAGAAAGTGTGAATAAAAGTTTAGTCAATGTTGCTAATCTATGTAATAAAAATATACTGGAACAAAGAAATAAAGAGATTAATGGCATAGAATAGGTAATGTCTCTCTTCGTATAGAGGGGTTAGCCTTCATATAGAGTGTCCAGTGGTTCTGGGCCTGAACAAACAAAGCAGTAACAAGATGGCGCCACGTGAGAGGGATGCTCGGGAGACAGGGTCTTACCTGACTACCAGGTCCCACAGGGTTCCTCACCATGGAGCTTCGGCACATCAGGTGAGGCGAATCTTCTGCAGGACTTGCAGCTTCAGGATCACTTAACATCCCTGCACCCTGTCCACTCTATGCCAGGAGAGGTCTGTAGTCCCGGGGGCAGACAATGTCTAGCCCCATGGTGGGGGGGGGGGGTCTCTCAGAGCAAGAAGGTGCTCGGGACCATTGGGGAATTTTATTTCTGACCATAAATTTAGAGAGAATAACACATTTTGAGAAATTAAAGCTTCATGGGCTTGGGTCAGATTCGTGACTGATACACGGGGGGTAGGCGGCTCAGCGCGCGTTCCTGGATGAGCTCTTAAAAGGTGTGAACGATTGGTTCTGATTGCAGGTTCCTTGTCCACCTCTTCGCTCAGGACATGTCTAGTGGTGAGACAGAGAGTATGGGCCTAGGAACTGCCGCAAGAGCATGTAGACGCCTGGGCATCGTCACTTCACAGCCAGCCGGGGGACAGCCACGCTGATGGAGAATTTCAGGAAAACACATTTTCTTTCTCGGTGATCAGATTTTTACCATTCCAGAAGAAATCTATTCAGTTTATATCATTTTATGATCCTAGTCTGCAATCCCACAATTTCGTTTGTGAAGCTAAAGCAAATCTGATTTGAGACATTCATCATATGGCATATTATAATAATTCCTGCCGACCGACTTTGCTTTTGTTATCCAGTCTGGGGCTGTTTTACTGTGTCAAACCATTCTGCAAAATGCTACCAAGTCAGTAGAGCCTGATTGAAATTTGTTAGAAATCAAAATTTCAGCATTTCATGTTTGAGGTGAGTGTTATGGCTAATTCTGTCTCATTTCAGATGCTTCTGAATTTTAATTTAATTTAAATTAAAATAATTTAGATCAAATTGTCTGTTAGATTTTAAATTAAATTTAAATCCGTGATTCAGATGCTTTCCAATTTCAATTTAGAATTTTAATTGATCTCAAATGTAGACTAATTTGAATGAATTTGAAAATTCAGATTTCTTTCAGATTCAATTAGAATGAACAGCGTTCATTTTGTTCTGTGATTTCAGTCCATCAGAGTAGACTAATCAGAATTATTTCCTCTTATCATCTTCTTTCTCTCCCTCCCTCCAGTGGCTTACCAAAGGCTAGAAGTAGAGTCTGCCCGTGACCAAGGAGGAGGGTATGTATTATTATAATATCAAATCAATAAGAAAACCAACTAAAACTCAATCTGATTTTTATTGTCACAATGCACCAGCAATTCTAAAAAAAATGTATAACTTCTGAAGCAATGATAAATTACTCCTCTCTGATAAAAGCATCTATTGGCTTATGTTCTAAATGATGGTGGTGGTTACTATTCAGTTTTGATAATATAAATATAAACTCCAAATTAGCACAATTTTATTACCCTTCTTTTAAAATCATTATATGTTATAGGGGAGTTAATTTGGAGAACTACCAGTTACACGCGCGCGCACACACACACACACACACACACGGACTCAGCTACATTGGTTCATTTGAGAGTAAGCTTTTAAGGTTTAGAATTATTCATGTTAATGGGTAGGCATCCAACTTCAGCTCAGGTCATGATCTCATGGTTTGTGGGTTCAAGGCCCGTGTCGGGCTCTGTGCTGACAGCTAGGTCAGAGCCTGGAGCCTGTTTCAGATTCTGTGTCTCCCTCTTTCTGCTCATCCCCTGCTCATGCTGTTTCTCTGCCTTTCAAAAATAAATAAATATTTTTAAAACATTTTTAAGAAGGAATTATTCAAGTTAAATTTGGTTATCATTTCTGTCTCTGCCCCTAGTAGATATTATATATTTCTACATTTAAATATCAGATTCAAAACAGATAGTGACAGGGTGCCTGTGTGGCGCAGTCATGGCTCAGTGGGTTGATTTCGGCTCAGGTCATGGTTTCACAGTTAATGGGCTTGAGCCCTGCATGGGGCTCTGCGCTGACAGCATGGAGCCAGCTTCAGATTTCTCTCTCTCTCTGTTTCTCTGTCTGTCTCTCTCTCTTTCTTAAAATAAATGTTTTTTTTTTTTTAATTCTCTCTCTCCTCTGCCCCTAGCCCTGCTCACGCTCTCTCCCCTGCTCCCTTTTTCTCTCAAAAACAAATGGTGACAGCACTGTTATTGCAAAGATGAAGAAAAGAGCTGGAGGGGCAACTGGGTGGCTCATTTGGTTAAGCATCTGACTTAGACTCAGGTCATTATCTCAGTTTGTGAGTTCGATCCCTGCTTCAGACTCTGTGCTGACAGCTCCGAGCCTGGAGCCTGCTTCAGATTCTGTCTCCTTCCCTCTCTGCTCTTCCTCTGCTCACTCTCTATCTCTCAAAAATAAATAAATGTTAAATTTGTTTTTTTAAACATAAAGAAAATAACCTGGGTCACTTCCATTCTGTCATTCTATGTGACCGCTTAGAGTTATTTTTTATATATATAATTAAACAATGAAACAGAGCCAAGAATGCAAGGTATAATATTTTTATTTGGTAACTGAAAATTTTAGTTCAGTAATAAGATATTTTATGAAATTTGAATGCCTTTGAAATTAAAATCTAACTCTTCAAAAATTCTTATTCTTATTCATTATTAAACCATACTATTATTATTCATAACGACAACAAACTAGTATATAGGTATAAGTCTTCCCTATCTTATAAAAAATATAATCATGTAATTAGAAAGTATTAATCCAGTACTTTATTTTCCCTGATACTGATACTATTTGTTCGTCCATTTGTCATTAGGGCATGATTTTATATACACATATATATTTCAATAAAAGAAATTCTTTTCTGCCTGTCTTTTTTTCTAGCCATTAATTTACTGATTTCTTATAACTGCTGCTGAGAATCATTTTGTCCTAAAGGAGGGTATTTAAAATGATCTATTCCCCTCATTGTAAGATACACTAGGAAAACCATTGTGCTCCCCACCTCTTCCTTTAGGGGCCCATGCATGCTCCCTTCGTGGCCAGCAGAGTCACAGCCTCACTCGTGGAGACATATTCAAAAATATGTATTTTATCATAAGTGATCTTATCTTTATCATTTCAGTAGAAATGTATTCCGTTTATATATTTTTTCTTTTATATTTATGTCAAATTTTATTTTATAGTTGTATAGTTTTTCTCATTTCCTCAAACCCAATGTGTGATAAGATAACGTTTGCATGTACCTAAATCTCCTGAATCTGGACCAAGCCTTACAACACCTAGCGGGTGCTCAGCAAGCATTCATTATGGGATAGTACCATATTATCCCAATTTCCTTTGTTGTTGAAAAAATATATTGAGTCATTTTGTGGTGATCAAAGAATGATGAAATACCTATTATGCTCATAATGCATTGTAATACTATTTCAAATTTGAATTTTCTTAAAGAAAATGTAATTTTTTTTTTTTTTTTTTACAAATAGTTTATTGTCAAATTAGTTTCTACATAACACTCAGTGCTCATCCCCAAAGTGCCCTCCTCCATGCCCATCCCCCCCTCCCCCCCACATCCATCAGTCCTCAGTTTTTGTCAGCATTCAAGAGTCTCTCATGGTTTGCCTCTCTCCCTTTCCCCCACCATTTCCGCCCTTCTTCTCCCCCTTGTTCCTCCGTCAAGTTCCTCCTAATCCTCCTATACGTGCAAACATATGGTATTTGTCCTTCTCTGCCTGACTTATTTCGCTCAGCATAACACCCTCAAGGTCCATCCATGTTGCTACACATGGCCAGATTTCATTGTTTCTCATTGCCATGTAGTATTCCATGGTATAGATAAACCACATCTTCTTGATCCATTCATCTGTTGATGGACACTTAGGCTCTTTCCATGTTTTAGCTATTGTGGAGAGTGCTGCTATGAACATTGGGGTACATGTGCTCCTATGCCTCAGCATTTCTGTATCCCTTGGGTAAATTCCTAGCAGTGCTATTGCTGGGTCATAAGGGAGTTCTATTGTTAGTTTCCTGAGGAACCTCCACACTGTTTTCCAGAGGGGCTGTACCAGTTTACATTCCCACCAACAGTGCAGGAGGGTGCATGTGTAAAGAAAATGTAATTTTAAGAAAGATCTGTGAAATTCTATTCAAAGACTGAAATAGAATTGGTTGAATAAAAAAGATGGTTGAGAGGTGCCTGAGTGGCTCACTTGGTTTAGCATCTGACTCTTGATTTCAGCTCAGGGCATGATCCCAGAGTCATGGGATCTTGTCCTGAACTGGCTCCACGCTGAGCCTGAAGCCTCAAGTCAGTCTCTCTCTCTCTCTCTCTCTCTCTCTCTCTCTCTCTCTCTCTCCCTTGACCTCTACCCCTCCCCCACTTTCATGCACTTTCTCTCTAAAATTAAAAAAAAATTAATTTTAGAAAAAGATTGTGGACAGAAAGAGTTAGAAAAAAAAAAAAAAACAAGAAGGAAACGGTGCCTGGGTGGCTCAGTCAGTTAGGTGTCAACTTTTAGTTTTGGCTCAGGTCATGATCTCACGGTTTGTGAGTTCGAGCCCCAGGTTGGGCTCTGCACTGTTAGCAAGGAGACTCCTTGGGATTCTCTCTCTCTGGCCTTTCCCTACTCACGCTCTCTCTCTCTCTCAAAATATATAAATAACTTTTTTTAAAAAAAATAAGTCTACTATTTTATTCATATACTTTATCTCCAAGTTGCAGAAGAACTACGACCAATTTTCCTACTTTATGACTATTAATACATATAATAAACCACTGTTTGATTCATAGACTTAAGTAAGTTTTGTTGTAGTTGAGTCTGAGCAAATAGTTGGAGATTTTTCTGTGGTTTAAGAACTAAGGCAGACTTTATGACTTCAGCACCATATCCATCAATAGAAATGAATCACCAAGCCAGAAACCCCGGACACTAGACACAAGTGTTTTTAAGACTCTCTGAAAGGTGAACTTCATTTATCTGTAACCTCTATAAGCAGACTCTTGAGACAGACAATTTTGGTCTGAATAGCATGTCTGTCACTTAGATGTGTGATCTTGCAAGTTACTTAGTCTTTCACTGGGAAAAAAAGAAAATAAATATATATTATATAATATATATATTACATGGACTCATATATGTAAAATATCTATAACAACATATATGTGATTATTGCTATTGTTTCATTAGAAATATATCTATCATTAATGTATTCTTTATATCTTTGATTCCTTACCTTTAATCCTGTGATATATGACTCAGTGGATTCATCATCCTAATTTGCTAAAATGGAACACTGAATCTTAAAAAGTTAGTGATTTTCTTTGGCTCAGCAAATGGAATTATAAAAATAATATTTCAATTTTTTGCATAGTTTGGTGCAACCAATGAACATAGAGGGTTTACTTTAACATTAAGAAACATTTTACATAGTTCCTCTTTTCCAAAGCCAGTTACATAACCTGCAATTGTTAGTATTTTCCTTGCTACACGTTTGTCCACATCCTCCATGAGTCATAAGTGCTGTGATAAAAATGAATTGTTCTGTAACATTGTAATTGTTGAGATTATAATATGCCTAAGAGAATATCAACAATGATTCTTAAAGGACAAGGGCAAGGACAACAGACCACAGTGGTTTTTTTTTTTTTTTTTCAGACCACAGTGTTTTTAAAAGAATACACCCAAGGCCGCCTCCTAGGTACAGAATGACTAACCACCATTTTTCTGAGTAATTACTGTCTTTTTACCAAAGAGATATCCCCAATCCCTCTTCTTTTCTCCCCCTTACAAACATAAATTAAATAGTTGCTGAATTGCTCCTAATTGAAGATAGCATCCAATCCAAAATTAGTCCTTACTCCTCCTCAGAAGAATCTAGATCAAATCCAAGCCCTGTTG
Organism: Hyaena hyaena; assembly: GCF_003009895.1. Lineage (NCBI taxonomy): Eukaryota > Metazoa > Chordata > Mammalia > Carnivora > Hyaenidae > Hyaena > Hyaena hyaena. Next base: position 479,491 of record NW_024081538.1, read on the forward strand.
AGACACTATGGCGTCTAATTCCTAAGCTATGTGTTATCTCATGCTGGCAGTAAGTTAGCAACTCTCTCTGTTTTTTAAGCAGATGTGTTTCCTGTGATCTTCAGTCAGTAGGTTTTAGATTGTCCTTTATCTCAGAGAATACAAGAAGCTATAAAAGAGAAGGCAAACACATACACACACACACACACACACACACACACACCTTTCATCTCTCAGTGTATTTGTACTAATTGACAATCACCAGTTATTCATTGGGTGTAAAACAGGAAAGTTAGGAAAGAGAATATTTTATCTGTACTTATGTACTTTAATAGGTCAGTAGTTTGTCTTTGAAAGTGTCCTCTGTTAGACCCATAAATACAGAGAACAAACTGAGGGTTGCCAGAGGGTAGTGGGGGTGTGGGGCTGGGTAAAATGGGTGAAGGGCAGTGGGAGACATAGGCTTCCAGTTATGGAATGTATACATTGTGGGGATGGAAGGCGCAACATATGGAATTCAGTCAATGATATTCTCATTGCCTTCTATGGTGACAGATGGTAGCCACGCTTGTGGTGAGCCCAGCGTAACACATAGACTAGTCCAACCACCATGTTGTACACCTGAAACTAGTGTAACTTTCTGTATCAACGACACTGTAATTAAAAAGGAAAACTTTTTTAAGGGCATCTGGGTGGCTCAGTCACTTACACATCTGACTCTTGATTTTGGCTAAGGTCACGGTCTCACGGTTCATGAGTTTGAGCCCCATATCAGGTTCTCTGCTGACAGCACAGAGCTTGCTTGGGATATTCTCTCTTCCCTCTCTCTCTGTCCCTACAGGCTCACTCTCTCTCAAAATAATAAGCTTAAAAAATGTGTTTCACTTTTTAAAAGTGTACTATGTCAAATGCTTTAGAAAGATGGATGGATATTTTATTTGAGTTGATCCACTCAATAGCCTGTAAGTCATTGACTGAAATAAAGAAAAAGTTATTCCCTCCCTTTTTTTTCTAGATTTATTTTTGTTTTAAAAATTACTGCTAAAACAGCAACCTGTAGAAAAATGCTGATTTTAAACTAAAATTTTAAAATCACTGTATCTTCCATTATTTGTTGAGCAGACTCTGGGAATGCATGATATTATTCAGAAATGCATAGATTCATATTTGATACAAATAGCTAATTTTATAATTTATAATCTGTCACACTAGGGAGAAGGCTGCCATCTCCTATTGATCCCCTCCTTCTCCCTCCTTTGGGTTTCTGCCTGACACCGATGATGTGCTATTGGCAAGAGCCAGTTTAGTATATACACTAAACGGATGTGAAAAAACGGTCATTGCTGTGTGGCTTAAATACTGTATCTGAGGAAGAGGACCACTTAATGGTTCTTTATCTTTTTTCAATTTTTTCCTGGAGTTTCTAGTTTGTTTTGGCTTTTATGTTTTTTAGGAATTTTCCCCAAAGTGCTTGTGCTTTCAGAGCAAGCCAGAGGGTTAGCTCTTCCATATCTTTATGGAAAGATATGGAAATCATCCTGATGTATAAAAACTCAAGAATAAGGAAATACTTTTGGCCACAACATGTTGGAGTCTTCAAAACTAAGACAAAATCCCTAATACACTACTCTCTCTAAGCACTTTTAATTTCCCTGATCTGGCATTTTTTATTAGCCTTTCATGCTGTATTTGACGGTGGGGGAAAGGGAAGGAATGGTGGTGATGGCGTGGGGGCTCACCACCTTGTGAAACGAAGCTCCAGAACACGCTAATACCTCCATGAGATAAGCCCTCAGGGGTAACAAGGCTGGTAATTCTATTATGACTATGGGTCAGGTTATTACTCTAGGTAGATACACAGCTTCCTTGAGGTTTATTGAATCTTAATCCGCTTTATGCACTTCCAGCTGTGACACAGAGTTACACAATAGGCCCACATTCACTGAGAATTGCTGTAAATCTGAGAAAAATATCCACCAGCAACAGGGAGAGCAAGGACCTATTCTTTTTAAATGTTGGCATTAAAGCTGAGCCTGAAAGATCCTCCTCACTTTAATTGAAGCCAGAAGCTGAGTGAGCATTTTTGAACCCCAGCAATTTCTCATCACTCTAGATTCTAGAACTAGCACCAGATGACTCAGAAATGGCCACAAAGAGTGACTGGGGGGAAGGGGCATACGGAGGCACCCAGCCGACCTAGCATGTAAATTTCTTACAGTGTACATGCCACAAAATTAATTTTACTAATATTATTGGACTATATTTTCAGTGATAAATAATGCTATTTACTTACCATTATTTAACATATTTAACACACTTAACATAAAAGCATTAAAAAATTTCTTTGAATCAGGCCGACTGAAATCCCTTAAAGGTGGCACATCATTTGTAGGTATCACATCTTTCTTTACAAGGGAATATTTGAAGTGCAAGACCAAAAGATAAAGGAATAGAATGCTCTTTAAAGAAGAGAAATAAAGCCAAGGTGGGGTAAAGAGTTGAAGTAAAACCATAAAACAATTCTGTGAGAACATTATTTCAAATGTTTTTGAATTTTGGATTTCAGTATTTTGAGGTGAAATACGGGTTCTATTTTAAATTCTTTGTGGTCGTTGTCCTTATTCATTACCTTTTCCATCTGCATAGGACTGGGCCGTGATGTGCTACAGATGGAATTCATACTGAGGAGTTGATGCAACACACTTCAAGTGCCTTCTGGGAGCCGGGGAGTCTTCCGGTTCAGGGGTCTAGAGCAATGTCCCGTAGGAACAGGACTCAAATATGCATGTGCTCCTGCTGTGGCAAAGCCACATCCTTCAAAGTCAGAATTATTTTTAATGTCCTAGAGAGTCTCTTAACTAAGCATGGACACTTACTTCAAGTCTCAGCTTAAATATCTCCCCAGAGAGGCCCTCTTTGTCTGGTCAACCCTCCTAAATTAGGACTCCACTGTTATTTATTATGTTAGTTCTCTGTTTCCTACATAGATGGTATCAGTATTGTCAGGTATTTATTAATTTCAATTTTGCCTTTCATTTTCTGTCTACTCACCATAGTGTAAGTTTACTGCATCTGTGTATTTAACGGCGTAACTCACATTTAGTTCTATGTCTGCCCAGAAGCAAGTTTATTTTGTTTTCACCTAAAGTTTCAACACAATTTTAGTCTTGACCATGGTATTGTATTTCAATTTGATAATACCATGATGGATTTCTAAGTTAACTTTTATTTCACTTGTACTGCATCACAGCCAGAGTAGGAAGGAAGGAAGCAAGATAATGTGGGCAAGATGTGTCTACATGTTTTCTCTTTTAACCAATTAGGGGTGCCTGAGTGGTTCAGTCAGTTAAGCATCTGACATTTGATTTTAGCTCAAGTCATGAGCTCATGGTTCGTGGAATCAATCTCCATCCTGGCACTGAGGAAACTGCTTGAGGATTCTCTCTCTCTCTCTCTCAAAATAAATAAATAAACTTAAAAAATAAAAAATAAAATAACAAAATACACAAAACTTTATTCCCTATAAAAGGAATAATTCAGAAAATTTGAAACTTTTTTACCTTGAAATAATTGTAGATTCACAGGAAATGACAAAGATGATATAAAGTGGTCTCTTATACCCTTCCTCCTTTCCCCCCAATTTCTATGTTGTCTGTAACCATAGTACAACATCAAATTCAGGAAACTGATGCGTGTGGGAATAGTTCTGTATCATGTTATCACATGTGGAGATTCATATGACTAATGCCACTGTACTGTTACAACAAAGATCTTCCTCGTGCTACCCTTTTCCATAGTCTCCCTCTCCATCCCACTTCCATCCCTAATCCCAGCAACCTGTCATATATTCTCTATCCCCATAATTTGGTTATTTTGAGAATGTCATAGAAATAAAACCATAGAGGGGCACGTGGGTGGCTCAGTCGATTAAGCATCCGACTTTGGCTTAGGTCATGACCTCACAGCTCGTGGGTTCAAGCCCCACATCGGGCTCTGTGCTAACAGCTCAGAGCCTGGAGCCTGTTTCAGATTCTGTATCTCCCTGTCTCTCTGACCCTACCCTGCCCATGCTGTCTCTCTCTCTCAGAAAAAAAAAAAAAAAGGAAAGAAAACCATAGAGTCTATAACTTTGAGACTGGCTTTTTAACTTACCATAATGACCTTGAGATGAATCCAGATTGTTATACATATCAATAGTTTGTTTTTATTGTGGGGTGGTATTTCACCGTATAAGTGTAACACAATTGGTTTAATCATTCATCCATTAAGGACATGTAGGCTATTTCCAGTTTTTAGCTATTACATATGAACAAGTATGTGAAGGTCTTTGTGTAGACACAGTTTTCATCTCCATTTTTTTAAAGATAATTAATCAATTAACTAATTGAGAGCAAGTGGGGAAGGGGAAGAGCAAGAGGCAGGGAGATTCCAAGAGGGTTCCTCATGGTCAGCACAGAGTCCAATGCGGGGCTCAAACCCATGAACCGAGCCATGAGATCATGACCTGAGCTAAAATCAAGAGTCAGACCCTCAACTGACAGAGCCACGCAGGTGCCCCTTTCATCTCCATTTGTATCCAGATGCAAATTTTTATTGTTTGTATTTATATTTATGAAATAAATAAAAATTGTATGAAAAGATATTCACCAGAGAAAATTTGAAACTACAAAAAAATTTTAAAGGAAGGAACAACAATCATCTCCATTTCCACAAATGAAAGTCAGTCACCATTGCTATTTTGGTATTTTACTTCGTAGTTTTTTCTATGAGAAAGATTTTTGTGGTTGTTGTTTATAAACAGTTATGATTATAATACATAAGTGGAATTCTGCATTCTGATTTTTTCTCTATTATTATGGAATAATTGGTGTTACAAACAAAAATGCAAGAAAAATGTACCCAACTACATGTAAGCATGTTTATTTGAAATAAAGCATATAGTAAAATAAATACCCCCATGCCCACCAGCCAGTGTAAGAAATACTGTACACTGTTACTCCCTTTGTGAATATACTCACACTCCCTTTGGGTCTCTTGGAATTTTATCCTTTTATTTTTATATGTTTTTCATGAGATCTTGTCAACCTATAGAACCTATATAGTTATTACTATAGACAATAGTAATAACTGGACTAAGCAAAATTTTAAATAAGGAGAGATAGGGAGGCCCACTAATTTTCTTCTCGACTTACTGTGGCTGGTAATATATCTCCTTTCCTTCTTCCTTACAGTCTTTCAGACAATCTTACTAAAAGCTTCAAAGCATTCTTCCTTTGAAATTCCTATTTACATTTTTTTTCCTAAGTGAAAGGCCAGTTAGTCTTAGATTATAGCAGATTGTTGTAAAACCACTGCAATTTAAAACCTTACCTGTGAGCATTTTTCATAATTTATGTTTGTTTTCTAGTTAAAGAATGGTCATTTTTTTCTCTACATCATTATTGAGATGGATGAACTGCTCTTGAATTGTCAATACTGATCTTTTTATTCTGGGTATGAATTAATTTTATTCTATGCACTGCATAAGAAAGATCATTTTTTAGCCATAATTATTCATTGTGAGTACATGATGTTTGCTTTGTTCCATGTCCTCTAACACTAATAAATGTCACAGAAATTAAATACTTCAAACTATAATTATTCAAACTTCAAGGAGAATATGAAAATTAGATTTATACATATCTATCTGTCTTCCAACTTTGTTGTCACTGTCAGGCTCTTCCTTATTTCCCCAAAAAACCTGCCTTTGTTACGCTTTTTATTTAGAGCATATTAAAATTCTACCTGGATTCAAAACACCCTTGACAGAATTGGAAATATTGCAAACTTAGATTTGGGAGGCTATACACAGATTCCATTAATTTTCTATCTGATATTATCTGCTGGATATTCTGAAAATTAAACATGAGAAAATGCTTCTATTGAGATTAGCATCAGTAGAAAGGACATGATCTATGGGTAGAAGGATGAGTTTCCTTACAGTTTCCAGTGAGGCCCAGACATCCATAACACATTCTGAAGTTCAACAATTCTGCTTTCAGCCAATCCTTGGCCTGGCGATAACCTTAGACACAGCCTTTCCTGAAAAAGTAGTAAAACAGTCACACATTGATCAAGGAAACTGATCGCACAAAATACACTGAAAAATGGCAAAGAAATGGTCATGATGCTCCAAGATGAAAACTGATCTTCACTTGTGATCCTACCCAGTGGACCCCAGAAGTCCTAGACTTTTACTTTTAGGACATTATGTGTATGTATACACACACACACACAAAGAGAGGGAGAGAGAGAGACTTGACTTTTAAGTCGTGTGTGTGTGTGCGTGTGTGTGTATACATACATATATGCATAAAGTAGTCAGGGAAGGATGATCTCTGAAAAAACGTTCTAAAGATGAGATTATACATCTATATTTATCTATATAGATAGACACACATATATACACACACGCTATATATATACTATGACCTAAAAGTAAAAGTATATATATATATATATGTGTGTGTGTGTGTGTGTGTGTGTGTGTGTATATACACACACATATGCTATACATATATATATGCTTTATATATATACATACTTTATATATATGAATAAATTATTGCAACTTTAACCCTTATTAATCTGTTAGAAATAAGTTGCACTCAAAGTGCCAGCCCATTGTTTTCAAGAGTTGTTTAAGGTGGTTTACATGTGTGTCCAGAATCAGTCTATCACCTGTGATCATTCTGCAATATCCACACCATTTTTCCCTTTCTCACTTGCCCACTTCTCTGACTGTAAAGCCATTGGATAATGCCCCATAACTACTGCCTGTCTGTAACTGATTTTGGATGCTCTCTAGACCTAAAGTGCTGAACTTTTACTTCCCCAGTCATAACTACACGTCTGTTTCCTGGACGTTAAAATAGTTTTCTGGGGTTTTAGTTTTAGAGTCTCATATATTTTTTGTGCTAAGTGCTAGTCATATCATACCAGTATGCTTCTGAAGACTCTCATTAAAATCTGGACTTCTCTCTTCTAGCCACAAAAGCTCAAGTCCAGTCCATGAGACCATACAAGATAAAAACCATATCTGTATCAATTTCTCCACTGGGTTGTAAGTGAACCTCCTTCAAGTTGCCCCAAGTACCGTATGTACTTAGTGTCCCTGATAGTTTATATAAACAGTTACAGTGCATGGAAGATTATGGCTTCTACAGCATCTGGGACCTTGTTCATCAATCTATTCATTTATCAATTATTTATTGCAGGTGACTGTTATGTCCTAGATACTAGGTAGGTGATGGGACTTACCCTCATGGGGTTTACAGTCTAGAAGGAAAGACAGTGTAATTAAGGAAGGAAATACATGCATTTTAGAATTGAAGGAACTGATGATTGCAAGGGAAGAATATTTAGAGATATTTAGAGGCACCTGGGTGGCTCAGTTGGTTAAACGTCCAACTTCGGCTCCGGTCATGATCTTGAGGTCTGTGAGTTGGCGCCCCGTGTCGAGCTCTGTGCTGACAGCTCAGGGCCTGGAGCCTGCTTTTTGGATTCTATGTCTCCTTCTTTCTGCTCTTCCCCTGCTTGTTCTCTCTCTCTCTCTCTTTCTTTCTCTCTCTCCCACCTCCCTCCCTCTCAAAAATAAATAAACATTTTAAAAAAAGAATATTTGTCTGCAGAGAGCTGGAAAAGGAGGTGCAGCTTATTTGCATAATGTAATCAAGGAAAGGATGTTCTCTGAGAAAATGTTCTAAAGATGAAATTTTGGAAATAGTTGAAGAAAAAACATTCTAAGGAGGGAGCAAGGTGCCATAGGAGATAAAGCATGGATGAATTCAAGAACAGAAAGAAAACAGGTGTTCTGGGTGGGGGTCCTTAGGCAGAAATGAAACCAGATTCAAAGAAGAAGGTCAAGTACCATGTTTTCCTTGAAGGAGGAGAAGAAAAATTGAGTAATTGCTGGATCGGAATGTGGTATTTGGGGGAGGGGGGCAGAGAGGGCTCTGTACACACTTTTAAAAAATGGGAGTATGTTGATTGGCTAATTCGGTGGCGAGGAAGAGTCTGATGATTTAAGGCAAAGCAGAGAGCAAGGAAGTGAATAGTTAAGAGGAATCCAGAGATGTGTGGAGAGATTCACATTTGACAGGAGTCAGAACACTTTTCTCGTTATAATAGAGACAAGTATAGACTCGAGTATGTTTACAGATTTGGTGAAGAGATGAAGAGAGATTTCTGCTGAGCTAGCAAAATACCTTTTGTTATATGAGAAATAATAAACAGTTACAAGTAGATATAATGAGCTACAACGATACTTGAATGGGAGCCAGTATTTTTTAAATAAAGCAAAGTCTCATGTCTTTTTTTAAATCAATATTCCCTATGCAATTTGAAAATTCAACTTGATTCTTTAAAAAAAGACTATAAATTTACTTTCACCAATATTTACTGTGTATTAAATAGAAAGAGAAGAAGTTTAGTTTTTCATTCTGTTAGAAATCTTAAATTCCTTGCATGATACCTAAGAATACCTTGGGCCTGTTTGACTAGCACTAATGGTTTTAGTCTTTCAACTATAATATGGCTCCGGTCTACTGAAATTCCTAAATTATTAGCTCTAAGAGAAGACTGATCAACAGGAGGCAAAGAAAAGATAAATTTGATATGGAAATAAAATGAGGATGTTATTCAGAATCTCCTTTTTAAGCTCACACAAAGAGATTTTCATAAACCTGAGCACACCTATTAAAGATTGTCAATCAGAGTAAGCTAGGAAGAGGGGTTACACCATCTTAGAAACATGGGAAAATCAATGAAATTGGTTTTATGACACAAAACTTCTCTACATGTTACTTGTATTTATAAACCTTATAATGTATGCTTGTTCTACAATAAAACTGCTTAAATATGGTAGAGGAATGAGCTGATTTTAAAATGACACCTATGATATATATAACCATTTGGTTAATAAAGAGGAAAAAATATATCTTTAATATGTATTTGTATTTATGTTTACATGTATTTTAGAAAATAATAAATTAATAAGAACATAAAAAGTGTCTGTGGAAAGAGTTTTATATATGTGTTGTTTCCTCTAGAAAACGGAGCTGAGTAACAGGCAATAAGAAATGTTTTCGCTCTTCCATTTTATTCCTTGTCATTCTGGATCCATTTGGAAGTAATACTTGATATAAAATTTTGTAGAGAAAGAAAGAAGGAAGGAAGGAAGGAAGGAAGGAAAGAAAGGAAGAAAGGAAGAAAGGAAGAAAAAGAAAGAAAGAAAGAAAGAAAGAAAGAAAGAAAGAAAGAAAGAAAGAAAGAAAGAAAGAAAGGAAGAAAGGAAGGAAGAAAGAAAGAAAGGAAGAAAGAAAAAGAAAGGGACGGAGGGAGGAAGGGAAGGAGGGAGGAAGGAAAGAAAGAAAAATGGAAGTAACACAACTGGTAAATAAGTACTTGCTCTTTATGTAATTGTGTTTAAAGTCTATGTTTCCTTCCTCCTCCCCCCAGTTTTAGGAATCATCTAAGGAGTAAATATAATGAGCAATATAACCAGGCACTAAAACCTTTTTTTATCTCTTAATTAAAAATTTAACTTCAGAACAGAAAGATATTACCATGTTTTGTGAAATCAAAAAAGTGTTAACAATCATACCCACTCAACATTTTCTTTAATTGATAAGCTTAACCCTTGGTGACAAATTTTAATGGAGCAGAAAGCATTCACTATACACCATCTATAGTTAAGTATTATTTATATGTCTGAAGAGAGAAGTTCCAGACTATTGTGCACGGAAGATAAGAAATTTTAAGAAATTAGGTTAACTGCTAGTTTATTCCAATTGCTTAACCTGGTGATTACAGCTTGTTCAGTCACAGTCAGATGTCACTTTGAGAATGTATGGCGGTGATAAGAAATTATCCAAAATAATGAGTCACGAGTTATTTGGACTATACCACACTCCTAAAATTACTAATTTTTTATTCCAAATTTAAATGCATATTTTACATTATGTTGCACTCTATCTAGTTTACTTTTCATAGTAGTTCTTGAGCATGATCACCATAAAGCGTTGGTTTCCCAAAGGTACTTAAATAGTGAAGCATGGCCATCAAGCACCCATGAACTTAAGTCGCATCAGTCACTGGTACGTGTTCCTCTACCTTCTCTCTGCCCCCCTATCTAATGGCCACACTCCCCAGCCTCAAGAAATTTACCATTGTCACAACCAATTCCCAGACTATCAGGTCTCTCAAGCCTCTCCACTCTTCCTGGCCCATCCATTGCTCCCCAAGGCCACCATAGATACCCACACACTTCATTATGAATCAGTACATGCACTGAGCAACCTTAAGGGTTTCGAGATCTGTCATTCTAAATATCAAGTAGCTAGCAGCCCTGGCGCACTCTGTGCTGGTGCCGCCTTGGTGGGATGGCCAGAGCTGAAGTAGATGTGGGCCGGGGTCCCCAGGCCCTGTGCAGAGAGCACCCTGTCAGGATAGCTGAAGCTGAGGGGTCCCAGGGCTCTCTACGCAGAGGCCCCCTTAGCAGGCCAGCTGAGGCTGAAGTGAGTGTGAGCTGGGGTGCCCGGGGTGTTGCATCCAGGGGCAGCCTGATAGGGCATCTGGAGCTGAAGTGGGCATGAACCAGGGGTTCTGGGGCGTTTGGCTAAAGGAGTGCCCTGGCAAACTGTCTGGAGCCAAAACAGGGTGGACCTGGAACGTTCCAGGGTGCTTTGCACCTGTGTCGCTTCGGTGAGACAGCTGGAGCTGTAGTGACAGCTAGTAGGGGTGACCTGGTGTGTGTGCACTGGCGCCACCTTGGTGGGTCGGGTGGGACTGCCTTGGGCTACCCCTGAGGAGGTGGGCCGGCTGGGGCACTGAGCTTCTGCTCTTGTCTACACTATCAAGGTGAAGTGGGAGTGTAAACAGTGGTGCTCAACAGCCTCTCTGATCTAGAGAGAGGATTTTCAGCAGATCCCTCATAGTGTGGCCGAGTTCTAGGTCTGAATTGTTTATTTTCTACTTGCTCTTGTCAAAGTTGGCTTGTTTCCTATGCCCCAGGCCTCCAGGGCTGGTGTGGGCCAGGTGCCCAGGTCTCACTGAGGCAGCAGGCCACCTCCGGAGGATGGAACCTTGTTCCCCCCCTGCACTCTCAAGGTAGAGGGGAAATGGAATCCATGGCACTTACTGGCACCTTCAATCTGGAGAGTTCCAGCATATCCCCTGCCATTTGGTAGGTTTCTAGAGCTGGATCCCTTATATTCTAGTTGCCCTTTTAAACCATGGCTTTTTTATTTTTCTGTACTCGGGTGTGTCCAGGGCTGGTATGGGCCAGGGTCCTGGGGCTCACTGAGGTGGTAAGCCAGCTGTGGTGGGGAGATGCACCTGTGCTACCTAGGTGGAGGGACTACATTGACTCTGGTGCTCAGCAGCCCCTCTGAACTAGAGGGTCTCAGCAGTTCCCCGACAGTTTGCAGATTCTTGGGCTAGATCCTGTATTCAAGTTGCCCTTTAAAATGATGGCTTTTTCCTGTGCCCCAGGGTAGATGAAGCTACTCACTGTGCGTCAGTACTATCCCACCTTACTGTAGTTTTCAGCATCTGGGGGGGGGGGGGATTCCCTATATTACCGTTTCTCTGTCTTTCTTGCTATTCTCTGTGTGGTTTCTCTATTTTTTGTTGTACAAAAGTAGTTAGGTCAGTCCTCGGTTTCTCTTCAGGAGCAACTGCTCTATAAAACAGGTGTCAATTTGCTGTGGCCATGGAGGAGAGGAGTTCGGTGTCTTCCGATCTCACCGTGTTGGACCAGAACTAAGCCAAGAACCGGCATTTTTTAAAAGCCCTCCTAAAAACTGATTCTGTTGCAGGTGGTTCCAGAATCGTACTCTGAGAAACTCTGATATAGGAATCTCGAAGACAAATTATGTTGTGCGCACGGAAGAGGTAAGTTAAAAAATCCACAGTTAAAAGTATTTCAGTTGCCAGTAGGTCTCCTATGTCTTTTGTCCTTAGAGTTGTCTACAAGACCAAGACTTTTTTCTTTTAGACCTTTACTCTGGAAAAGTAGTATCCAGGTTGCATACATTCTTCACGGCCTCGTGTTAAAACTGTTTTTCTCAAAGTCCCAGAACTCCGCATCTTTGGAATTCCCTACATTCAGGGCACGCACAGTTCCTTTCTAAGCCTCTCCCCTCCTGAATAATTCTCCATGCATCCTGGCTCTCCACAGCTCTCAGCTCTAGTTGCCTGGATCAGAAGATCCTATCTTTCCTGCCGGGACCCAGCGCCCAGCTTGCCCATCATCCTGCTGCCCCAGGATTAGTAACAGCAAATTTCCGATTATCATTGCAGTGTGCTACCTGCACCCGCGGCCGAGAAGCTGCTCATGCCCCAGCCTTGGGGCCGTTGTGTCTACTCAGACCACGTTTCTTTTTCTTTCTTTTTTTTTTTTTTTGAAGATATGAATTTTTTTAATATTTTTATTTATTTCTAGGAGAGAGAGAGAGAGACAGCGTGGGCAGGGGAGGGTCAGAGAGAGAGGGAGACACAGAATCTGAAATAGGCTCCAGGCTCTGAGCTGGCAGTCGGCACAGAGCCCGACGCGGGGCTCGAACCCACGAACCGCGAGATCAGGACCTAAGCGAAAGTCGGACGCTTAACCGACTAAGCCACCCAGGCACCCCCAGACCACGTTTCAATGGCAAAGAACACTTTCCAATTTTTTTCCCCAGAACAGCTGAAAATAATTTTGTGAAGGAAAATCGTACAAAATGCAGCTCGTGCTCAAATGATATGCTAAGATGCTTAGGAGACTCTTACCGCTATGCCTCCATGTAGTCCGACCACATTAGAGTTTGAAAATGTAAATCCAAGTGTTGTAAATTATGAAGTCCTGCAGTTTTTTAAGTCTTTAGTTTTTGCATAGCCAAAATTTATTTCACACGTTTGACAACTTAACCTTTCTTTTCACGGTTGAACATTCTGTGAATGGTCTATGAAACACTGGCAGAGAATTTGAAAAACTGACAGAAAAGAATGTTCTCACAGCTGAGCAAGACTGCCGTTTCTTGGTCACCAGCCAGAATGGGATATTACAGTTAATTATAAATATGATATTTAGAAAATCTTGTGGTGATACATGCAAGACTCTTCAAAACTAAAAGTTCACGTGACCTTGGCTTTTGGGGAGTTATGATTGAGCTAACCTTGCGGCACTGGTGTGTGAAGAATAAATCAAACTGCACGATTCAGCAACAAATAAAATCAATCCGATGAAAATCGAGCTTGTTGTCTTCTTAATATTGGATTATTTCTATAAAGTGATATCAACTTCTTTGTATGAGTCAGAGTGGAGCTAAAAAGAGATGAGTCAGTAATATGTATAATCTATAATATATAATTTTTTTTTGCATTGTGGAAGGAAAGGTAGGAGGAAAGAGAATGATCTGCTGAGTCCGTACGTTGGGCACAGGCATGGTGCTACATGTTGAATTGCAAAGCTGAAAGATGGGAGTCGCTGCCTTCACGTTAAGTAGCACCAAATATAAGACATGAGAACCAAAAAACATATAGTGCTGCCAGTGCTGTTGTAGGTATCAGCACAGGGCATTGTAGAGTCACAGATCCTTAGAATGTCTAAGAGTCCTCTCTGGGGCGCCTGACCGGCTCAGTCAGCATATGACTCTCGATCTTGGGGTTGTGAGTTTGAGTCCCATGTTGGGTATAGAGAATACTTAAAAATAAAATCTAAAAAACAAAACAAAACAAAAACTTCTTTATGGATTTATGTAATTAAACCAAATTTTCTTTCTGGGCATTTGTCTTCTTGGTGGGAGTATGGGGCATTAAAGTATTGATTTATAAAAATTTTCGTTTACCTTTACAACTGGTTGAATAATGGGGGCCTAGTACATGCAGCCTATGAGCATTATTTGGGGTGACAGCCATAAAGGGGGAAAAACAGCTGGCATTAAAATGGAGCTAGTGCAGGAGGCCATAATGGTAAGACGGTGTGATACTGGAATTGATTGAACTTATTATGGTATCCTTTCCAATCACGCATTAAATCAGTGATGTGATTTCATTTGATCATTATAAGAAAATCGCTCTGTCTTTTAACATCAAGTCATGGATTATGCTACTACGTAAAAGGATTCGAGAGCTTTGAAGCATCTTAAATCAGGAAGAGTTGGGGGGGGGGCATAAAACCTTGGCATGTGAAAACAAAGACAGGAAATATTTTAGTAATATGGGGTGTTAGCTTTCCTAAGGAAGAGGGTAATCTGGTAAATTGTGCTGTCACAAGAGCATGCTGAGCATATGACTTCCTGATAACTTGGGAGCTTTTAATTAATTAAAACTAGTGAGAGGGTGAGGCCTGGCCAATTTTTTGTTTATAGCAAAAGGGCATTAGGCCAGAAGCATTCAGGGACCTATATCCAACTTCAGAGGTTTGGCTGAATAATGATGACTGAGCGTCAGGGACGAGCCAGGTTAACTAATTATGGCAAAGTCTAACAGCAAGAGAAAACAACCTTAGAGACTATCTACTGATGCTACTGGGTTGGAATAAGCATGGTTCTGGAGGTTTTCAGAAACTCGAGACACTGGTTAAAAACATTACGGTTAATTATTTTGAGATTATTTATAGTCCCTAATGTTGAATGCTTTCAGTATGGGCTCAGGATAAACGACCATTTGGTTCTTGTCTTTGAGTTCAATTCTATACAGAGTAAAGATACCCTAGTGTCCCGTGTGTTTTTATGTGTGTGAGGTTTTAGAAATGACTGGTGTATATAGACAAAGGGACTCATCCCAGTGGACATTTAGACTAGTTTAAATTTTTGTTTCTTGTATGTTTATATCATGGAAAAACCTGCAACTCAATCCATGGAGTTTGATTATGAACGGTCTTTATTTTGGACAGAGAACTATTACTCCGCATTGTAGTAGTTGCCTAGCAAATGTTATTTTCAATCACTTTAACTCCTCCCTGGTAGAGAAACTCCCCACCCCAAACCCTACCTTATTTAAGGCTAAAAATGCCAGTGATTCATTTTCTCTACTTTCAGCCTGATTTGGATCAGGGAAATTGAAAATTCTTCTGGAGAGTTAATGTGATATAAAGTCATATAGAGGAGAATCCCTTCCTTTCTCCTTTGACTGTTTCGTGTAAATTATGGTGCTTGGTGCTTTAGTACTCATTTTATGGACATCAAATGAAATGTTGAGAGAAGCCAGGCCAAGGGGCTAACATCACTGAATTAGCCCTAGGACCATCTACTCTGGATTTCTTATTACGTCATATATTGAACTTCCATTGTTTGAGCCACCTTTAAGCAGAAATACAGCATTTGCAATGGGAAGAATCTTAAACTGATCCAATCGATATTCAATTTATTTATCTCAGATCGCCATGGAAAGATGCATCTTGCCCGGTCAGTAGTCAGAATTAAATTTTGTCTTCTCCGTTGTCACTGCTTCACATACCAAACAATACACAGAACAAAAACTGTGTAACTTTAACATGTTACTCTTATTTTACAGTACTAATCAGTTAACCAAGATTATAGCTATAGAATAGAATATATAAAATAGAGTAGAATAGAATTTTTTAAAATAGAATCTTTTTAAAAACCTTCACAGTAGTAGAGAATGTTTACATTAAGCTATGTTTTTATAAAAGATGTAAGTATATCTGAGGCTTTTTCTAACAAGGCAGTTATTCGAACTTAACCCTAACACAATACAAATAATGCTGCTCTCATTTTCTCATTCTCTCCTTTCATCCTAACATATACTAGCGTATTAAACATGTCCTCCTTCCAAGTACATAAGTAAATGTATAAAGTTAATGAATTATTATAAAGCAAACATCCTTGTAATTATCAACCAGGCCAAGAAATTAGATTTTGCCAGCAAGTCTGTCTTTGTGGCCTAAGTCCATCAGAAGTACTTGCTCTCTCCAAAGAAACCACTTCCTTGTGTTCTTTTACATTTTGTCACTCTCTTAAACCACCCTGAACAGTACAATTGAGTGTTGTCCAAGTTGAAAGTTCAATATGCGTCTTCATTCTCTTTTCATCTTAATTTCTCTCTTCACCCCTTCATTTCTTTACAATTTATCTGCTGAAAAACTGGGCCAGTTGATCTCTGAACGTCCCACAGACTAGATTTTAACAGATTGGAGACGCACCATATGAGTCAAGATGTTAATGAGGCCCCTGTATTTCTTGATAATTGGCAGCTGAATCTGAAGTCTTGATTTGACCAAGATTCTATCCTTTTGACAAGATGACAGATGATATATTCTTTCACCAGGACATTGATTGACTCTCTTTTCATGAAAGTAGATGTTGATACTCAGTGCTTACATCCGTTAAGACGAAGCAAAGTGATACTATTTAAATACTATTTCTTCTTTTTAAGTTATTAGCTGGGAAACCTCTAGGAAGGGACTCCTTTGCTCATCTACCTTTTACTTAGACTTCAAATACAGAGGTAAGACAATTGCCAGGTTTTCTCAAGATTAATTAGATATTCATACTTTATTTTTCTTAGTTTTCCTAAATTTTTGGAAGGAGATTTGGTTCAAGGTAGCTTTTCGAACCCTCCAGGATGCCCCCTTCTCCAGCATGCACATAGTGAGTTACTTGAAAAAACACCATGTGCAACAGGAAACCTTAGGTTGTATTGCATGGGTAAATGCTATAACTGCCCAAATATATATGCAAATCCTAAAGTTTTAATGTTTTGGCATAGAGTTATCATGTAATATTCTGATTACTTAAAATATTATATGTCACAAAAATAACTGAATTTCTTTGTCAATTGCATCATACTGAACTCTCATCAAATCTTTAACAATGTCCATATGAGATTTTGTCATTTAAATAGATTGCTTGCCTTCATGCAAGAACGTATGGGGGCAATACAACCCATAATACTTAGGTCCCAGTACCACCACCCTAATGATTGGGACCCGACAGAAGACCCATGATTGGGCCTTCAAATACACAAGAGAAGGGGGAATGAAGAGCCTAAGTAACATCATTTTGAGATTAAGACCTCCATTAAGAGCAACCTTGGGCTGCACGTAGCCCCAGTTCCTCAGAGTGCTCAATGCTAAAGCCATTCTCGGACCGCCCTCAGGTCAGCTAATCAAAAAACATTCCTGTGGGCTGAGTCAAGGCTGGGAACTGTAGACAGTTATTCTGTACAAACTAGCCAATTTCTCACCGCTTGCCTGAACCCCATGTGGGCCCTTTGAACTCACCTCATGATTGGTCATTTTCAAAGGATTCTCAAAGTCATGATTGGGTCCCACCAAAAGTAATGAACACCTCACAGATATTGAATGGTCAAAGCTGTTACCATGGGTGCTGTACAATTGTAATTGGTACTTACGTGATGATGCTATACGTACAACGCGTGCACTATAACACCCCCATCCCTTACCCCATAAAAACCCTATTCCCTATTGTTCTGGGCTTCCCCTTGCTTCCACAACACCGGTAGGCGGGTGAGCCCCTGCTCGAGCTTGTGATAAAGACCGTTTTGTACTTGCATCTGTGTCGGCTCCTTGGTGGTCTCTGGGGACTCGCGAATCGGGCACAACAGCTCTACATAACAGGGATTCCAAGCCTTTCCTTTTCTTTTTTTCTTTTGATTTGGGGTGGTTCAGAGAATCTTCTGGAGCAAGTGCTGTTTATGCTCATGTCTCAAATGATGTACAACTAACCAGGTGAAGAAAATGAGGGACTTTGGGAGGTGTTCCGGAGGAAAGCTCTTGGAGAAGATCTTATCCTGGGGTGCCTGAGTGGCTCAGTTGGTTAAGCGTCTGACTGTGGCTCAGGTCATGATCTCACTGGTTCGTGGGTTCGAGCCCCGCGTCGGGCTCTGTGCTGACAGCCAGCTCAGAGCCTGAAGACTGCTTCAGATTCTGTATCTCCCTCTCTCTCTGACCCTCCCCTGATCACGGTGTCTCTCCCTCAGAAATAAATACAAACATTAAAAAAAAATTCCTTTAAAAAAAAAAAAGAAGATCTTATCCTGCAGGTAAGAGAAAGAATGCTACCTTTAGGGGAAACACTAAGAGTTTATCTTGGCTTTTAATTCCAACAACAGTGTCTTCTGAATTCATTTAGAGTGCTTACAACATTCACTGAAATTAAGGTTAGGGGGTTTTTGTTTGTTTGAGATCTCACTTTTTTTAGTAAAAACGGTTGGGTATTGTCTTAGTCCAGTCAGACCGCTGTAAGAAATTACTGTAGACTGAGTGGCTTATAGACAACATACATGGATTTTTCACAGTTGCTGGAGCCTAGAAGTCAGAGAACACAGCCCTGTTCTGGTCAGTACCCTCTTTCAGGTCGCATAACTACCAATTTCTTGTTACATCGTCACATGGCTGACAGCAGTGACGGGAAACTGAGCTCTCTCCTGACCGTTGCTTAAGATTTTTTTTGTGGGGAGTCCACGCTTGGCTGTTCTTTTAAAATTATGTTATGTGGAAATGTTAGTACAAAAGAATTTTACTGTACTGAACTTCTGTAGGTTTTTTCCCATTGGTTTGATACTTCTCTTCTCCTTTGAAGTTGCAGCTTTAGCAGTAGATTTAGTAGCCTGGTTAAAATTATGGACGCCATCTTAATGTTTTTTATTCCCCAGGAAGGAGGGCAGTGCCTGCAGCAATCCTCAAAATTGAGCCTAGGTCTCATTCTTGTGTCTAAATTAGCTGATTCATTAAAATATTACATTGTTTAAAGATGAAATTGAGTATCCATGCTTTACATTTTGAATTTTTATGGCAACTTTGAATGCAAGTAGTTAAACTAAGTGGAGATTAAACACAGCTGTCCAGATGTCTGAATTATCAAAAGACTTCACAAGTAAGCAGTTCTTTAGAAAAATGAGCTCTTTTGTTCAATCCCTATGGTAGAGCCCACACTTATTTGTATAGAAAAATTCCATTCCACAAATAGAGTAGGAGTAGAAAGTAAGGAACTTTTTAATGCGTGTATCATTTTTTTCTGAGTCTAGAGAAAAGTAATTAGGGTCCAAGTAACTTATGGGAATGGTTGTGGTAGATCTATGTTAATTTGTATCATTTTCTTGATGTTAAGATCCAAATTCCCTTCAGAGTTTTAGACTACTACTCTTTTAGTTAAAATATATCTATAAAATTAAAAGATTCAACTGTGTATTAGAATGTCATAAGTTGAATTTATTTAATCAAGGATTTATTCTACTCCATCAGAATGGGGAAAAAGAAATGCTCTGGCTGGTCTCTGCTTTTATGGTCAATATTTTTTTTAATAAACTGCTGCCTATTCCTCTCTAGTCTACTCATGGAAAGAATTACTAAAGTAGGGTGCCAGACTAGTCCATCCAGATATCTCCAGGGGGCCAAAACAGGCCGGATTCTTCTATTAGCACTTGACAACTTTTTGACCCAAATAGCTAACCCTAGAAGGTGATGTTTCATACGATGCATACATTGAATACTATTTAGCAGAAAACTGTTTGCCACTATTTAAGAAGAAAATATTTCTCTTCTGTAGAATTCAAACTTTTAGAATGTGTTTTCTGGACAAATGTGCTAAGTGGAGTGAGACCCATGATAACAATTGAATCAGAACTCTGTTCACACGCGTATATTCAGGAAATGCTTTTATTCCATAAAGGATTGTGTGCATCTAGTTGAGAGTAATTCTGAAAATCAAGAGTGTAATTTCTTGGCTTGCTGCCGGAGGAGGTCTTCTGGAACTAATGTCACCCGCATTTTATCCAGCATAGGAGAATTTTAATTCAGCATCTAGAAAATTTTACCTTGGGGAGACGCTAAATAGGTAAGCCAGTCATACATAATCTCTAATGCACCTTTTCATTGACCTCCTCTTTTAGTTGGCAGGATATACGTTTTTGGAGGAGATTTTTCAAATTGAATCATCTAAGGGTGATTATTTTTAATTTCTGACTTAAAATTTTCATGTAAAAAATTCACAATCCCCATATCTGTTCCTCGTTTATAAAATGAGTTTCTAAAAACCCTAAATTTTTGTGTGTATTATGCATAGAAGCAGACTGTAATGTGCAGATGCTCTAGCCACTAAAAAAAAAAAAAAAAAAAAAAAAAAAAAGTTCCTTTCTTTGTCACTAGATGGCGATGCACACAGTTCTAACTGGGCTCTTTTTCTTCAGGCAAGCAATCTATAGCCTTCAAGAGAGAGCAGAGGCGTGCCCTTGAACTCTTACTTTGCTTCCTGGCTACTGGAAAGTAATATAGAATGGCTAGACAAAAGGAAAAACAATTTTCCAAGCTCAAAATCTGTATAAAAAACAGAACTAAAATTCATTCTTCAGAATAACTTTAATGCAGAATAGGTAAGAGAAAGAATAGATATAATTACACTAGATTCTACCTATACATGTCTTCTTTTGACTCCACTTTTGAAAAGATTGGAACAGAACACAAATGAAAGGGAGGATGAAAAAATAGGAGTCTTAAAGTGAAGAGTTTGAGCTTGTGTAACTATTTTTAAAAACTGCGGGGGGGAGGGATTAAAACTGCCAAGAAGGGAATTTCTTCCTCCCCATTTCCTTCCTCTTTGGACCTAAGTACGAAGTCAGACTTGGCATTAGAATCAAGTATCATTACATTTTAGATGTGCCAAGGTAAGCAATGGGCAGAAATATCCATCTCTGGTTTTTAGCACATTTGCAGGGAATTTTTGCAGAATGAATATTACTTTCTGCAAAAACGAAAGTTTTTGGTGGCTTTCCATTGCACTCAGAATTATGTCCAGGCTCCTGGAATTACTCATAGTACCAGATTACGAACTGTTTTCTGGATTTGCCGTGACATAATGTACTTATTGAAAAAATCACTTATGTCCTTAAACACATTGTTTAATTCAGCTGACCTTTTTCTTTCTCATCAAGGCTTTTCAAGCTAGTCCATCGATTAACTATAAGCACAGTTAGGACTGTCTCAGAGCGCCCCTCGACTATGTCTGCCATAGTCCCTTTTTTGACCCTTTCTCTCACTTCATATGCTTCATCGACTGTGGCCTTTCACCACCTAAAATAAGTGAACCAAGTTATTTTTTGCTATCGGGGCTTCTGTACCTACTGCTTGTCTTTCTGAAATGCCTGTCTTTGCATGATTTCTTTTCATCCCTCATGTCACACTTCTGATCTCACAGAGGTATTCCCAGACTCCCTAATCTATAGCAAATTATTCTATTTCATAGCATCCTATTTTTTATGTCTTGTATCAAAAAATGCAACTACATAAATGATGTATAGGCTTCATGTTTCAAATAGATTTGAGAAACGCATATAATGGGCCCTCTAGTGAGCCACATTATACATTAGCCTATGATAGATTCTCGAAGGTTCTATTCTAAAGAAACTTTGAGAGCTTCATTTAACCCAGAGCTTCCAAAAATTACTTTTTAGTATAAACATTTCAGAAAGCTGTCTGGAAGACACTTTAGAAAGTTTCTCAAGTTTATCCAAGCTCTGCATTTTATAGACGAGGAGACATCCACAAGTTAGTGACTGCCCATGGAATAAATGTAGTTAGCAACAGCTCTTTAATGGACACAATCCTATTGACAGTGGATGTCTTTCCACAGGATGATTGATCCCTCTCCTATTATTATTTTTCATTGCTTTTGTCTTACTATATTTGGGCTGCTTTTTACCAATTCTAGTAGCTCTCTTTAAAATCATCACAGACTAAATTTTATCACAATTTACTAAATATTTATTTGGATTCACACTTGTTACTTTTCTCTCTGTTTCTGTCCACAAAAAAAAACAAAAAACAAAAAAAAAAAACCCAAAAAAACAACTGTCATTATTCAGTTCCATTTTGGCTGGTTTCTACTATAGCATGGATCAAAGAGAATAACAGATTTATTTCAGTATCTCCCTCCCCTTTATAATTTAAACTCTTGAAGGGAGTTTGTTATTCACTCTTGTATCTCTTAGAAAGAACCCCAAAGAATAAATACTAGGGAATAGAACTATGAAGACTATTTCTCTGAAAGTGTTCAAGGTCTAGAGAGAAAATTGGCATAAATGCCAGTAATTATGATGTGTCCAGCTGTAATATATTCTGTGATAGAGAAAGGTTAGTTGTGATGATGGGTTCTGACTTTGCTTTTCTAAAGTGGCAATATGTAAGTTAGATGGATTAAACAAATAGGATCTTACCATGTGGAGAAGGAGGAAGAGTCATGCCGTATTTCCCAGTTCTAGAAAGTTCTATCCTGACTAAATGCTGCTGACCTTAGTTTTGACTATCAGGTCACAGGGAGGGCTTTCTGGGGACCTTTACAAACCAAACCACTGCCCCAAATGGAATCACCAATTACATCTTTTAACTTTGGTTCATAAAACCCCAACTTAATATTATGCATGAAATTATGTAATTCTATTGATATCTCCTAGCCAAATATAATCATCGTAAGAGGAAGACACAGTATTTTCTTTGGTGTACCCTTACCACCTAATAAAGTGTCTTGTATGTAGTAGATTATAGATAAGTATCCGTAAAACACATGAAAAACCAGAAAAGTAGATGAAGTGATTGCTGATTGTGAGGTA
This sequence comes from Hyaena hyaena, assembly GCF_003009895.1. Taxonomy (NCBI): domain Eukaryota; kingdom Metazoa; phylum Chordata; class Mammalia; order Carnivora; family Hyaenidae; genus Hyaena; species Hyaena hyaena. The sequence continues at coordinate 502,078 of NW_024081538.1, forward strand.
GACGGTGATAGAAGATGAAAAAAATGTAGGAGAAAAGGTAGACTTTGAAATTTATGCTGAAGACTTGGGATTTTATTCTGTTGCTTACAGGAAGTTGCTAAAGACATTTGAGGAAAAGAGTAAACTGATGAAGAGAAATATCTTAGTCAAGTCTTTGTACTACATTTTCTGATTCCCTTATGAACTTTTCCAGAAAAAAAAAAATCACCAAATCTGATAGAATACACTATACAAATAGAGTATATGTATTCTCATACTGTCAGGTATAAAGACATATTTTATTAACAGTATAGTTGCAACATATAGTTATTAACAATATGTTCATTAACAAGTTCCTTTCTTAATCTCAGATATTTTTAAAACACTATTTTTAAGATAGCCTACCCAAAGAAGGCTAGAGATTTAGATGTCATTAAGTTTTGTCTCCTGTAAGTAAGGTTAGCAGCTGATTATTTTCAAGGGTTTAAAAACAATCTTAGAAGTAATAACTAACAAAACCATTTAATGGCCTGGAGCTGTGCAAATACATTAGCCACTAGCTAGTTGTGCCCACTTAAATTTAAATTTATGGGGGGGAGGGTCGCCTGGGTGGCTCAGTCAGTTAAGTGCCCAACATCGGCTCAGGTCATGATCTCACAGCCCTGTGGGTTCGAGCCCCACGTTGGGCTCTGTGCTGACAGCTCAGGGCCTGGAGCCTGCTTCAGATTCTGTGTCTCGCCTCTCTCTCTGCCCCTCCCCCACTCACTCTCTGTCTCTGTCTCTCAAAATAAAATAAAGACATACAAATATTTAAAAATAATAAATAAATGTAAATTAAGGGGCCTGGGTGGCTTAGTCAGGGTTGAGTGTCTGGCTTTTGATTTCTGCTCAGGTCATGATCTCACGGTTCCTGAGTTCAAGCCCCATGACAGGCTCTTTGCTGACAACATGGAACCTGCTTGGGATTCTCTCTCTCCCTGTCTCTCTCTGCCTCTCCCCTGCTCAACTCTCTCTGTCTGTCTCCAAATAAATAAATAAACATTAAAAAAGGTAAATTAATTAAAATAAAGTAAAATTAAAGAGCCCTCTCCTGACTCCCACCACATTTTCAAGTGCTCCTCTGATCACTGCAGAAAAGTCCATGGAACAGTGTAATAAGAGCTTGGAGGGCATGGGGCGCCTGGGTGGCTTAGTCGGTTAAGCGTTCGACTTTCACTTAGGTCATGATCTCACGGTTCGTGGGTTCAAGCCCCGTGTTGGGCTCTGTGCTGACTGCCAGCTCAGAGCCTGGAGCCTATTTCAGAGTCTGTATCTCCCTCTCTCTCTGACCCTCCCGTGCTCACGCTGTCTCTCTCTCTCTCTCTCTCTCTCTCTCCTAGAAATAAATAAAAATATTTTAAAAAAAGAATTAAAAAAAAAGAGCTTGGAGGGCAAACACAGAAAACCACAAACTTTATCAGAGAATCTTCCATTTTTGTAGTACTATATTTTATAATATCCTTTTTTCCCATGCTATATGACTTGTCTCTGAACCAACTGTTGGGGGCACATGCACTGGAATTATCTCATCTCCATTGCTAAAAAGAGGGAAGTAGGAGAAGCAGCTCAGATGAGTCACCAAGTTCATGGTGGTAACGGCACCAGGGCTTGAATAGAATTTTGACTCAACTACAGACACCTTTCCTGGGTGAAGGATACAGAAAGAACAGAAAAGAGAGAAGAAAAGAAAAGAGAAAGCAAGGAAAGCAAGGAAGAAAGAAAAGAAAGGAAGGAAGACAGGAAGAAAGAAAGGAAGAAAGAGGGAGGAAGAGAATGAGAGAAAGAAACAACTCTCAGCCACAGATTCTAAGAAAATCCCATTCTCAGAGAGAACTAGAAGAGAGGAAAAGTGGCACGAATTTGCACCCTTCCTGAAATCCTCTCTCCTGTGACTCTGTGTGCCTGCCTCTTGTCAGCGTGCTGTAGAACTCCATGACAAGATAAGATGCTAAGGGAAATAAATGCATTTTCATCAAACTGAAGGAAATGAAACGAGGAAAGTGATCGTCAGCAAATCACGTAAGGAGCTCAAAATCCCCTAGTCATCCCATGCGAGCCTGTTCATCTGATTGGCTGTGACGAGGGTTAATTTATGGTGAGAGCAGCGACGGCTTCCTAGCAACGTTGTTGTTCGAGTCTGGCGTTTCAGAGTCACCCAGCCATCCCAGCAGCAGGTTCTTTATCCTACTTTTGTTTATATATCCGAGCAAATGAGGGGAAATCGAAGGGAAGGCTACAGCAGCAGCCCTACTTGGGAGGATGTGCTCCGTGATGCAGATTAACGGGAGAAATATGTTTAACAAATAAAAGAGGCTGTAAAACCTTCAGCTTCAAATCCAAAGCTGTAAATCGCGAAAAATCCATGGCTTGGAGTACAATGTGTTACTCATAAAATTTCAATTTGTGTAAGTGGCTGTTGTTCCTAGCTACACAGAAACACACAAAGCTGCAAGACGATTTCCGTGGGAGGCACCTTCACACCACCCGTCTTCACTTTATAGGGGGCCCTGGGAGTTTCCACGCCGGGCTTCATGATAGACATTTGAGGATGCTAAAGACAGCATCTGACTCAAACTTTATCAGAGTATCTTCCATTTTTGTAGTACTATATTTTATAATATCCTAAAAGGAAAAGCCCCCTTTTTAAGTCGCTTGTTAAGTTTTTATAAAGCAGGGTAATAACTGGATGAAGCAGGGTAAGAGCTGGGCACCTTATGAATGAGAGTATTAGTTGAGGAAATAAGCACATTTTGGAAAATGTCTTTCCTCCTGGGGTTATCTCCTGGATGTTCATCATTCTATTATTCATCACAGTACGAAAGCTTCGTGGTAAAATAATCAAGTTCACTGGACTACTTGCTGATGTCATTCAACTCTGTCACCCTCATTTCCTCCCTTCCTCCCCCGTCTGCCCAAATTTGTCTGATCCTGATTCCAGTATTGGCTCTACTTGTACTATTGCCCTGATCAAGAGCAACAGTTGGCTACTTTAACTCAAAAAATCTGTACTTTGTAAGAAAAAATAAGAATTGAGAAATACTTTTATTCTGGAGGGAAAATAGGAGAGATGAAGTCTTTGAATTGGCAACAAAACTTCTAGTTTCATAATCTATTTGCAGATGTTATGATAGCATGTTGATAGGGTTAAGTAATAGCAGATATTTTGATAGCAAATAGTATCCCTTTGATAGCAAAGGGGTGATTATATATATATGTAGAGAGGGAGAGGGAGGGTGAGGGAGCATGTGGGTGAGTATGCACATGTGAGTGCATTCATCTTTCTTCTCGTTAACATTCGTTATGTTTATACATGATTATAGTTACACCATAACTAGGGTGACCAAGCCAGGGAATGCTTAAAAGTGAAAGGGCACTACTAATAATTAATGGCATGGATAACAGAACAGAACCTGTACGCAGCGAACAGTACCAGGCTAACTGTATGTTTGTCCTCCTCTTTGTCATAAAAGGTCATCATAATAAAAGTGTAGCACCTTCCATATATAATTGCTGACAGATGTACAATATACCTTCTTGGTAATAAACAGTGTAGAGTACAACCAACACTTTTTTGCCTGCATTCTTCAAAGACTCTCTGTTTACCTCTTGGTGAAATGCATAATATTGTTCTTTATTTATAAGGGCCTGAGGGCATGGGGCGCCTGGGTGGCTCGGTCCGACTTCGGCTCAGGTCGCAGTCTCATGGTTTGTGGGTTTGAGCCCCGCATCCACCTCTGTGCGACAGCCTGGAGCCTGAGGCCTGTTTGGGGTTGTGTCTCACTCTCTCTCTGCCCTTCCCCTGTTCATGCTCTGTCTCTCTCTCTTTCTCTCAAAAATAACTAGACATTTAAAAAAAATGTATAAGGGTCTGAGGGCTGAGCTAGTTAGAAAGCAACCTTTCTTTCCTAATTTTCAATAACCTATGGCAGTGGTATCTAGCTTCAGATTAGGGAGCTCCTGGCTCAGTGGCTCTGGCCGATCAAGAATTCATCTCTCTTTTGGTACAATGTCACACAGCTAGAGAAGTTTGAAAATTATCCTGGGCACTTGGTTCAAATACTCAATATTCTCTCTGCTCACCAGAATTGAGTCTTCTTATTACATGGCTATTTTATGATTCACGTTGTAGATTCTCACTCACTAGCATAAGATTGAAATACAGACTTAAATGTTACTATTTGGTGATAAGTTTTTTTCCGATACTATCCACGGTATCTCTGAATAAGTTAGTAGTTATAGAATGGGTTTCTTAACTGCATACTTTTAAATAATGTTTTGAGACTAGAAATTGATCAAACTTCTTAGGAAGATAACATAATCTAATAGGGCATAAATTAAGAAAGATTATAGCAGTATTTTCATCATAATACAGATATAGAAGTGAAATAAGATTTAAAAAACGGTCCATAAGATAAAGAACTAAGGCATCAAAGTATCGGAAATGAGAGAAAACCAGGAAGGAAGGCTGGAGATATATATAGAGAGATAGATATAATCATAGATATAGCTATATAAATTTAAAAATATGATACACAACCAGAATTTTGCATACCTGCCCTTTTTCAGGATAATCATATAGAAAAATTCAAGAGAATTTCTAAATAAATGGAAAGAGTACACCAAGTTTAACCTGAAGCTCCTCTGTCTACCACTCCCCTGGGTTTCTCCTCCTCTTTAGTTCTATCAATACTATTACTTCCAACTGAAAGAAATAGAAAACACAAGCCAAACTTACTGAAATAGTGTGAGAGGATTTTCAGTTCATATACCTAAAAGTTCCAGGGGCGCCTGGGTGGCTTAGTCGGTTAAGCGTCCGACTTTCGCTTAGGTCATGATCTCGCGGTTCGTGGGTTCAAGCCCCGCGTCGGGCTCTGTGCTGACTGCCAGCTCAGAGCCTGGGGCCTGTTTCAGTATGTGTCTCCCTCTCTCTCTGACCCTCCCCTGCTCATGCTCTCTCTCTCTCTCTCTCCTAGAAAAAAAAAAAAGTTCCAGCAGAAATGGAGCGTACAGACATGGTTTGAACAGGGTGCTAGTGTCTCCTTACTGTGAGTCTCGCGGGATGCACACTTCTGTGGACCATCTTCAACATCAGAAGGGTTTTCTCATGGCGGCATCTTGACAATTGTTTGGGTGGAGATAGATGTGCATGGTATGGTATTCCTGGCCAAACACGAAGCAGGCTCCAGGCTCTGAGCTGTCAGCACAGAACCTGATGCGGGGCTCGATCTTATCAACCATGGGCTCATGACATGAGCTGAAGTGAGACACTTAACCAACTGAGCCACCCAGGCGCCCCAAAATATATACTTCAAGAGAAGATTTCTCTGGTATAGCAGCCATCCCATTTTTGTTTTCTAATATTATAAATATTATAGATCTTCTGTAGATCTAGCCCCAAACATTCAACCTGGCCTATTTTAACATAGTCCTCTTTTCTCCCTTGCCAATCTTTTTTGTTTGTTTTCCGGGCTATTTCTCAAGTGGATTAACTCCTACTTCTTCCCGTACTATTTGAAAGAGAAGTTACATTACAGTTATTTTTATAAAAAACAAGATTAGGTGAAAGAAACAAATCCACACATATTTCCTAAAATGACATTGATACGGTCAAACTTAATAGTAACTTTTGTGGGGTGTATTTTGTTCATGCCAGATTTAAAACTGATGGAAGCAAATAGAATATGTTGAGTACTTCTAATAAACACACCACTAAAAATGTTAAGAGTATTTTTTCTTAGAGTGATGTCAGTAGTTGGCTATCAGTATCAGAAGAAGATTTTTTAAAATGGTGCATTCAGGGGCGCCTGGGGAGCTCAGTCAGTTAAGCATCCGACTTCGGCTCAGGTCATGATCTCACAGTTTGTGGGTTCCAGCCCTGTGTCAGGCTCTGTGCTGACAGCTCAGAGCCTGGAGCCTGCTTCAGATTCTGCGTCTCTGTCTCTCTCTGACCCTCCCCTGCTCATGCTGTCTGTCTGTCTGTCTCTCTCTCTCAGAAATAAATAAAACATTTAAAAAAAATTTTTTTAAATACTAGAAAGAATAAAAATGATGCATTCATAAAATGAAATCTTGTATAGTTATAAAAATTAAAGGACCTCTTTATACACTGATACAGAAAGAAATCCACAATGCTTTGTTAAATAAATTTCAATTTATTTAAATAAATCTGAAAAGTCCTAAAGCTGGATATCTTATGTGGGTGTTTTTTCCCATTAAAAAACAAGGAAGATAATTTATTTCTTGGAGTATGCAAAAGGGCCTCTGGAAGAATAAGATACCAGTAGCACCGGTCACTCCATATTGAATGACAGAGGACCTAGGCAATTGAGAGACATTTTATGGAACTCACTCTTTAATTTTGTGTTAAATTATACCGTACAAAGGATCATGTAGTTCTATAGGGGGTGACAATGTAGAGATGTATTAACTGTGAGAAAAAAAGTCAGACTAAAAATAGTAGCCTGATTTCACCAACTATAGCATATTTAACACAATGTGGTCTTCTTTTTTGGATGCTTAAAAATCTTGAATTGCTTTGTGGTTTAGTCCTAAAGATCGATTCTTACCTTACAAAGCTCTAGAACAAGATATTGGAGGAAATGGTTATTTTTTTGCACAGTCACCTGCTGAATAGTTCTTTTTACTCAGGTTTCTCTTTTCCATGGTACTTTATTGTCCTCTTTGCTTTCCTGAATGGAAGTTCCATGAAGTCGGGTTGCAATTCCATTTTGTTCTTTGCTGTCTCCTAGTACATAAAGCAGTGTCTTGTATGCAGTAATCCAGCCATAAATGTTTCTTACATGAAGAAGAGTGTTTTTAAATGTACTGTGCCCATTCTTTGAAGTATCCCTATTAATTCTTTTTATATTTGATAACTGTTGCTTAATATATTACATTTATAAATCATTGTTGTGGCTTTTACTGAAGACACAGTAAGAAATTGAAGAGAGACAGTCTAGAACTTGGGCAAACTTCATAGATTATTCTCCTGGAAGAAGTCCTTATTATCAAGACAGTAACAGAGTTAATGTGGTGGGTTATAGAACACTGTATGAGATTGTCCCTCATGGAAAGGGGACTAAAAAAAATACAACTATTTTTAAAACTCATTTTCCCCAATATTTTGGTCAGTCTAAGGAACACACATAGAATATCTGCTCTGACAACCTGCTTTATTTAGGTCTTTGAAAATGCATTATATTACCACTGAATCTAATGCTCTTTTGTAAACAAAGAGCATCTTGTAATAATGTTCTTCTATTATTGGTTATTCATTGAACTCCTCAAGATCCTACAATGATAGTCCAAAGTTTGTTGGTTTTTTATAGACTCCCTGAAGGGTCATGAATATATTCAGCAATCACTACGATGACAAAAATGTTCTTGATATTTGGCTGAATACCTTCGGCCATACCTTTCTACAATGGGCAGTTTGTAGCATGTGCTTAATCTCAAGCCTCATAGATGGGCACTGCCAGTAGATAGTAGTCATGATACCATGCTACCTTTCATACCAAATGTTAAATTTATTTATGGCAAATATCCTTGGCAACCCATTTCAAGTTCAGCACCATTTTTTCCTTAGTATGTCTCAAGACTTCCTCTTACATCTATAAACAATGCAGGAGGAAAGGTATTTCGTTTCACCTGAATTGTTACCTGATTAACTTTAGTAGTGACTCAGAAAAGAATCTGAGCCCCTAACCACTGCTTCGGGACCTGTCTCTGAGAGCCCAAGTACATGGCCAGCTCTCTAGCATCTTGCACGTTGCAGGGAGTGTCAAAGTGGAATATTTGAACCATGCATGTTCAAAAACCCAATATGAAAATGAACAGAGGACATGAACATAGAGTTCAAAAATAGATGTTAACAATATGAAAAGTTATTCATCATCACTCATAAATAAAGAGAAACAAATTGAATCATCTACGAGCTATTTTGGAGCAGTGAATTGGCAAAAGATGAAATATTTAATTGCACAAAATAATGCTGAGCATATGGGATGCCTGGATGGCTCATTCGGTTAAGTGTCCAACTCTTGGTTTCAGCTCAGGTCATGATCTCACGGTTTGTGGGTTCAAGCTCCGTTTTGGCCCCTGTGCTAATAGCATGGAAAGCCTGCTTGAGATTCTCTTCCTCTTTCCCTCCCTCTCTCTCTTTCTCTGTCTCTCTCTCTCTCTCTTCTTCCTTCCTCCACTCATGCTCTCTCTCTATTCCTCTGAAGATAATGAAATAAACATTACAAAAATAATACTAAGGATGTTGGAGAAAACTATTTGTGCATTGTACATGAAGATTCCATAGGATAGAAAGTGCAGCTTTTATTGTAATAATAAGGGGTTATTAATCAAAGAGTCATCAGTAGGACACTAAATGAAGTATAATACGTTCACCCTTTGGAATATATAGCAACAATGTAAAATAGATTTACATTTATTATCAAATGAAAAATATCCCCAATATTTATTATTAAATTAAAAATATAAAATGAAAAATTCTAAGTACTGTATTCTCCCATTTGTATTCAGAGAAAAAATATGTATCTACACACTTTTAAATACATAACAAATATTTCTAAGAGAATATAGAGTAATATTAACACCATGACTTTCTCCAGGGAAATGCACAGAAGTGTGGGATAGAAAAGCGAATATCTTTGCATTTTACCATAAGTCTGTTAAAAAACGTTAAGCCAAGTACAACATAGAGCCTTGTTTTCTTTATATGGAATCTCTGTTGTTTAAAAGTATAAAGTCAGTGTTTTGTGAAATTTTCTATGTACTTCAGAGTTCATGTAAGTTTTAGTATTCCTTTTTGCTTTATCTCTGTCTTATGAAAAAAGAATCAATACTTAAAAATGAAAAATGTAAGCTTGTTAAAAGGATGTTCTTCGAATAACAGGGAGGGGGTGGGGCATGGTGCTTCTGTTACACTAGCAGGAACACCTGTGGAACACTGGTCCACGTCTTCAGAACCCAGGGTGAGCAGGAAATGCCACAGGATTTTTTAAAGGTATGGTTTGTTGATGTGAATTCCTAGACAGAAATTAAAAGTATATGTGAGAAATAATGGGCTAAATTTTCTTAACAAAAGAAAATGCATCCTTGATGGCCAACAGACACATGAAACGATGCTCAGCATCGCTCCTCATCAGGGAAATACAAATCAAAACCACACTGAGATACCACCTCACGCCAGTCAGAGTGGCTAAAATGAGCAAATCAGAGAACTCGAGATGCTGGCGAGGATGTGGAGAAACGGGCACCCTCCTACACTGTTGGTGGGAATGTAAACTGGTACAGCCCCTCTGGAAAACAGTGTGGAGGTTCCTCAGGAAACTAACAATAGAACTCCCCTATGACCCAGCAATAGCACTACTAGGAATTTACCCAAGGGATACAGAAATGCTGAGGCATAGGAGCACATGTACCCCAATGTTCATAGCAGCGCTCTCCACAATAGCTAAAACATGGAAAGAGCCTAAGTGTCCATCAACAGATGAATGGATCAAGAAGATGTGGTTTATCTATACCATGGAATACTACATGGCAATGAGAAACAATGAAATCTGGCCATGTGTAGCAACATGGATGGACCTTGAGGGTGTTATGCTGAGCGAAATAAGTCAGGCAGAGAAGGACAAATATCATATGTTTGCACGTATAGGAGGATTAAGAGGAACTTGACGGAGGAACAAGGGGGAGAAGAAGGGCGGAAAGGTGGGGGAAAGGGAGAGAGGCAAACCATGAGACTCTTGAATGCTGACAAAAACTGAGGACTGATGGATGTGGGGGGGAGGGGGGGATGGGCATGGAGGAGGGCACTTGTGGGGATGAGCACTGGGTGTTATGTGGAAACTAATTTGACAATAAACTATTTGTAAAAAAAAAAAAAAAAAGAAAGAAAGAAAATGCATCCTTGAAACTCTCCTGAGCGTTCTGAGACGTTGGTAGAGTCTTACTTACCCCAGGTTTCTGGCGTGGGAAAAGGAATAGCACTGTGGGCACATTCTTTAACACTAATCATAGGAAACCTACAGATCCAATAAGTAAAACTTAAAAAGCCATTTTTAAAAAATATTTAGTGCCAATGAAAACATAATTAAATATCTTTAAATATTTAAACTGATGGCAAATTTAGCTTCATCACCTCTTTTGAACTCTTCAAATATTTTAAACAGACAAAATATTTGTACATATAATTATTAGAAATGCATTTCTGTGTTGACACTGAAAAACTCTTTTAAAAATATCAACACAAACATTTTAATTTGTTTTATTATTGCATCTTTTTACCCACTTATTTAGTTTATTTTTTTAAATATTTTTTTATTTATTTCTAGGAGAGAGAGAGAGAGACAGTGTGTGAGCAGGGGAGGATCAGAGAGAGAGGGAGATACAGACTCTGAAATAGGCTCCAGGCTCTGAGCTGGCAGTCAGCACAGAGCCCGACGCGGGGCTCGAACCCACGAACCGCGAGATCATGACCTAAGCGAAACTCGGACGCTTAACCGACTAAGCCACCCAGGCGCCCCGCCCCCCTTTTTAAAAATTTATTTATTTTAATTTTTTCCAATGTTTTTATTTATTTTTTTTAAAATGTTTATTTGAGTGAGTGAGAGAAAGAGACAGAGTGTGAGCCAGGGAGGGTCAGAGAGAGAGAGAGAAAAACACAGAATCCGAAGCAGGCTCCAGGCTCTGAGCCGTCAGCACAGAGTCTGACATGGGGCTCGAACTCACGGACGGTAAGATCATGCCTTGAGCTGAAGTTGGACCCTTAACCAACTGAGCCATTGACCCATTTTTAGATTGAAAACATCACCTATTAGTTAGGCTTTCAAATTTGAAACAAGTTTACCCGAAAAGAAACCGTGACTGGGATTCAGTATCTGGATTATCAACCAGTTATGCTCAGTTAGTTGTAGCACTTGGTTATTTTTTCTGATTTTTAGATTTAAAGTGGGTGACTGTTTAAAATTATGGTTAATTTGGTTTCTGTCTCTTTTTTTAGTTTTTAAAAATTTTTTAAACAAGGTATTTTTTCATTGAAAATCATTTACTTTTTATTTTATCTTTGCCAAAATTTTGTTTTATACCATTGCCAAGTCATTCTATCTTGACCTGGTCTGTTGCGATCTTTGGAAACAAAAGTTTGTCTCTTCTATCAGTATTTCAGTATAATTAATAGAAATATGTCAAGCAGTGTTTTTTGACAGGGGGCATTTTATCTCATTGGAGACATATGTCAACTTCTGTTTGTCATAACTGGGGCTGGGGGTTCTTGGTATTTGCTAGGTAGAGGTCATGGCGGCTGCCAAACATCCTACACAGGACAGCTCCCTGTAAGATCTCTAGGACCTAAAATGTAAATAGTGCCAGGTTTGCAAAAAGAAATCTTAGATGGAGATCAGTAGAATCTGTATTTTAGAGTGCTTCTGAAAGTTTCATGTGCAGATGAGTTATAAAAGCAGGTTCTGATTCAGTAATGAATATGGAGAAGAACCAATTGTAGTCACTTCACTCTTTTTAAGCTACTCTCAGTTTCCGAGTCAGTGAGTGGGCAGGATGCCTTATATAGACCTACAGGGTAGGCTCTGTCCCGAACCAGCCCAGGTCCATGTGGTTAGCCTCATTTAAGGAAAGAATCAGCCAACATGATGAACTGTATATACAGCGCCATATTGGATTTATTATTCTTATTGGATTCATTGTTAACAATAAAACTGATCATATGAGCTCTAGCAGATTGGTCTTTGTGGGGTTTTCTTTCTCTTAAAGGGGAAAAACAGTGCTATTTGTTGTCCCTTCACAAAATTTCCATTTTTTTTCCAAATAGAAACTTGTTATGATTTTTTTTTTAATTTATTTATTTTGAGAGGGAGACGAGGGGCAGAGAGTGAGACAGTATTCCATGCAGGCTCCTCACTGTCAGCGCTGAGCCCAACATGGGGCTCAAATCACAAACTGTGAGATTCGCACCTGAGCTGAGATCAAGAGATGGACACTTAACGAACTGAGCCCCCAGATGCCCCAAATTTCCATTTTTTTTAACCTTGCATAATCAAGGGTGGGCTAGTGGTCACTTTAACTTATCCTTAACCTTCTCACTGGTCCCGGTAACATCAAAAGCATTTTGGCTTTCTGGCAATCTAACCTAACCTCTGTTTTTCTAGTTTTGCGAAACAACTACCCTTGAGAGTTTTGTTTTCTTTTTAGGATCAGATTATATTTAGCATTATATTACCTTACATTATATAGATACTGAATTACATTGTTTTATTATGGATTTAGTATTGGAGATGAAAATCTGAGGGCTGGCATCATACTTGGAAATTAGGTATGGGAAAAGTGTTACTAATGATTTTTGCCGTTGGGCCACCGTTAGTAGGGGCAAGATTTCTCCTCTACTCTTAATATTTCCTTCCTTATTCTTTAAATTTGGCTTGCTCTTTTGTTCTACTTTTTTTAGGTGGAAGGTTATGTTTTTGCTGGGAGATCTTCCTTATTTTTTAATGTAGGCATTTACTGCTATAATTTCCTTCTGACCACATCAGAAGTGGTGAGAACTTTTTGTTGCATCTCACAGATTCGGAATGCTGAGTTTTCATTTTTATTCATCTCAAAGTATTTTCTAATATCCTTCGGGTTTCTTCTTTAATCCTTTGGTTGATGGTATTAATTTCCACATGTTTATGAATCTTCCAGATTTCATCTTATTATTGGCCTCTAATTTCATTCCTTTGTGGTCAGAGAAGATATTTTGTGTGGTTTCAATCTTTTTAAAATTTATTGACACTCTTTTGTGGTCTGTTCTGGAGAATATTCCACGTACACTTGAGAAGAGTATATATTCTGCCGTTGTTCTTTACAGGTCTTTTGATCTGTTGGTTTCCAGTGTTGCTAAAGTCTTCTAATTCCTTGATAGATCTTCTTGTCTAGTTGTATCCATTATTCCGGTATTAAAAGTGGAGTAGAAAAGTGCCCAAATATTGTTCATTGGTCTATTCCTTTAATTCTGTTAGTTTTTATTTCATATACTTTGGGGCTCCATTGTTAGATGACTGCATGCTTATAATTATTACATATTCTTGATGGTGCATTAAAATCTCCAACTTCCTTCAGTTTGAATATATTTTATGTATTCCTGTATCATTTTAATTAACCTTTGCTTCTTTTAACAGTATTTTCCAGCTTTATTGAGATATAATTGATAGGTAACTATACTTTTTGTCTTAGACTATTTTGTTTGATATTAGCATAAATACTCAAGCTCTCCTTTGGTGTATGTGTATATGTTTTCCATTATTTCACTCTGAGCTTACTGGGGTCTTTGTCTTTGAAGTGAGTCTCTTTTAAAATAGCATATAAAGAAATAAATTTAAGAAAGCAATTCTGCCTATTATGCTTTAATTGGAGAGTTCAGTATAATTATATTTAATATAATATGCAGTTTTGCTATTTATTTTCTTTCTTTTTAAAATTATTTTTAATGTTTATTATTTTTGAGAAAGAGAGACAGAGAGCAACCGTAGGAGGTGCAGAGAGGGAGGGAGACACAGATTCTGAAGCACAGAACCAGATATGGGGCTTGAACTCACAAACCATGAGGTCATGACCTGAGCTGAAGTCGACTCTTGACCAACTGAGCCACCCAGGTGTCCCCTATTTTGTTTCAATTTTTTTAATGTTTACGAAAACCCTGATTTGTTGTTTTCCTGTCTTGTTTTCTTTTGCTGAGTAAGTTCTATATTCAATGTGGGGCTTGAACTCAAGACTCTGAGATCAAGAATTGTAGGCTCTACTGTCTGAGCTAGCCAGGTATCCCTGCTATTTGTTTTCTATATATCTTATACATTTTTCTCTTCTCTCAGTCCTTCCATTACTACATTATTTTGTGTTGAACAGATATTTTCTTACGTATCATTTTAATTCCCAGGGTTTGTTCTACATAATATTGAGTTAATGTTTTAGTGGTTACCCTGAGGATTACAATTAACCTCTGAATTTATAAGAATTTAGTTTGAATTAATAGCAACTTAGTTTTAATAGTACATAAAATTTTGCTTTTGTGTAACTCTGACCCTGGCTTCTTTATGTACTCATTTTCACAAATTGCATCTTTATATATTCTGTGCCCACTGATGTTGATTTATCATTATTTTGTGCAATTTTCCTTTTAATCATATAGGAAAAAAGAGGAGTTAGAACCAAAACTACAGTTATACTGACTTTTATATTTACCTATGCAGTTATCTTTATCTCTGTTTTTGTTTCTTTGTGTAGATTCAAGGTGTGTCATTTCAATCTGAAGGAAAACCTTGAGCATGTCTTGAGGGCACCTCTACTAGAGATGAACTCTTCAAGTTTTTACTTATCTGGAAATGTCTTAAATTGTCCTTTATTTTTGAAGGATGGTTTTCCCAGACATAAATTCGTAGTTGACGGTTGTTTTTTCTTTAAGTATTTATTGCATCATCCCACTCCCTAGAAGTCTCCATCGTGTCTGATGAGAAACCAATTGCTAGTCTTATTAAGGATCCTTTACACACAGGAGTTGTTTTTCTTTTGCTCTCAAGATTCCTTGCATTTGGCATTCAACAGTGTGATTACAATATACCTAAGTGCAAAGCTCTTTGATTTTATCCTACTTGGAGTGTGTTGAGCTTCCTGGATGTGTATGTTAATGTTCTTTATCCAGTTATGAAAATTCACCCATTATTTCCTCAAATATTCTTCCTGTCACTTTTTCTCCCCTTCTTCTGGAATGCCCTTGTGCATATGTTGGTGTCCCAAAGGATTTTAAGCTCTGGTAATTTTTCTTCATTGTTTTTTCCTCTTCCTCAGACAGGATGATTTCACTTGTCTCATCTTCAAGCCATTGATTATTCTGTCTGCTCAAACCTGCTGTTGAGCCCTTCTAGTGAAGTTTTCATTTTAGTTATTGGACTTTGCAACTCCAAAATTTCTACTTGAGTCCATCTTTAAGATTTCTATATCTTGGTTGGTATTCTTTATTTGGTGAGACATTGTTCTCATGGTTTCCTTTTAGTCTGTATATATGATTTTCTTTAGCTTTTTGAGCATATTTAAAATAGTGAATTGGGGTGCATGGGTGGCTCAGTCAGGTAAGCATCCGACTTCAGCTCAGGTCATGATCTCAAGGTTTGTGGGTTCAAGCCCCATGTAGGGCTCTCTGCTGACAGCTCAGAGCCTAGAGCCTGCTTCACATTCTGTGTCTCCTTCTCTCTCTGATCCTCCCCTGCTCACATTGTCTCTCTCTCTCTCAGAAATAAATAAACAAATAAATAAAACATTTTTTAAAAACTTAAAAAAAAAGATAAAACAATGAATTAAAAGTCTTTGTGCCGGTTTCTATTTATTAATTTTTTTCCTTATGGGTTAGTCATACAAAAGAACTGTTAATTTGCATATTTCATGATGTTTTGTTGAAGACTGGACATGTTGAATATTATGACAGCTCTTAAAATCAAACTTTGCTCTTTCCTCAGAGGTTTTGTTATTTTTGTTATATTTGCTGTTTGTTTATATAGTGATTGTTTAAAACTTAATTTTGTGAAGTCTATATCTATTGTATGTGGCCACTTGAAGTCTTTTCATTAAATCAGTGGTCACCCTAGTGGTCACTTAGTGACTGAATAGCAATTTTCTTACATAACTGGAATCCAAACCAGTAACAAACAAACAAAATTTCCCAGTATTTGTATGTGTGTTCTGTGTATGTATTGACTCTGTTGCTTTTCTCTAGTGCACATTTTCTATGAGTTTTATTGATTTCTGCTGTCTTCATTATTTTATTCCTTTTTTTCTTTTGATTAATATTCTAGTTTCTTTCTTATTTTAAATTTATTTCTCTATTTTGAGAGAGAGAGAGAGAGAAAGAACACACAGGCAGGGTAAGGACAGAGAGAGAGGGAGAGAGAGAATGTCCAGGACACAGAGCTGGATGCCACCAACTGTAAGGTCATGACCTGAGCCAAAATCAAGAGCTGGACATTTAACCAACTGAGTCACCCAGGTGCCCCTATTCTTCTAGTTTCTGTACTGGAATCTTAGTTCAACTAAGATTGGAATTTTAAATTTTAAATATTTTTCCTCTGTGATATATTAATTTAAAGCCATAAATTTTAGTACTGCCTGAAATTTAACACAATATTGCTTTAGGTGCATCCACAAATTTTGACAATTTTCCTTATTGTTCAAAGTATTTTCTTCATTGTAACTTCTTCCTAGACCCATGTGCTACTGATAAGCACATTGCTTTATTTGGAATTAACATTTGAGATTTTATGGGTGTTGAATTCTACTTTTTCTCATTGTGATCAGAAACAATATTCTCTGTAATTTCTCTTAAAAATTATTGAAACTTGCTTTATGGTCACTATATAATCTACTTTCATGAATGTTTCTTGTGTATTTGAAAGTGAATTCTGTACTTTGGGAGTATAATGTTACATAAATGTTATTGAGATCAATTTGATAAATAGTGTTTTTATATCTCCTAAATCCTTACTGATTTCATTTGATTATACTGTTAGTTACTGAATAAAGTGTGTTAAAATCTCCAACTTGACTTTCTCCAGTTTGACTATAACTATACTTGTGTGTTTGTCTAATTCCCCATTCAGCCTAGTAAATTCTTGCTTCATTTGTTCTGAAGCTATATTAGGTACATATAATTTAGGATTGCTAAACCTTCCTGTTAGACTGGTCCCTATATCATTATTAACTGCTTCTCTTTAACCTTGGTTACATTTTTTGATTTGTAGCCTAAATTTTCCAATGTTAATAAAGTCACACCACTTTATTATTTTTACTATTTGAGGCATGAGTTTTCCCACACTTTTATTGTAAACTGTTTCCTCATACTTAATGTGTGCTCTTATAATCAGCATATAAGTGTTTCTTCTTTTTGATAGGTTAACAAACTATCTTTTTATTGTAGTCTTTAGCTCATGAACTTTTAACGTAACTGTTAATACAATTAGGTTCAAGTATATCACCTTGCAGTTTGTCTCGCTATGTGTCCCACTGTTCTTTGTTGCTTTGTTACTCCTTTTTGACTAATAAGCTATTTTTATTATTTCATTTTATGTGCTTCATTAGCTTCTATGTGTTTGTACTTAATATTTTAATAATTACCCTAAAGATTATAACATGCATGTTTATTAAATTTTTATTCTACTCATCCTCCATGTTATTATTGCCATATAGTTTACTTTTGCATATATTTTAAACCCATAATACATGGTATTCGCTTTTCCTTTAAAAAGTCAGTAATTCTTATATTTTCTTAAAAAAATAGTCTTTTGTATTCACAAACATAGTTCCGTTTATATTGTTTCACTTTCCTTCTTAGAACCATGCTTGAATCTGAAATGAAGTCCCTTTAGCCTGAAGAATATCACTTCTCAGTTGTTGTAGGCCGACTTCACTACTGAGTTTGCTACTGCGGCATTTTCTTTATCTCTTATTGGTTTGAAATATCTTTATTTCTTTTCGTTTTTGAAGTATATGATCTCAGCATATTGAATTTTAGGATTTTTCTTTCACCACATTAATTATGTCATTTCCTTCTCTGTTGGCTTCCATTGTTTCAGATGAGTTATTAGATTTCATTCTTAGCCTTACCTTCCTCATGTAAGATGTCTTTCTTGGACTTCGTTTAGATTTTCTTTTTGCCTTTGCTTTCCCCCAGTCAGACTGACTTTCCTAGAGGTAGTTTTTGTATTCATTTTAAATGAGATTTCCTTAGCTTCTTAACTCTGCGGGTTCATATTTCATCAATATTGAGAAATTCATAGTCATTCATTATTTAAGAATTCCTTCTGTCTCATTTCCTGAAATTCCAATTACAAGCATGGTCAAATTATTTTATATTCTTCCACATATCTCTCATTCTGGTTTCACTATTACTACTACATTGCCATTATGATCGCTATTACTTTTTCTTTATGGTTATTTTTAAGTAATTTCTCTTCCTCTTAGAATACTCTGGGCTTTTTTTTCCCCTACTGTGTTGGGTCTTTTTTTTTTACTGTTTTTTTTTTTTTTTTTAATTTCTGAGAGAGAGAGAGAGAGAACGTGAGCTGCTGGGGGTGGTCATAGAGAGAGGGAGATACAGAATCTGAAGCAGGCTCCAGGCTCTGAGCTAGCTGTTATCAGAGAGCCTGCTGTGGAGCTTGAACCCACGAACCATGAGATCATGACCTGAGCCAAAGTCAGTCACTTAACCAACTGAGCCAACCAGGCACCTCCCTACTGTGTTGAGTCTTAAGTATCTCTAGTAAATTCTTATTTTTAAGATGCTGTATTGTATGCTCTTCTATGCAATTATTTTTTGAGACCACAATTCTTTTGAATTTTTCCTCCTTGACATGTTTTTATCTAATTTTTGCTGTAATTTCTTTAAAATGTTTACATTAAAAATTTATCCAAATTCTGGACCCTTTCAAAAACTTGGCTAGATTCCCCCCCCCCCACCGTCCCGACTTTTTCAACTTTTTCATTATTAGTCTTCCTTTCTGCTTGTATCTTATAACAGTTTATTATTTTCTGGATCTTGTGTTTAAAAATTCATAAAGACTGTGGTAACAGTATTTTTTAAAAAGAAATCCCCCCCCCTTTTTTTTTTAATGTTTGTTTTTTTGGTTGGTTTTTGAGAGAGTGTGAGTGGGAGAGGAGTAGAGGGGCAGGCTAGGGGAGAGAGAGGGAGTAAAGGATCTCAAGTAGGCTCCAGACTCATCATGGAGCCCAACATGGGACTTCATCTCCCCACCTTGGGATCATGACATGAGCCGAAATCAAGACTCACATGCTCAACCTAGCGAGCCAGCCAAGCACCCCAAGTACAATGTGTTTTCACCTAAAAGTGGCATGCTCTTCCTTCTTGTAGTAGGATCGTATAACTAGGTAAACATTTTTGACTCAATCCAGTCAGTAGTTAACCTGAACTAGAATTGTGTTACAGCCATGGTTTCTTTTTACCTCCCGTTTCAAAAGCAATTAAGGGCTACCTGTCTTTTGTATCTATTAGAGACCACTTTCTCCAGCAGGAAATTGAAGAATTGGAGAAACTGAAGATTCTTGTCATTCTAGCCAACACACCAAATTCTTCATTGGTACCTACACTGCTACAAACTCAGTAAAAATCCTATAAAGGAGAATTGGAAGAGAGCTGGCTCTTCACCTAGGGCTCTTATTCATTCCAACCTTTTACACGGGCCCTGTGTAATTGTTAACAGAGCCCCTAGATGCTCTTTAGCCCAGCAGTTCCTCTGCCTGGGGCAGATCCAATCCTCCACTCACGTGGACCCAGACTAGGCAAACAATGGCTACAGATCACTGCTAGCCCAGAGATGATTTAACTGTCATTGAAATTCAGTTCTTCTTGATCTTGTTGTGCTTATTGCCCTTTGGTGCTTTTTGTAAATACATGATTTTTTGTTGTTGTTTATATGTACAGTGAGTCCTCAATTTATGATGGTTTGACTTAAATTTTTCATCTTTGCAATGGTACAGAAGCAACACACATTCAGTAGAAATAGAACTTTGAATTTGCAATTTAGATATTTTCCCAGGATGGCAATATGTGGTATCTTACTTTTGTGATGCTAGGCAGTGGCAGCAAGCCACAGTGCCCCAGTCAGCCACACAATCTCCAGGGTAAACAAATGATGCACTTTGAACCATTTTGTACCCCCAGGCAATCATTCTGTTGTTCATTTTCAATATAGAGTAGTCAACAAATGACAGGAGATGGTCAACAGGTTATGATGAGATAGGCTACATGTTAGGTAATTTTGTCCAAACTGTCAACGAATACAAGTGTTGTGAGCATGTTTAAGATAGGCTAGGATAGAGGCACCTGGGTGGCTCAGTCAGTTGAGTGTCCAACTTCGGCTCAGGTTATGATCTTACAGTCAGTGAGTTTGAGCCCTGCACTGGGATCTGTTCAGGGAGGCTGGGGAGCCCGGGGAGCCTGGGAAGCTTGGTGTAGTAAATGTACTTTCAACTCATGTGTTCAACTTACAATGGGATTATTGAAACATAACCCCATTATAAGTCAGGAAAGATTTGTATACTTTTGATTGTTCTGGCTAAAAGATGTTCTGTTTAGACTATGTCCATCTCATCTTGAAGTAGAATTCTACAAAGATTGCTTAGGCTTCTGAATTTATTAGTGCATTAATGTTATTCCTGGAAATAAATTTAAAAATATTGAAAGCCTTAGAATATCTTCTTAATTTTATCAAGTTCTATTGAAACCCAAAGACATTAAAATGCATACTATCATTTCATAGTGGCATATTTGGAGTCTTCATTTTTCTTTTTCAAAGACAATTATTAAGGCAGTTCAAAGGTAAAAGTTTATGAATATAACATTAACTTATGCTAGTGTTTAAATAACTAATGTTTATTTTTATTTAATAATAAAGCTTACACTGTGTACTACTTTTAGTTTAAGAAGTCACTGGATTTGAGAATTATCTAACTCCAGCTTTCCAAACCTAGATGTTTTTCTTTATTTTAGAGGCTATTATCTTTTCTTGCTTTTACTTTCAAAATTTACTCCTTATCTAACAGCAAGGACATTTTTCTCTCCCTTTTGTACTTTTTAAATTATTTCTTCACAAAACATTCAAATTCATTCTCCACATAAAAACAACAGAAAATTCTTTTTGAACAGAATGGCTTAATCTTACCAATGAAATCATGTTTATTTAGTCTTTACTAAATTTCACGAAAACTTTACCAGCCTCAGTGCAAAACCATTTCCTGCTCAGTCAGCTTTCGTATTGAATAATTTGTCTTCGTTCTGATAAGTATTCAGTCAGATCCTATTCAGCTAACATAATTCAAATCTGGAATAAAAGAAAAAAAATCTGTCTTATAATTTAATGGCTCATGAATTCTCCCTTCAACTAAATACATGATTCTTCCATTTGTGTCACCTGACAGATTCCTCTTTCCTCTCGGCAAGTTTATATTTGGAGATCTTGGTTCCCTTTCCTTGTCATTATTCTTCATTCGGGTTCATTATAAAATAATCAAAAGGCCCTAGTAACTGTTGAACTGCAAAGGGATTATTGAGGGGAGGGTTGTCTTAGAAAGGTCCCTTCCAAAGCTTTCTTAACCCCTGATAGCTAAAATTTGTTTAGCTATGTATATTTTCTTTGAATCTTCACAGTGACCCAAGAGGTAGGTGCTATTATATTCCCATATTATAGATTTAGAAACTTAGGGTTGACGAGTTTAGAAAACTGCCCAAAGTGATACATATGTAACAGACACATGGTGGCATCCGCACTCACCAGCAGTGTGACTCTCAAGCTTGTCCTCTGAATCACTCTATGATGCTCCCACTTAGCATTTGGCCATTGCTAGGTACCTAAAATCCATTAAACATATCAAAGATTATTGGCAAGGGATGTTTTGCCAATACATAAACCAAAAAGTTCTTTTTCTTGGTATTACATTCATCTAATAAGGACCATTTAAAATCTCTTCTCAGGTACTTTGCTCTCTCCACTCTGAATAGAGAAGAAAAAAATCTGCCAAATTTCACATTTTAAATGGCATCTTTTTATAGTTGCCAAAAAGTTCCTTTTCCAAATACCCTGTTATATATCACTGATTCTAGACTCCATCATCTTTATATTCATATCATATGAGAATTGTCAAATAGATGAAACTTAAGCCAGAAGGTATAACTTGATGTGGGTGGCTAACTGTTGACAATAAACATCAAATTACTAAAAATTAGTGGACCTTTCCTGGGTTTTTTTCTAATTTAATGGATCATGATATTTTCCTCATTATTTTAAAAATTAAATTTAGTGTGGGTCTATGTCCTCATGTCTATGAGCCTTAGAGCTATTCATTCTCGGTGTTGTGGGGGGTTTGTGTTTGTGTGTTTGTTCTAAGAGGGGTAGTCTTTTATCTCCTTAGATGTGCAATGTCTTGGGGAGATTTTTGACTAACTTAAGCAAAGAGGGATTTATTGAAAGGTTATTGGGAGGGGGCCCGTGCAGCAAAATCAAGATGGACAGGATCCTACGAGTCCTAGGGGAACGGGTCAGGAAGCACAGCCTCCAAGGACATCAGTTAAGACGCTACTGCCACCAGAGTCACTACGGTAAACATCTCCAAATTCCTTCTATCCTGTTATAACTGAATCAAGATTTACAGTCCCAAGAGAGACCATGTGGTTGTCAGCCCTAGTCTCATGCCTGCCTCCTGGTTATACCAAAGGTATGAGGAGAGGGGAAATCTGACTTCTATAAAGAGGACCCGGGCACATGGAAACTTCTTCATGCCAAGACTGCATAAACCAGAAAAGTTATCCCAAAGATAAATGGTGTTCCTGGACCAAAAACTGAGGGAAAAGCTTTTTTCACTTTGGTATATAATTGAGAACTTTCATCCTTAATATTCTAGTGGCACAAGCTTGCCTATTTCCATGAGGGCAGGCAATTCAGCTGTACCCTTCCCAAGCACGCTGGCTAAACTTTGGTAGAGACAGAGCATTTAGGGCTTAATATTCAGCCTCCTGAGATGCTGCCACTGCCCAGAGACCTTGCTAGGGATTGGATCAAGCTGATCGCTGCTACTTCTCAATTGTGGAAACTGCTTCCATTCTCTCACCATGACCTATCTCCATCCCCAAAAGGCATTCTCCACTTTTATCCTTTCCCTTGTAGATTCCAGTTATGAAAATAATTTTTCTCTTCACTTTCCTCAAAGTTATTGAGGATCCCTGAAAGCCTTTGTTTATAGGGGGGTCCTATCCTACTGATACTTATCCTATTAGAAACTAAAACAGAAAATTTTAGAATCTAAGAATATGGGAGTACACATGGTATTAGCTGCCAACATAATGCTATCACCTGTCATGTAGTTAACAATAAGAAATTATTCTGACCTTGTAGCAATAAGAAATTATTCCAACCTTGTGGGCTCCTCCAAGAGTCGCAGGGACCCCCAGGGATGCTCAGACACATTTTGAGCACCAGTGACCTAGTCTAAACTTGCAGTGACTTTAAACTTTTTTGACAGCTAAAAGCTTTTTATGCATCTAGTGAGTTTAAGCTCTTATAAGAAGGCTGTCTTTACAAGCTTCTATTTTCCACTCCACAAAAAAAATCTGGTTACTTTCTTGGAATGGAGGGAGAAAAATAAACAGAACAAAAAATAATCAACAGTTCTCCAAGATGTTTAAAGCAGCGAAGATAAAATACAATAAATAATATCACAATGCTGTGCATTAAACTTCCTCTCCTGATAAAGCCGCTGGCAGTAAAAGAAAAAGGTATTTGAATCTGTTTTCAGTACAGAGACTGATGACAGATAAGTAGCATTTTGCCTCTATAGATACACCTAGAAAGTACTTAAAATATACATAAACATCATGACAATGTCACTTATTGCCATATTGATACATTTCTTCACTACAACCTTTGAAATTGTTCCATTTAATTACTAATGAATTGTGAACCAAATGAAATGAACAGTGTTTAGATTCAGCATTATTGGAAACACCTGAAACTATTGTTGACAGTAAAGCTTTACAGATACAAGAATGTTTGATTCTTATTTTGAGAATTGATATACACGGGTCACTTCTATACAAACTGTTGCTTGCATTAATATTTAACTTGGAAAGTATATGATTGTATAGGCGGCGATTATTATGATTACAGGCCAATAGGAAATTTGTGCTAAAGCTATAAGGTGATGGATAGATATGTGGGAAGGGAAACTTAGACACATGTGAGAACCACTTGTAGCTTTTTTTAATCACAAAGAATTCACCTAAATATCATACAATTAAAGATTCAGATATTAGAGTAAGAGAACAAAAATAATAAAGAAAGTATCTTCCAGACACTTGGGTGTCTCAATCGGTTAAGTGTCTGACATCAGTTCAGGTCATGTTCTCATGGTGCGTGAGTTTGAGCCCCCGTTGGGCTCTGTGCTGACAGTTCAGAGACTGGAGCCTGCTTCAGATTCTGTGTCTCCTTCTCTCTCTAGCCCTCCCCCGTTCACACTCTGTATTTCTCTCTCTTTCAAAAGTAAATAAACACTAAAAATATTTTTAAAAATGTATCTTCCTAAGACTTTTACTTGTAAGAGTTAGTTTGAATCAGAGATGATAGGAAATAATTACTCCTCAGAAGAATTGTTTAGCCAGTTTATTTCCCTCATAAGGAGGCTGCAGATGACATTTTCCATGGCATCTGCTCTGTAAAAACACCAGGAAAGTACTCTTTCTTGAGGCATCCATGGTATGCTTTCCTCCAGAACTTTGTTTTTGAAAAGCTGCTAATAGTGTAGTTTCATGTCTGTAATCTCATTGTTTTGATTTATTGAAAGCTTTCCAAATTCTTTTGAGAAACCATTTGTAAGCTTCAAAACCAGACAGTGATGTGGGGTGTTTGGGTGGCTCAGTGGGTTAAGTGTCCGACTTCGGCTCAGATCATGATCTCACAGTTCATGAGTCTGAGCCCCACATCGGGCTCAGTGCTGACACCTCAGAGCTTGGAGCCTGCTTCAGATTCTGTCTCTCTCTCTCTGCCCCTCCCCTGCTCACATTCTGTTTCTCTCTCAAAAATAAATAAACATCAAAAAAAAATTTTTAAAGGGCAGTGGGACTGTGCTTTTATGTCTGAAGATTAACAGTGGTCAATTTATTAATGAAGAAATAGAGGCTAAGATAACTGCTAGATTCTCCTGGGGATGGATGGATGGATGGGTGGATGGATGGACGGATGGATGGATATAACAGAATTTGACTTTTTGACAGTGTCTTTTGGTCTCTGCTTTTCTCCTGTGACATTAGTGAATAATATTTTGATGAAAAACCTTAACACCAAGCGGATTTTTTTTTTTAATCTGTAAAACATTGGGAAGTAATGCATTTGCTAAGGTATACCCTGCTACCTTAAAAGAAAATTAAAATCTGATACTACATATAATCAGTGGTTACTTGATGGATTCTGTATGTTCTAAAGGATATGTAATGCTTATAATTGGTGAAAACAAAGATGTGGGTTAACATTAATTTTATTAAATATTTTCGGGTATCAATTTTCCCATTACTCATATCTTTCTCACTATTAAGAAGTATCTAACTATCTAAAAATATATACACATAGGGTAGGAGATACACACACACACACATCTATCTATCTGTCTGTCTATCTATCTACTTACCTAGATGGATGGATAGATATCTCCTTTAACCTTTTTATAGTTATATAACCTTTGGAACTTTAGTTCTTTTTCTCTGGCTACCAAGTTTATATTCTCTAAATAGTTTCTAGAGTACTTGTACAATATGGGTGTTGATTTTTTTTTTTAATTAACAAATAATTCTTAGTGGTTTCTTCTATATCGAGCATTACCCTCAGTGGGAAAAGAGACGAGGGAAGGAATGTGGCTATTAAAATAAGTCATTACATCTTCTCCCAGAAGAATGTTTATTCCTTCTTAGATGATAAGTATGCCCAAATAACACAAAGATATGAACTAAAATCCAAATTTTCCTTAAGGGTTGGGCAGGGGCAGGCTTCTGGTAGTTTCCTCACTAGAACCCACCAGTGAAGAAAAGAGTCATGATGCATGTGATGGATGATACTCACATGCACAGTAGGTTCCCAGGGGCAAATCCAGATTAGCATTTTCACGTAAAGAATATAGATGGCAGGACATGTGTGATTCACAGAGAAATAGCTTGGCAGTTCTCAAATGTTTTGGTCTTTACACTCAAAAAAATTATTAAGGATTTCGAAGGATTTTTGTTTATGTAAGTTATATCTATTGATATTTATCATCGTGGAAAATAAAATTAATTTCTAGAATTTAAAAAACCAATTTACTAGTGTACATTAACAATGATATAATTATTACTTGTTAACTTAATGGCATATTTTGGCAAAAGACCTGGTTTTCCACCACAAAACAAAAACAAAAATATGAGAAGAATGCCCTTGTTTACATGTGCACAAATCTCTTTAAAGCCAAATTTATAAGAGATAGCTGAATGCTAATATATGCTTGTGCATTCAGTGTGTCAGGATTTGTTGCATATTTGTGGTATAATAAATCTAATCCAGCGTCACTTGGATATGAATTTAGAAAAGAGAGAAACTTGAAGATCCCTGAGAGAACTTGGGAACCTTGAGCATTTTTAAATCCTGCGTTGAGAACCATTACCTAATTCTATTTTTTTTCCCAAAGAAGCATGTGGAAATCTATGTAAATGAGGACAGCAGTTTTAAAATCAAATTTTATTTTTCTTAAGTGAGTGCCTTGCAGTATTCTGTGACTTTTGACTCATGTCACATCTGATGGGGCCTCATTTGTTTGTCATGACACTGACACTGACCTTGGCTGATGGGGGTAGGGCTTCCATTTAAATCCTTTTTGTGGGTGGAGTGCTGCAGGCCTCACTTGCCTTCTGCTACTTGCTTTATTTCTCTAAAGCCAATCACTCCTTACCCCAGAAAGGGCAAGAGATAATTATAGAATTAAGCCTCAGTACTGATGAGGTTTAAATCCTTTCTGACTTTTGGCCTCTCTTATTTGAATTATTTGCTGCCTAGATTCTGATATTGCTGGGATAAGTGAAATTCCAAATTGAGATCATATTTTTTTTAATGTAATCTACAATGGAGACACTTCAAAAAATTGACGTCCCCCCTTCTTATTCCCTCCCATGAACTGGGTGCCTTTTTCCTCTCTCTCCTTAATGAGTACTCAGGCCTCTTAAAGCCGCTCAAGCCCACAGTTGTAGCAAATATATTGGCAGGGCTTTTCTTGAAGCCAGGATTTCAGGTTCTGAATATCTGGATTGCCATAATCCCTCAAACTGACTATATAAGGTTTTGTTTTTTCTAAGGAGAGAGGTGTTAATATTTTCTATAAAAAATGGCTAGTTTTATAAATTTGTTTATAGGAAGTCATTAAGGAATGTTATTTGACGATTCCTCTCAGTAGAATGCACTTTTAGACATGACTGACTGTCCTGCGAAATGGAGCCATATGCAAAGTGACCTCCAAAGGCCAAAGGAGATGTGACCTTTGAACCAGACCAAAGAACCAGGCCTACAAATCCAGCTTCACCAGAAATGGTTTCTTATGGGTCCTCATAGAAGAGGTGTGTGCTAGGTGGTTGCAAGAAGAGTAGATCTCACCAACCACCACCCTCACCTCCCTGAAGACCTGCTTTTATAGCTTAGAGGCTGGGTGTACATGCTAGGGAGCCACACAAGAGGAGAGTATTTGAAAAAAAACAAAACAAAAGCAGGTCTGTGTCTCATCATATCACCAGGGCAGATAAAGCACTTTAACCACCAAGGACTGTTCTTAAGAGTGTGATTAAACAAAAGGAAAGACTGTGGAGTGGGAGTTGAGCTTAAGAACTTTCAGAAAGGGCTTCAGGGAGGATTTGTCCAAGATGGCAGGAGTCTGGCCCACACATTCTAACAAAATCTCTTTGTCTTCATTTGTGCTCAACAGTCCTTTTTTATCTGCTGCTTTCTTTAACCTTCTCTTGAGTATCTCTTCACAACTTCCTTTCAATTCCCATCCTTGCCTTCTACTGATAGCAAATATTCATGCAACCTACTAAAATTGAAGCCATTCAATAGGAACTACAACTATGCCTTACGTATCTATTTGACCTCTGTCATCATGTCTTTTATTTTCAAAAACTCTTCCCTGGATTCTGCTGTCCACTCGTGATACTGTTGCAGGATTCTTTACCAATGAGAAGAAAAGTTAGTAAAAACAAGATAATAGAGGCCAGCCAGACGTCCGAGGCTAGATACTCTACTTCCATACTTTTGGCTTCTATAATCTTGCCTGCACCAACTGCCCCCTGATAAGTGCCCCTTTCCCTTTTTCTTTTTTTCTCTCAACCCCCTACCATCCTAGCCACAAGAGGAGGTTGATGCCACGGTTCAGGGCTCAGACTTTGGAGGTGACCAGCACTGGTGTGCAGGAAACAGTCTTTTCTTATTGCCCAAGTCCATGTGATTTGTCTCTTCCCGGGCACCAAATATTTGCTGTAACACCACAATACCTGGGATTTGTTGTCTCACCACTTTGAGGAATGAAGAGGTGGAACAAAATAAGCAGCAGGTAAATGTTTATTAGAGTATAAGATTAGAAAGTAAGAGTAGTAGGAAAGCTCTCTTTATGGAGAAGGGACATTCGAAAGTGAATACCTGGGTCACCTGGGTGACTCATTGGTTAAGGGCTGGACTTGGGCTCAGGTCATGGTCTCAAAGCTGGTGAGTTCGAGCCCTCTGTCGGGCTCTGTGCTGACAGCTTGGAGCCTGGAGCCTGCTTCACGTTCTGTGTCTCCCTCTCTCTCTGCCCCTCCCCCACAGACACTGTCTCTCTCTCTCCCTCTCTCTCTCTCTCAAAAGTAAATAAGCATTTAAAAAATTAAATAAAGAAAGAAAAAGTGTCAGCCCGCTGACAATAGGTTCTTGTTTCATAAGGTTCCGGCCACTCCTCCCCCATCCCTTTCCCTTTGTTCCTTCACAGGTCCTATCCTTATTGGCTTCATAGATCTACGTGATGGGCTGCCTATTCCTGATTGGCTTGTTTCCATTGTATGAGGGGTGGTGTATGGCTATACTTAGGTCTTTTGTCAAATTCCTGAGGGGAACCTGAGGGGAAGTAGGTGGGGCCTATTACATTCTTAAAAAGGACCTTATGCCTGGGGGGCTTGCTGTGGTTAGCTGCTCCCAGCATTGTTCCAAAACTGGTGGACTTTTCCCATCCAGGGACCTCAGGCCTTAATCTTTCCCTCTCTCCCTACTGAATCCTATCTTCTCCTGCCTCCACATAACTCCATTTACTCATTCAGCATGATTTGACGGATCAAGAAAATGTTTCAAGCATTTTGATGTCTTCCTAAATAGACTTCTTTTCAAAGAGATTTGTTTATCGGTAGAAATTAAAGTGATATGAAGATATTAAAGTAATAGGAGTTACTATTCTCAGGAGCTAGGGGAATAAGGGAAGAAAGACGTAGGAAATTGGTAGCCTGTCAACAGGCTCTTGCTGGATATGCTAATGGGTAGTGGATTATAAAATTCCTCAGTTCTTGTCTTCTGTCAGGAAAGAATTCAACTGAGCTGTTTGATAGGAAGTTAAGCATCAAAGGTTTTATTTAACACAGCAAAAGTACACTTCAGAGTTGTGGGACCCAGCTGCCCCTATGGTGGGTAGCAACTTGCTGAGTTTGTTTTTTTTTTTAATTTTTTTATTTATTTCTGAGATAGAGACAGCGTGAGCAGCGGAGGGTCAGAGAGAGAGGGAGACACAGAATCTGAAACAGGCTCCAGGCTCTGAGCTGTCAGCACAGAGCCCGATGCGGGGCTCGGACCCATGAATCGTGAGATCATGACCTGAGCCGAAGTCGGACGCTTAACCGACTGAGCCACCCAGGCACCCCGAGTTTGTATTTTTTTAATGGGAGTTCTATTTCATCTCCTCCTTCCCATCTTTGTCATTATCACACCACCCTCTGGATCCACCCTTGTTTCCTCCCCTTAAACATTTTCAGGGTGTTTGTGTCCTCCATCTTTCCAAGAATGCCTAAGTGAAACCCACAGGGCCCAAATCACAGTGCAGATGTTACTATAATGATTGTATAATAGCCTTGGGGTTACTAGCCAACAAGGTTTTCAGTAAGTGTCATGCTCCAAAACTGGGATAATCCCAGTGGCCTGTATCTTCCACCTATTAAATTGTGCTAAACTGAAAAAGGGATTGGTGTTAGGAAGACCTGACATCTATGAGAGAGACTGGGGGGTCCCTGGTGATTTTCCATGTGCTGAAGTCTGTCTGATTGCTTACTCTAGCAGATAGAGGTTGGACATACTGAAATGGGGGAAAGCTTATATATTAGTTTTCTAGGGAGGCCATGACACAATAGTACACAATGGATCATTTGAACAATAAATTTATTTTCTTAGTCCTTGAGTCTGGAAGGACAAGATCAAGGTGTCAGCAGCTTCGATTTATTTTGAGTTCACTGTCCTTGGCTTACAGAAGGCTTTCTTCTGTGTCTTCACATGGGGTTTCCTCTGAGTGAGCACATAACTAGTATCTCTTACTCTTCTAAGAACATTAGTGATGAGGTTTTGGAATGATGGTTTCAGAACTAATGGCCAAGAATTCTTGAATATGTCTTTGGTGCACAAAAGGTGATTTTATTAAAGCATGGGGACAGAACCCTTGGGCAGAAAGAGCTGCACTGGGGTTGTGAAGAGTGACTGCTTATACACTATGGAATTGGGGGAGGTGAAGTCAAGAGGAAATTTCTTAAAGGGATTTCCACTGCTTAAGAAGACTTACAGATTATTGGAGGCCAAGCTGTTGTCAAGGTAATGTTGTTTTTCCCTCTAGGAAAGCATTATCCTTGAGACAGTAGGAAGTTCCTGGAGATTAGGCTATTTATAAGATAGCCCTTTTCTTGTAGTATTACTAAAACATGTGTAGACTGATGAGAATGATATCAGTTTAACCATTTGTTTTCTCCCTTCCTTTGTTCTTGGGCATCCAGGAGTGCCTGAGGAATGCCACATATATCCCACCTGGGGTGGGGCGGTGGATGTGCTAGTTTATGCTTGGCCCCCACCACGCCTTATGCTCCCTCATCAGTTAGACTTATTTGATTAGGCCTTCACCATATGACTTCATTTTAATTAACTCTTTAAGACCTTATCCCCTAATATGGTTACATTTTGAGGTACTGACATTGGAACTTCAGCATATGAGTTTAGGGAGGACATAGTTCAGCCCATAACAGAGAGGTTAGGGTGTTCCATCCTGAAAGGGAATACAAGTAAAAGCAAGAGGAGAGAAAGTGGAGAAAATCAGTAAGGAATGAATTTTTTTTCTCTGTTTATATATGAAAACAAAGTTTAACGTTTTTAAAAATTATACATGTTAGTGAATATTTTCTAATAATGATAATGATGCATTTGAATATGATGAACTGGAAGAGGTGTCAATATTAATAAAATTCTAAATTATTTAAAAGTTGTTATAATATATTTTATAATGACAAATTCATATTTACAAGATTAACAGGATCAAGGTCAAAAATACCTGTATATGTTTACTGAGCTTTGTATAGTAGCTTTTCTTATTCTAACTTGTTTAAGTTTCTGTCTCCTCAATCTCTTTCAGAGAATGTTTATAATGAATGCATGAATGACGGGCAACCATGAGGCAAAAACAACATATTATATAATATTTAGTTGTAATTCAATTCCTTGTCAACAGTGAAGTCTATATATTGAACATGTTATCTGTGTCCTCTTTCCTTAAAATGTAATATTGAATAATTTTGTAAAGTTTCCAGTATGAAATCTTTAAGAAAATGATGCAAGAAATTGTCTCCATTAGTTATACCTAAGAATTTGGTGAGAACATACATGCAACTTGTCTTAAGTCTCTATCTCATGTTTATAGGTATATATATATGTAAGTATACATAAACCTTAATATCATACATAAACTTAAAATTGGGTTTCCTAAGCATGTTGACCTTTCTAAGTGAATATGAACTTCAATAGTTTGAATTCTGAAATGAATAACAGATTTGCATTATATTCATTTTTAAAAGTTTACTGTAAATTATGTGTTTTCCTCAACAGCCCAAAGGATTTGAAGTAGCATAAACCCCCATCTCTTTCTCATGTTCCTTCAACTTAAATGCTTTACAAAAAATGGAAAAGCAACCTATCAATTAATGATAGTTTGTAGACGATTTTTAGTCTCATGACTAGCCAGGGATAATTTGGAAATAGTAATTTGGAAGCAAATCACACTTATCCTATATTTGGGAAGTCAGTATTGTAAAAATATTAGTAGAGCTCTAATGTTAGTAGAGCTGCTATAAAATATATATCTCTATACAAGCCATCAATAGATTATAAATCTTGCTATAAAACTTACTTTATTTTTGCATTCTCTGTTTGTTTGAAGTCCTAATGACAGTATTCAAGTACTCATCTTTTAAAACAATAAGGCTCATTATAGACCATATTTTAATAAATTGAACATGTTTACTTTCATGTCAGCTTCTTCCACGAGTCATGAGAAAAGTTGGTGAAAGTAAATGAAAATGGATTTTGGATCGTGAAAGAAGACATTCCATTTTCTTCCTGCACCTCCGTCCTCCCCTCCCCACCCCAGAATCCTTTGCTTCGGAAGGAATTAAAGATGGCAGAGTAGGACATAGTATCTATGATTCAGGGCATGACCGGTGCCATTCTTTCAGTTTCACAAAGAAGTTGAACTTTTATTTTAGAATTTTTGATTTCTTGAGTAATAAGATTAAACAACCTTATTCCTTTGGAAATGAATTCAGAGGAAGATTAAGTCAAATCTAGAAAATTACTGTTTCATCCTAGTACTTAGGAGATTAGAAGGAAAAAAAACACCCTCATTTGAGTGACTTCCTGCTGTGAACATGTTCCATTTCCTACTCCGACATCCTTTCTACTACAGTTTCACTATATTATATAGGGAGCCATGGTAACTGCTTTTTGCTGCCCAGCATGATCTTTTTCTTCCTCTCTCTCTCTCTCTCTTTTTTTTTTTTTTAGTACATCTTTCCAAATAGTAGATAACCATCTCCTGTAGTTTGGGTGTGGCGAATATGGGAGCAGTGACATAACTCTCAGGTCTGGACCATTAGATTTCCGGCTCTGGTTGCCAGTAATAGTTCAGGGATTGGTAAATAATGCAGACCAGCACAGAGATAAGTTCATGGAAGAGTAAGCTGAAATTAACTATTAATTTTTTTTTAAATGAGACTGTGTGCTGAAGGTTATCTGTATCATTCTGTTTTTAAAATGTTTAAAATGCTTTTTAAGTCTACCTTTGTAACCTGATAATAGGCAGACTTCACAAGTGAAATGGTATTTGTGGACTGGACATTTGTTGAAGATGAAGGACAGAAGGATAGATGCAACTATATTCCTTGTTGGGGGGAAAGCATTAGAAATGGAAATATTCAGGAGCATAGATCTCTTTTTAGCAAATTTTATAAGTTTTGTATACGTCATCAGGGTTTTATAGTAAATATTTCAGGCAAAGAAGTTGAGAGAGACAGCAAAGGCCAAACGACTGTAGATTAAAAGGACAGAAAATGGAGCTCCCGAAAGTACAGCACCCAGCAAGTTTAGAACAGAATAGGCTGTGCTCTATTGATGATAAAGTGCAAATGGAAAGATTCTCAGTATCTTTGCACTGAATGAGATGACAAATACCTGCACAATAAGAAATGGGTGTCTTAGGGTAAAGAGAGCATTTTAAAAATTTCGTATGTACCAATACCTAAATTATTAGTATGGAATATAGCTTTTTGTCAGTTGAGTTTCTCTCCATAACTCTTAGGCCAAGAATGCAGGATAATGTAATAGAGTTAATGATCATTAGATTGAGATATTAGAAGACCTGAGTATGACAGTTGGGCTGGGCTGGTTTATTTTAGCAGGATTAAAATTAGCCTCACATGTTTTGCTGAAATGAAAATGCACTAGGCACTGATGCCCGGTCAGAGCATAAATCATTCTGAGTAATAATTTTGCTTTACGATTAAGGGTCTGAGGATTCTTGGAGCAGTTTTTATGAGCTTGATAGTATTATTTATTGATAACAGTGAGATTGATTACTTGGCAGCTGGTCTCAGTGAGACACCTTGAAGGCTCTGTCATTGAAGCTGGTCATATAATAATCCTATGCCTACAGGAGCAGCAGGACATAAGAAACCCTGGTTGAGCCTCCGTATGGGCTTTCTGGTTCTGAGGTTCTCTCTATACACATCCGCGATTCCTGTTCTTAGAGAGAAAGTACATCCAGAAAAATATTTACAAATAAAAGCAGTTGGATCTAACACTTCTAGATGGGACCTTGGCCTTTCTAGATTTGTTGCTGTAAGCTAGCTGATGATTGTCAAGCATATTCTTATTTTAATAATTCTGCTGTCTTCTGCTGTCCATTTCTTATAATAAGCTATCAGTTTAAAAACTAAACTTAGAGACGTGTAAGCATTGTCATATAAAGCCTTCTTTAGTAAGTGAGTACCATTTCATTAGCATATTTGGTTTCAAAAGTGGGATTCGTTGGGGTGCCTGGGTGGCTCTCAGTCAGTTAGGCGTTCAGCTCTTTTTTTTTTTTTTTTTTTTTCAGCTCTTTATTTTGACTCAGGTCATGCCCTTGTGGTTCATGGGATCGATCCCCAAGTCAGGCTCTGCACTGAGCAGAGAGCCTGCTTGGGATCTTTTTTCTCCCTCTTGCTTTCTGCGCCCCCCCCCCACTCATGCACTTGCTCTCTCTCTCTCTCTCTATTTCAAAAATAAATAAACACATTTTTTTAAAGTGGGAGTCATTGAAATACTGCTGAGTCATTGTTAACTAAAAAGATGACTAAACAATTATTTAGAAATAAAAACATTGAATCTGTAAAGAAGATCAAAGGGGTTTAAAGCTACAATGGACATACATTATAATGAAGCTGCACATTACCGTAGGGCAGCAGTCAGAGAGAAGAACACATGCATAGCCCCTGGGGTCTGCCCTACTGTTTGAAGCTTGACTTCTGCCCTTTTGTCAACCTGAAATCATTTGTTTCTTGTTCATATCTAGCTAACTACCTCCTCTATCATGTTTATTCAGTAATAGTAGAGAATTGTAATCCAGAGCAAGCAAGCTGTGGCAAAACCATAAGTAAGTTTGAAGAACAAAAGAAAGGAATGCTTTTCTATAAAGAAAAGGGTGGGGTTGAGTGAGACTGTTAAAATTAGAAGTCTGTTGTAGTAAATGAGAAGTTCAAAGAATAGTGGCTTCTCATTGGCTGATCTGTGCCTGTCTCTTATTAATGGTGTTGTTGCCAGTGGAGAAAAAAATAACTTTTCCTTCTGTTGTGATAAGAAAGTAGTATCTACTTGAAAGGTCCCTCTCTTCCTGTTGGGTTCTGCAATCGATAACTAGTGCTGGGCATGAAAGTTCCCTCCCCTGGCCTCCCAACTCGATTCTAACCAATTAATCCTTTCATTAATTTTCATATAGGCAAGTCGAGCTCCAGCTGAAAGAGCTTGAGAAACAGTAACACTTGAGTAATGGACTAATGTACAATTAACTAAAAGAGTAAAGTAGTGAAAGTTGATAACAGAAGGGAAAAAAGCCATAATGTAAGGAGTAATACAATGAGATAATCAAGTCAATTTGTAGATTTTGGATCAGGTCATGATCTCATGGGTTTGTGAGATTGAGCCCTGCATTGGGCTCTGCACTGACAGCCTGGAGCCTGCTTTGGATCTTGGGATTCTCTCTCTCCCTCTGTCTGCCCTTCCCCCACCTCAAAATTAATAAAAATAAATAAACGTAAAAAAATAAATTTTAAAAAATGATTTCTGAAAATTTTAGAACGAAAGGCTTGTCTCTGGCTTTAAACACTTCTGAATACAGGGGAATGTTTAGGCTTACCTGGGTCCTCAATTTGATGTACCCTTTCAAAGGATGGTTGTGATACTGTGATTTACAATAAGAAATGTTTATTTCTAGCATAGAGCTCCTAAAACCTTCGGAATTTCTTAAGCAATGAGAATGATGTTGTCTTTTGTTATGATAATGAGCCGACTTTTGAAATTCACCTAGGTTACCTGTTAATGGGAGTTGATTGCCAGGAAACCAACCGTGAAATGAGAGGGTCAGAATTTTCGGTCCTATCTACCCCCCCATCCACCCCAGAGCAGGGGAAAAAGATAGGAGATTGAGTTTAATCACCTGTGGCCAATGATTTAATTAATCAAGCCTGCCTAACAAAGCCTCCATAAAACCCCAAAAGGACAGAATTTGGAGAGATTTCAGGTTGGTGAAAGTGCGGAGATTCAGGGGAGTGACACACTCAGAGAAGACATGGAAGTCCCATGCCCTATCCCCATACCTTGCTTTGCCCTTATGCATCTCTTCCATCTGGCTGTTCCTGAGTTATAACGTTTTATAATAAACCAGTAATGTAGTAAGTAAAAATTTTCTCTGATTTCTGTGAGCTGCTTGGCAACTTGATCAGACCCAAGTTGGGGGTAGTTGGAACCTCTGATCTACAGCCAGTACATCAGAAGCACAGGTGACAACCTGAACTTTTTAATAAAACTGGGGGTAAGGGGAGCAGTCTTGTAGGACTGAACACTTAACCTGTGGGATCTCCACATAGATAGTATCAGAATTGAGTTGAATTGTCAAGCACCTTATATCAGAGAATTGCTTGGTGGTATGGAGAGAAACTCTCACATAATGGAAATTGGTAATTGGAATCATAATGGTCCACAGAGAAGCTCCTAATTGACTAGCATGGATTTAGAGAAGAGCCTGTCATATATATGCAGAGAAAAATCAATAGTCATGCTTCTCTCTTGTCATATAGACAAATACTATTACTGTATTTTTTTTTCAATGCTAGACTGTGGTTAATTTTTTACGTATCTCTCAATTATTCTCATAATAGTCCTTCAAGGAAATTATTATTATTTCTGTTTCATAGAATAGAAAAGCGAAGTTCAGGGGCCCCTGGATGACTCAGTCAGTTAAGCGTCCGACTTCATCTCAGGTCATGATCTCGTGGTTCGTGGGTTTGAGCCCCATGTCAGGCTCTGTGCTGACACCTAGCTCAGAGCCTGGAGCCTGTTTCAGAGTCTGTATCTCCCTCTCTCTCTGACCCTCCCCTGCTCACGCTGTCTCTCTCTCTCTCCCAGAAATAAAGAAACATTTAAAAAAAAAAAAAAGAAAAGAAAAGTTCAAAGAGTTTAAATAACTTTCTTCAGATCAGGAAGGTAAAAAAAAATGGTTATAGACACTTATAAATTGTAGGGATATATGGAATGGTGTATTTCTTTTTTTTTTTTTTTTTCTGAGAGAGAGAGAGGCACACAGCACGAGCAGGGGAAGGTCAGAGAGAGATTGTCTTTTTGGTTTTATTAAGAATATATATTATACATATTTTCAAACACTTAGCCACGATGATTCCCAAGTTTTGGCTCCCTCTCCTTCTGATCTTTTTACTAAAACATCTGGTCCTTTTGTGTGTAGTTCCTCACATAGTTCCAGCCTGACTCCAATTCTCTCTGCCCTCATCTAGTTGAGTTCGCTTTGTGTCATTTCTGTCTACTTCCTTAATTCAAAGATGCTCAATTCTAATTTCACTTAAGTCTTCTAACTCTGTCTCTTCTGAATACCGTTTGTACTGTGAAAGCTCTTTATCTGCATGAAATTATTATCTATCCATTCGTAAGAACCACTGTTCTTACAAAAACAGTTCAAAAACAGAGCAAAAAGATTATATTACAAGGTCTTCTCTGGAACTAGAATAGGCTAGATGTTTGAAGGTAATTTCTGGTATAAAACATTAAAAAATGCTGGATTAAAGTATTAAAAGGTTAATTCTAAAAGCATGATTAAGTAAGAAAGAAAAATAAAGAATATAATCAGAAGTCAACAATGATAAGAGAGTGTTAAACCAGAGAGAAAACGGGAGGAATACAGTGTACACGTTGAGAGAATGTGCTCATTCTTAAAGGTGTAGACATTGGCCCTGAATGGAGTTGTTCTTGAAGGAACCAAAGACATGTGTCTACATTAGATCTACCACAATAAAAACCTAAATAAATAAATAAATAGTTAAATAAATAAATAAATTCCTTCATAAAATCCACAAGAGAGACAAGAGGGATAGACTTTGAAGACTGACCCAACAAGTTAGAGGGACTTGGGAAGTACCTGGGACTCTTCACAGATTCAGTTTCAGAAAGTCTTAAAACCAGGCCTTTTCAAGTTCAAAGTGACCCACTGTAAGTGAAATTCCTGCTGATACTGAATCAGAATCTATACTGTGTATTACCCACAGTGTTCAGAGTTTTCAGTCAGTAATCAGTAGACATATAAAGGAAGTCGGAAACAGCCAATAAAAATCAAATCTGGGTCAGTGGGATCAAGGTCTATGTCGGGCTCTGCACTGAGCATGGAGCCTGCTTCAGATTCTCTGTGTCTCTTGTCCTCTGACCCTCTCCCCAGCTTGTGTTCTGTCCCTCTTAAACAAACAAACAAACAAATAAATAAATAAAATAAAGAAATCAAAGATGACACAACTGTTTGACATAGCAGACAAATAGTTCAAAGTAACTATTAGAATTTATTACATGAATGAAACAAAAAATATCTCAAATGATTAGTCAAAAAACATAGTCTTAGGAAATTTGGAAATTTCAACAGAGGAATGAAACCTGTAAAAATATCTAATGAATATTATAAATTTAAAGAGTAAAATCATTGTTTTTAGCAATAGCAAGTCCACTACCTGCTGACAGGAAAATCATGGTGAACCCAGTGAGCAAACAGGCCTTATGGGGACATCCGTGCACACTGTCACACTGTCACCTGAGAGTGTAGAGCCTTGTCCCCTAGCATCTTGCTACTGCGAAAAAATCTTAACCAAGCAATGACCTAAACACGAACGCAAAGATTATAGACCCATAATTTTTAAAACTTTGTTTAATGTTTATTTATTCTCTCTCTCTATATATAGAGAGAGAGACAGAGTGTGAGCAGGGAAGGAACAGAGAGACAGGGAGACAGAGAATTCGAAGCAGGCTCCAGGCTCTGAGCTGTCAGCACAGAGCCTGACGCGGGGCTTGAACTCATGAACTATGAGATCATGACCTGAGCCGAAGTTGGATGCTTAACCGACTGAGCCACCCAGGAGCCCCTACAGACCCATTATTAAAGACAAAACAACAAAACAGTTATTGTGGAACTCTTCTTAGAACAGTGTTCTTTTCTTTTAAATTTTATTGTGGTAGAACACTTAACATGAAATCTATCTCCTTAGAATACTGTCCTTTCTCTTTCTTTCTTTCTTTCTTTCTTTCTTTCTTTCTTTCTTTCTTTCTTTCTTTTTCTTTTTGTTAACCTCATTTTATCTGAAAGGTCATGATTCTTCTACCTGAGAAGAAAGGGAATGTGGACTGACCATATTGACCCTATTTAAACAATGTTTAGTGTTGTAACAAATATCAGAAATATAACCTTACATAGGTTCAGGAAGGCATCGTAGGATAGGTAATAGAACATCAGAAAAAAACTAGGAGACTGAATTTTGGTCACAATTTAGCCAGTTATTACCATATGGCTGTACACATCTGAGAGACAAATGTTCCTTGCCTGTGAAAGTTCAGCAATGGACTCAAAATCTAAGGTCTTGTCCAATTCTAACACTCAGTGGTGTGTACTTAACATCTTGTATCCCCGCTGCTCTTTCTCGTGGTAAAGAAAACGTCTCAGCTGTGCTCTCTGGACCCGGCCAGGTTGTGTGAAGAAGGAGATGGCAGAGTGTTGGAGGCCGGCTCCGGCGGGTCCAGGGGTCCCTGGAGGATGGGCGATGTCGGCGAGGGAGGGATGAGGGAGCCCCGAGAATCTCTCTGGTCACCAGGCAGGCATCTCTGCCCTGACTGGGGCTCAACTTTATTTTATAAGTGTTTGGGGGACGGCACAGAAGTGGCATTTGCCTTAGACAATGATTTCTGATAACAAAACTTCTTTGATATGTAAGAACTTCCCAGAACATAGATTTGTAGAAGACTCCTGCATAACCTTTATCAATAGTGATTGAGGTAGGTGATTTAGATCCTTATCCTATGGAGAAGGAAGGTATGTTTAGCATACCAGACAATGTTTTTAGCATAAAAGGGTGAAGTTACTTCTCTATGAGCAGGGGTCAAACAGGTCTTTCAGGAAACACCTCTGCTCCTATAATCACAAAAGATGTTCCTCAATAGGTTCCTCCTCAGGGAGCAATCAGCATATTCAAGGCCAAAATAAGTCACTCCAAATACATGATAACAAATGCCTTGAGGTGGGGGGCAGCTAGTGATCCAGGCAGAAACAATTGGGTGGGGGTGGATATCTGCCCTTAACTTTAAATTAGGCTCTTTGTCTCAGGGCCAGACTCAAGCCCCCTTTATTATGTAAGTCTTGGATCTGCAAGGCCCATAGGAAGAGCCTTTTGACAATCATCCACAATGCTTTCATCTGAAATCTTTTTGGAAAAGGCAGGGATATGCTTTTCCTTATGAGCAATCTGTGTGGAGAATATCGGTCTGATCTGGAATATTGTGAGGCCTGGTCAATACCAGCAGGCTCATGTCCACCATGAGCCAGTTGTAGCAGAAGGAGATACCAGTTTTCGTTTCTCATGGCAGGAGCTGTGCACACGCTACCATTTCCTCACTGTGACTGTCATCCAGCAAGGCCAGGGCAGCTCCCAGCAGCAGAGAGGGAAGAACTAAGACCTGGAGCCACAATGACCCATTATATATTAAACAGCATTTAGGATCAGGACCAATTGCAAGAAAGGAGAAAAGGTTCCAGGCGATTAGACTTGACAGCAACAGCAGATCCTGATTCAAGAAAATATTTGCAAAAGCAATCCAAGTGGAGGTTGCAAAAAAGCTAAGGAAAGTACTGAGTTGGAGAACACAGAATGGGGGTATATGCAGGAATCTCAGATGTAGGCGGTCACGTATCACCTGGTGACAGAGAAGTCTGACAAGTAGGAATAGAACATCAGCTACCAGGCTATGATTCAGAGACAAGACCAGTAGGTTGCTCTGTAAGCACAAGGCAGGATGCCACTCCTCGAGAAGTTGGGTTACGGGGGACCAGCAAGTAGGGGTAAGGCTCTAGAGACATGTTGTGATACTACCTACTCCTCACCTCTGAGTTATAAACACTAGCCAGATAGGGACACCCGGTGGCTCAGTCAGTTATGCGTCCAGTTCTTGATTTCCGCTGAGGTCATGACCTCACCATTCTGAGATCAAACCCCACGTCAGTCTCGTCAGTCTCTGAACTGACGGTGTGGAGCCTGCTTAGGATTCTCTCTATCCTCTCTCCTGGTCCTCCTCCACTTATGCTCTCTCTTTCTCAAAATAAATAAATAAACATTAATAACAAAAACAAAAAACACTAGCCAGAGAGCTATCTGTGCTGATCATAAATGAGCCTTCTAATTCTAGGTCTCACTGGTTCTCCTGGAGGGAGGGGTAGAAAAGTGACAGGTAGGGGGTCACTGGGTCTGGAAGAAGGAACTCCTTGGTGTTACTTATGTGGCTCTTCCTTTCTTTGTCAGTGGCTCTGGGATGTGTGCATGCTGAGTATTTGACCTCTGAATATCTCATCTGGTCCACCTGGAATTGATGAACTCCATTTTTTAATTGCTTATTTAGCCTCTCACTCGTAGTTACTGAAACCTTAGGCTGCTTCCTTCGTCCTGGCATCTTTCAAAATAAAGAGTAAAATAACTGAAAGCAAAATGTCACTGAATAAGCTTAACTACTTACTGGAACTGAAAAAAAAAAAGTCAGTGATTATAAATTCAAAGGAACAGAATATATCCAATCTGAAAATAATGAAAAATGGGGCTTCAAGGGGCTATGGGACAATATCAGAAATTTATAACATACATGCAATTGGAGTCACAGAGAAAAGGGTTGAATGAGGTAGAAAAGGAAAAACCATTTAAAAAATAAAGTCTGAAAAGTCTCCAAATATGTCTTCTAAAACATGTGACTTGTAGTTCAGAAAAGCTCCGCAAATTATAATCAGAATACATAAGACTTGCAAGTAGATATATAACAGTTGACTTACTAAAAAGCAAAGAAAAAGAGAATGCAGCCACAAGAAAAACAAGAGACATTAAGTACAGGGAACAACAATATGAAAGATGTTTGGATTTCATCAGAAAATGGTCATTGAGCATCATTTTATATTGGTAAGAGGTACTTCATTTATTTTTCCTGTTCATTTCTCTGATTCTTGTCCTGTAAGTTTATACATTTTTCTTTATTTTCAGAAGCTTTTTATATAATAACGATATTAAACCTTTGTGATACACTTACCAAAGTTTGTATGTAGTTTTTCGTTTCTCTTTTGATTTTAAGTGTCTTTCCATGTTTGTTTTGTTTTGTTTTTTAATTTAATTGTGTATTTTGTGTCACAACTGGTTAAGTTTTGCCAATTATAAGGTTATATAGAAAGTTACCCATATTTTCTTATAATACATTTATGGTTTCATTATTTATATTTGAATCTCTTCCCTATTTATCCTATCCTGTCATATGAATTATGGATCGAATTTTATCTTTTTTTCATAAACCTTATTATTATAGTATCACTTATTAAAGAAGAAGTTCCATGTTCTCTAGAAGCAGTGATGAATGTGATTAATTTGTGAAACAGAATTCTAACTATAGTATATGATCGTGTTGGGTAACAATGAGAATTTTCAGGGCCTAGTAGTTAAAAAAAAAAAAAAGAGTTTATCCTACTAATCTTTTGTGCAGTGAAATAATTGGCTAAAATTAGTGTTTAAACAATATTCATTTTGTATTCAAGATACTAAGTTTAATCAGTTACAGGAAAGGTGAGATCTCTTGATCAGAAAATAGGCTTTTGACTCACAGAGCATCTTAACAGCGCCACACCCCAATTCTCCATGCATACTGCAACGAGGATTTGATGTCCTTTGTGCATACAGTGTGATTTGCATCTCAAGGAAGGAATCCCCAAATTCTGAGACTTGGCACTTTATAAGAAGGCAGAGAGAGAAGGAGAGAGAGAGACAGAGACAGAGACAGAGAGATAGAGGAGGAGGAGGAGAGGGTGGAGGAGAGAGACTCTTCCTCTGTAATACCATACTGTAAACAAATCCTCTCCAGAGAGGGGCAGGGTCCCACTACCCTAAAGTAAGCAAAATTCTTTGAGGAAGAGGAAAAAAAGGCATCTCTGGGTTTTGTTACCTTTCAGATGTAAGCAGATGGTTTTGGGAGGTAGGTCTTTAAATCTTTCTAGAGCAATTCATGATCTTCAATTTCCAAGACTTGTTTATCATTCAACCTCCTTTCACCCAGGTTCTCTGTACTCTTCTCAGAGAGCCCAGATTGTGCAGAAATGTGCAAATATTCACAGAGAACTGTTTTCTTAACAAAGTGTGGTTGCAAGGGAGACTAACATTAGAAATCTAGCTAGAAAGGCACAACACTTAGGTTCTAGGAAATTATCCAGATTGAGATTATTCCAGTGGGCATGGAGAGGGTAGAATAGATCTGAGAGGTATATTTCCTATAAAACTTGACAGGACCTTGTGGTTAAATAAATATTAAGAAGAATGAGAATAATGAGTCAAAATAAATATGTACTTACAAGGATGGATGACCAAGGCAAATTTAATGGAAACTTTTTTTTCCCCTCATTAGTGGCAAATAGGAATAATTTGAATACACAGTGTTGGAAATGTTGGTAATATAATTGGAGTGGTAGATCAGAATTCGCTCTGTTAATCACTGTTAGAATTAAGCAATTCTGAGGAAAAAGTGTCTGGTGTATGCAAGTAGAGAAAGGGATCTAGAAAGCAGCAAAGAATTTTGAGTGAAATAGAAGGAATAACAAAATAATATTTGTCTGGACAGTATAGGACTGTGCATTGCAAAGGAGATGCCTTCTAGAGAAGTAGATTGCATATGGCACAGGCAATGCTGAGAAAAAATTAGAAACTGAATCTATTTGATTTAGCAATAGAGAGACCATCGATGACTGTGTGACAAAAAAATCATTAGAGTGGTTGAGGCAGATGTGAGTTAATGGTTTAAAAAGGAGGTAAATGGGAAAGAAATGGAAATAAACATATTACTCCATTATACAGTGGGACCACTACCCAATCGGCATAAATAAAATAATTCCTCACTGTTTTGAAGCCTTGGCTTTGCTTATCTTAACCATCCCCTACTCTCATTGACTTGGCTTTGTTTTTTTCTGAGACTTTCAAATACAAATGCATTCAGAGAAATTTCTGCATTGAAGCAAAGCACCAACAATTTCTTTAAATAGATTTACTTTGGTTTCGGATGAGTACTTCTGGGATTGTATGTGATCTTTAGGATTTTTTCATTAACTTAATTTAT
Source organism: Hyaena hyaena (assembly GCF_003009895.1). NCBI lineage: Eukaryota > Metazoa > Chordata > Mammalia > Carnivora > Hyaenidae > Hyaena > Hyaena hyaena. Next base: position 546,162 of record NW_024081538.1, read on the forward strand.
TATTAAATCAGCAAAACAATTAAAATGGGTCATGAAAATGGCTCCAGGGCATGAAAATGGCTCCAGCAAACAAAAGCTTACATTTAGAATTACATTTAGAATATATTAATTTAAAACATAATTGTATCTGCCCATATATATGTATATGTACATATTTAATTTTTCCTGCAATTGTTATATTATTCTCTTCAGAATTCCTTGACCTTGGTGAAAGAAACATCAGGAGAATCTCTAGGTAACCTTTAGTCAGAAGTAGAGCTGAGGATTATTTATGAGTATAATTATAAAGAGAATTTTTTATTTTGAGGCAAGGGATTAATTTCCAACCCAAACTGGAAGTCTAAACCGTTGATATGTGGTAGCAGTGCCTGGTGAAAGTATTATACAGCCATCTGGCTGTCTCCTGGGGAGAGATAAACATTAAAGACTTTCTTGGCTCCATATTTGGTTCTATTCTTCAGAGCAATATATGCTCTGCCATGATTCCTGGGACACCTCATGGTAAAGATTTCATATGTCTAAAATATTCCACCAATGCCCAGTTTGAAATTGTATTAAAGTAACAAGCCAAACCTTTGTAATTCACTTAGATGCCCAAACAAGTGTAACATTTGGTTTTTCTCTGCCAACTAATTAATTCTGTCCAGGGAGTTTTCAGAAGCAAGTTCAAAAGGTTCCAAGGTTTCTAGACAGAAGCATATGTCAGTATGTTTGTGTCAGGCAGCTCAGTCATTTCCATACACTTCTGCCTAATCCTTTTATCCCTGTAAAAGAGAGCAGAGAAGGAACAAGATCTATGATGATTTTTTTTTTAAGTTTTTTTTTCCATGTTAACTAACTGAAATTTAAGTAAAAATTAAAAACCAAAAAAGGTTTTCTTCCAAACAGTGGCAAGGTATTTATCTTTTAAATTGAGAATATCGGGAGTGTCAGAATACTGAGGAGCACCTGGGTGGCTCATTTGATTCAGTGTCTGTCTCTTGATTTCTGCTCAGGTCAAATCTCTCTGTTCCTTAGTTCACGCCCTGCTGCGAACTCTGCACCCACAGTGCAGAGCCTGCTTGGGAGTCGGTCTCCCTCTCTCTCTTTGCCTCTCTCCCACTCATGTACATGTGCTCTCTCTCTCTCTCAAAAATAAATAAATAAACTTTAAAAATAAATAAATAAATAATGTCAGACTGTTGACGGTATGTTAGACTTTAAGGAAATAAAATTAACCAAATATTCCTTTAAATGGCATCTTAGTAAAGATTTACACTGAAGAATTTTAGGACTAAATCTGAGTTTATACTGAACACATTTAGCGAGTTACTATATCATATCTCCACTAGAATGGAATATTCCAATTATGCATCTATATCATCTCATGTCCATCAGGCAATCTAAAAGTCACTCACAGTAGATTGTGAGGAGTCTAGACAGCAATGTAATAACCCTAGTTTCTATTCAAGCATGAAAGCTATGTCATTCCCTAGTTACTACCTGGTTATGGATTACCAATAGTAAGAGATTTCATCAGCAAAATTTTATTAGCCAGGCTGTATTCTGTGAGTTTTACATCTCTGAATTCACTTCTTTGTAAGTACCCTCATGATGCCTTTGGTATTATGATTTAGTTTTATAGAAGAGAAATTGAAGTGACTTGCCCAGAAAGACAAACCATAATCAGTTTACACGTTACGAGGTAAAGCTTGAATGCAGCCAGGTTGTTAATGGAACGGATCCAACTTTGGTTCCTAGATCATAGACATCAGAATTTTCTGGGTGCTTTTAAAAAATGGAAATTTTTGGAGCACCTGGGTGGCTCAGTTGGTTAAGCCTCCAGCTTCGGCTCAGGTCATGATTTCATGGTTCATGGGTTGGAGCCCCGCATCAGGCTCTGTGTTGACAACTCAGAGCCTGGAGCCTGCTTTGGGTTCTGTGTCTCCCTCTCTCTCTGCCTCTCCCTGACTCATGCTCTGTCTCTGTCTCTCTCAAAAGTAAATAATAAACATAAACAAAAAAATTTTAATGGAAATTCTTAGCTCTATCTCCTTAAAGCAAAGAGCCCATCAGTCATGTCCTGAGTTTTCCTTTGCCAGCCCGGGAATTGTGTCAGGGAAGTCAGCCAGGGCAGTCCTACCTGCCGATTCATTCCCCTCCTCTCCGGTTATCTGTCCTTCGTTGACTAGTGTCCAGTGTCTTGAAACCCAGTGGTTTACATATTTCATCTGCTTTTCTGTCATTACAAAAATGACATACAGAAAAGCACGTGAAGTATGCAGTAGCATAAATGTTCATAATCTATAATCAAAGGATGACAAGACCACTGCTCGGTATCTAAAATAAAAAGGTTGTGGACTATCTTGCTTATTTTATGAAGAAGAGTTAAAGCAATCAGGCATAGTGTCTATGAGAAGAGCAGACAGTTCATCTTCTATAAAGTTTTTGGGAAAATTATAGAATTCTGGTATTGACATGTTGTAGAGGTTAAGTGAATTAACATTATCTCCGTACTCATCCAGGTGAGTTTTTTTTTTTAATTGATTAGCTGTCAGTCAGAAGCATGCTTATTGTGGAGAATCCATTTATGATTAACTGACTTTCAGAAGCAAGAAGCTGTCACTTATTGTAAAAGTACATTCAGTGAGAGGAGTTTTTTGATCCACTGAAAAAGTTGAAAGCCAGTTCTGGTGGCTACATGTAACCCCAGCTGTGGAATCATCCATCTTTGCCTAGGAGTAAGAGCACTTCTTTTGTGGTTGGAAAATAAACAGCAAGGAAAAACTAAACCAAAATTTGGAACATGACCAGCTCCCCAGAAGCTCCACCTTGGGCTCTCATCTTGTTCCTGACCCTCTCCTGAGAGAAGCCATTATCCTGACTTCTAACAGCATAGATTAGGTTTGCCTGTTTTCCATAAATGGAATTAGTATACATATTTTCTTATACTAGTTTCTTTTGCTCAGCATTGAATTTTAAAGGCTAATCCATATTTAATCTCTTTTGTTTATTGTTTTATGTTTATTTATTTTTGAAAGAGTGAGAGAGAGAGACAGAGCATGAACAGGGAGGGGCAGGGAGAGAGAGGGAGACAGAGAATCCAAGGCAGACTCACGAGTCCAAGCTGTCAGCACAGAGCCTGTAGTGGGGTTCGAACTCATGAACTTTGAGATCATGACCTGAGCCGAAGTCAGACGCTCAACCGACTGAGCCACCCAGATGCCCCAATCCATATTTCATCCTAATTGAAATATGTATGAGCATGTATACACGTTTTTGTTGAGTATACACTAAGAGGTAGGAATGTTGGACCAAAGAGTATCCATATGAACTACTTTAGTAGATCCAGCTAAACCATTCTCTCTCATGCTGCTCCCATTAGCACTGTATGAGAGTATGATTTGTTCCTCATCTTCACCAATATGTGTTATTATCTGATACATATGGTCATGTCACATTGTAATTTTAATTTGCTTTTCCTGGATGGTTAGTGAGGTTGAATCACTTTTCTGTGGGGGTGAATCCCCCAACTCTATTCCTATCTTGGATCCTAGAGCCTTAGAAACTAAGTTTATACCCTCTGAGCAGAGCAAGAAATGTGAAATGTATTCTCCAGGAAGTCTAGCAGAAAACATTTAGAGATACTGTTACTGGTGGTATCCCCACCAAAGAATCCAGTCATATTGTAGAACGATGGAGCCATAGTTGACAAATTTGTCCATGTATACAAAGCTTCTGACCCACAATCTGAAGCCTGACTCTATTATGATTAGGCAAAGGACACTAAACATTATAAATTAGCTAACATGCATTATGGACCCAAACTAAAAACAACAACCACATAAAACAACTAAACAAACAAACAAAAGAAAATAATTAGCAAGAAATGGTAGCTTATCAAAGAAAAGCATTTATTGTCATAATAATATGAAAGGTAAATACTGGTCTAGACAAAATTATGCTATAATTCTACTGGGAGGATGGATGCAGTGGATGTATATTTGCAGTGGGTACATGTATGGGTCATATGCAGGGGGTGTGAGCATGGAGTGCGCATAGAAGAAGTTAGAAAAATGATTTAAATGTTCATCTTCTATTGTGAAATGTAAATACAAGATGCTTGAAATTGGAAAAAAAAAAACAAGGAGTCTTAGTATCTGACTGAATAATAGGGATGATTAGATTTAAAAGAAGGAGAAGAAGAAAACAGCAGCTAATAGCTGTAAGTGGCTGCCTCTGTCTGGGATGATAACTCCATGCTGCCGGATAGAAAGAGCTGCTTCTTGGTAAAAGAATCTTTGTACAATTGTGTCCTGAAACTGTGCATGGATAAATATAGGAAACATAACTGAATTGAAAAATTCTTTCTTTTTAATCTTAATGGTTAAGGTAGTAAGTTTTATATTCATTTTACCACAATGAAAACAATGGAAAGAAGCTCCCTTGAACATAATTTTGGTGAGTGCCTCGGAAGAAAGTATGTGGAGACATTTGGTCCTCTGTACCTTGTAGTGCTCCGGTAGATGTTACAAGTGCTCATCCCGGGGAAAAAAAAAAAAAAAGATTATCTAGGTTCCCAGTACGAAGAGGTACTAGAGAGAAATTGCATTATTTTTAAATAAAAAAAATCATCAGTGTATTAATATACATGATCTCTGCCATGAAGGTTGCATTGATTTTATAAAAAGGTAATAGTAAAGTAACACCCCCAACTGGATTATTAATTCTCTTAATTTAATTAAAATGTTGCTAGAAAAAGATTTTTGATATAAAGAAATAAATAAATTCGAGGAGGCAGCCAATGTTAAGAACCAAATACCTCAACTCTTTTCACAGATAAATTTCAATGAGACAATAGCTCAAGAAAAATGGGTTATTGCAGAATGTAAGTAGGTAATAATAGGTTATAATATATAATAAGCAGCATATGTTATATTTCAAATATAAAATAGGTTATAACAGAACTCCAGGACCACTGCATGTGCATATAACGTATGCATTATTTTCACATAAAATATAGAAGTAGTGCATTTTGCAGTTACAGTGCAGGAGTACCAGGGACTATCAACTTAATTTTCTTTTAAAATGTCATTCAGTCTTGTGAAAGAATCAAATACACAGATAAGAACTGAAAACACAGTAAACAGGGGCGCCTGGGTGGCTCAGTCGGATTAGCGTCCGACTTCAGCTCGAGTCATGATCTCACGGTCTGTGGGTTCAGGCCCCGCATCGGGCTCTGTGCTGACAGCTCAGAACCTGGAGACTGTTTCAGATTCTGTGTCTCCCTCTCTCTCTCTGCCCCTCCCCCACTCGTGCTCTGTCTCTCTCTGTCTCAAAAATAAATAAGCTATAAAAAAAATTAAAAAACAATGTAAACAGTGTGTCGATACACTGACTTCTAAAAAGAGGTGGATACTAATTTTTTTCTTTGTTTTCTTTACATTTCTTTCCTTTTACAGGAATTAGATGCAGATAAATTCCTCCCATAAATTTCCTTCTCCTCAGACCCAAATGTTTTGTATTTTAATACATATTTTTGTACCCAAGTGTAATATAAAATAATTATATGACTTCATGTTGTATAATTTTTTTATTTATTTTTTAATTTTTTATTTATTTCTAGGAGAGAGAGAGAGACAGCGTGAGCAGGGGAGGGTCAGAGAGAAAGGGAGTCACAGACTGAAACAGGCTCCAGGCTCTGAGCTGGCAGTCAGCACAGAGCCCGACGCGGGGCTCGAACCCGCGAACCGCGAGATCATGACCTAAGCGAAAGTCGGACGCTTAACCGACTAAGCCACCCAGGCGCCCCTGTATAATTGTTTTAACCGGTTCCCTACCAGTACCATGTGCATGTGACTATCATGTGCACATATTGTTATATATAGAATTGTTCAGTCTTTTTTATTGCCTTTTAATAATCTAAATGGATAAAGTGTTTTTCTTCTCTCTCTTCCTGAAGAATAATTCATTTTTTAAAAATACTTTTTACAATTGTCAACTATTTCTATGAACATTCACATAAATATTTCTATTCAGTTTCTATTTCAGTTATGCAACTCAATGCTTGGCAGTATCATACTGTGGCTTTAATTTGTTTGCCTAATGACTATTCTGTGATTATTGACCTTTTAGATACTATCTTTTATGAAGTGACTTTCCATGTCATTTGCCTTTTTCTATTGACTTGCTTCTTATTTTCTTATTTATTGGTAGGAGATCTTTATGTACATGAGCCCCTGTCAGAAGTATTTGAAGTATCTTCACTCTCTAGCTATTTCTGGTGAGTAGAATTTTAAAAAATATTTATGAAGTCAGTTATCAATCATACAGATATATTCTCTCTCTCTTAATACTTAATGGCTTTATCCTTTTTACATGTAAGCTGTATGATCCATTGTTCATGTACTTTTTGGTATAGTGTAAGACAAAAATAAAGATTGATTTTTTTCCCTTCTCCTTATATCCAATTGATCCAGTTATTTTTTTTAAAGATCATCTTTGCCCCAAGTATTTAGTATGAATCAGGAGATCAACGTTAGTATGAATCAGGAGATAACATGTGTGTGCATCTCTACCTTCATTTGTCTTCAACATGAAACAGTATTTACTATAGGTCCTATGAAATGTCATGTCAAGTTGTATATGTGAGTTTTCATGCACTGAAAAATTTGACTCCTATGTATGTATATACGTAATTATATTAAATTGCATCTGAATATAATTATATTATTTATATTTTTATATTAAATGATATAAATGATATATACATATTATTCAACTGTCAACTTTGAATGAATGACACTGCAGTCGTTCCTGCTTATTTGTTTGGATCATGTTCTCTTTGACCTGGATTCACAATACCTAGTGATCCAGACAGCAAGTGGTTGAGAGAAACTATGTGATGCGGCTCCTCTGTTCATTTTTTTCTTTCTTCTGTTGATGTAGCATTGAGCATTTTTTTTTAACATTTATTAATTTTTGAGAGAGAGGGAGAGAAAGCGTGCGCCGGGGAGGGGCAGAGAGAGAGAGATGCACACACATAATCTGAAGCCAGCTCCAGGCTCCGAGCCGTCAGCACAGAGTCCCATGCAGGGCTGTGAGGTCATGGCCTGAGCCACAGTGGGACCCCTAACTGACAGAGCCACTCAGGTGCCCCCTGAGCACTTTCTTTTAAAATAGATGGTATTTTTTATTAGATGTTTGTTCTTCTGATGTTTTGTATTGTGTTATTCAAGAATTTTCTTTATGTTTAACCTCCTTTTGTCCCTTCAGCAATACATTTCCAAGAAATAAGGTGTCTTTGAAGATACCACTTTCTCCCCCAGAAGCCATGGGTCCCTGAGACTGCCACTTCAGATCCTGCACACTTTCCAAGATCCCTCCCTTGTGTGGTCCTTCCTCACTATCCAAGGCTATCATCGCTCATGGCTTGTAATGATATCACTAGGTTTTGCTACGAGTTGGTAGTTTTCTTCAGGGAGTGAACCCTGAGTGATGTCGTCTGTATACTACTGTTACTAGAGCCTGCTAAACTTTCCTGTCTTCTGCCCAACCACTCCCCCTTGTAGAGATGGACTCTGGGGCCATCTCAACTTTCCCGATGGTCTTTTGTGTTTACTTTCTCAAGTACAGGTAGATTGGTGTGTGTAGACTCTTATGACTTCTATTGTGCTGGAGGTGTGAGCGAGGATGATTTTATCTGCTATCTTAATCTATACTGTGTTTATGAGCGTTTTTGCAGTATTTGGAATGTGGGTGGCCACCATTATCTTACAAGATTCTAGAACACATCTTACATTATCAAACTATTCCAACATAAACTGACAAATGGCATATTTATATAGATTTCTTTTTTTAATGTTTATATTTGAGAGAAAGAGATGAGAGAGAGACAGAAAGACAGTGCACAAGCAGGGGAGGGGCAGAGAGAAACAGAAAGAATCTGAAGCAGGCTCCAGGCTCTGAACTGTCAGCACAGAGCCCGACACAGGGCTCCAGTCTACATGCTATGAGGTCATGACCTGAGCTAAAGTCGGACACCTAACTTACTGAACCACACAGGCACCCCATTTATATAGCCATCTTGTTTTACATGGCTTGTTTCATATGCCTCTCCACAGGGATAAGTACGGCCTTATCTGTTATTTAAGACTCCTTTATAAATTAGCTCATTAGGAATGATGGAATTCACATTTCAGAATACATAAGGATAAACCCAGGAGCTCTTAAAATTACATACCTTCCCTTTCTGGTCTGAGATGAGGCCCAGGAATCCACATTGGTAGGAAGCCCCTATTCTAAAACATGTAGAAGAAGAGCATTGTTTTCTAAATCTCTTCATGTATTATATGATAAGATAATGTAAACCACCATCTTCTTACCGATAATCAGAATACTTTATGAAATATCTTTTGGCATATGAACATAAACCCTTATTAAAGAGTGAAATATAAAAATAATTTTTAGTCCAAAAATTATTTGTCAAAAAATTCAGTATTTCTGCCAGCTAAGTGCTCTTTGATCTCATTCTCAGAACTGCTCCGAGTTGATAGTCTATTTTCTAAGAAGGAGTTTAAAAGTGATAGCATAAGATTCAGCAGTTTGTGATCCATGTTCTGAATGATCTGATTTTTTAAAATTAATGATAGTGAAGTTATATGATACCTAATTTATAATTAGTACCTGGAAAAAATTGCACGTATCTTACATTTCACATATCTTTTGTAGAAATCCACCTAGAGGTTATGACTTATGAGTATTAAAAAAGGATTTCTATCCAGGGATTTGAATGTCTTAGCTTAAAGATGCAACTTCTATTATGATGATAAAATTTATTGCTCTTCCTCTATCTTTAAAAATACTGTTGATTTTAATAAGATCCCCTTAAACTAAGCACTCTTTTATTACACAATTTAATTTTCTCACTCAGGAATGGAGTAATTTGCCTAAATTACATAACCCTTAAAAGGTAATTTAACATTTTTACATAATGATTTTTTTCACACAGAAAAAGCCTATGTATTAGAGTGCTGAATTACATGAAGAGAAATTTAACGTTAAGAAGACTTTTAAAACTGCTTGCCTATTAACTTTGCTCATCTACATTTTAAATACTATCTATGTTCCCTTATTAGGTGACACCAAATAGAAGTTAATTCCACATTTATCTAAGTATAACATCCCCAAAATTGTTGTGATATAAATTCTCATGAATCTATATAATAATCATTGTTTCACTTTTACAAATAGATTTGAAATTTCACCTGTGAAGTATTTTAAAGAGCATTATTTTTAATCCTCTTTTAATGAAACCATTTCATTTAAAGTCTTGACACATAACATTTACCTTGCTGCCTTTGTAATGACTAAAACCACTCTTGGACTCAGCTAACAATTTTTAAGAACCTGTTGCCTTTTCTTCTGACTGCCTAAATTGTGTAGATTCATCACTTTTTAAAATCGGCATATAAAACTATCTTTAGAAGTTTGATACCAACCCAGTTACTGATTCACGTAACTATGAGGTAGTTTGGGTTTTGTTTTAGTATTTTCCCTGTGGGTATATATTGGTATCTGTAGAATGTACTACTTAATGTATGGCTTTTAAAAGGATCTTGAAAAGGATTTTTTTTAATGTCGTATTTATTTCTGAGAGAGAGAGAGAGAGAGAGGCAGCATGAGCAGGGGAGGGTCAGAGAGAGAGGGAGACAAAGAATCCAAAGCAAGCTCCAGGCTCTTAACTAGCTGTCAGCACAGAGCCCAATGTAGGGCTCGAACCCACAAACTGTGAGATCATGACCTGAGCCGAAGTCAGACACTTAAGAGACTGAGCCACCCAGGCACCCCTAAAAGGATTTTTTAAGAGTGATATACAGGAGTGCCTGGGTGGCTCAGTTGGTTAAGCATCCAATTTTGCTCAGGTCATAATGTCACAGTTTGTGAATTCGAGCCCCGTGTCAGGCTCTGTGCTGACAGTTCAGAGCCTGGAGACTGCTTATCATTCTGTTTCTCTCTCTCTTTGCTCCTCCCCAGCTCATGCTCTGTCGCTCCGTCTCTCTCAAAAATAAATAAACGTTAAAAACAATTTTTTAAATACCTATATACATCACTTGGATGTGTGAGGTTATATCTCTTAAACGACCAGGTCTATGGTAAACCTCTTTCTGTCTCTCACTTTCTTTAATGTAATCCACCGGGTAGCCTCTACAAACATCCACAATAGATCAGTTACTGTCATTGCAGGCTAAAATATCATTCCCAAATCCAGACATGTAAAGATCTCTACACTTAGAAGTTGTGTAATAACTTAAATATGAAGCAATTTCTTTCTCAGAGATAATAATGGATATAAAGCTTTCCAGTCATGCAGTCTACATTTATTATTTATTTATTCCACAATCCATTTCTTCTTCAGAAACATTGTAATCTGGCATATTTTAGTTAAGCTTCCTTACATTAAAAAAAAGTGAAAACTTTGAGAGCTTTCCCTTAATTTAGAAGTTATCCTTATGCCCTTTGCAAAGAAATCGGGATTTTCCTTGTTATCAGTTTTTAGATTTAGTTTATGGGAGATCCTCTGGCAATTCTCACCACTGCCCTTCTTGATGTTGGAATGTTGTACAGAAGGCAGCCTCTTGGTACCCTACAGAGTGATTGCAGCTCATAAGGGTTCAGAAATTTTCTTCCCTGCTTCTACCGCCATCCGTGCTGACAACTTGAAAAGCGATAGTTTATATTGTAGATTTATTTTTCTTAATGACAGTAATGCATCTTAAACACTCAAATGTGTGTGTGTGTGTGTGGGTGGGTGGGTGGGTGGGTGCGTGCGTGTGCGTGTGTGCAGTTTATTTATTTTTGTCGTTCTTATTTGTAATTTTTAAATACTAAGTGGAGAACTTTGACTGTTGTCTATTTTTCCCCCAACTATTTCATTGATCGTCCTTTCCCAAAGTAGAATAATGGCCATCTTGACCTTTGCTCATAATCAAAATATCAAATTAAATCAATAAAGATTTCATTAAAAGCAAGAAAGTTTTATCAACTATATTTCAATAAAAAGTTTTTTGAAACTTATTAGAAGAAAGTTGTTATAATACTCAACTCAGATACTGAAACATGACTTTGCTTTTCTAGGTATATAGAGCTATCTACAAGAATTTAGCATGCGATGATACAGATGAATATTGAGTCCCCTTAAAACATAATAAAAGAATATTAGTATATAGGTTGAGACTCAATATAGTAATAATATGTGTCAATATTACAACCATAGTATCAAGGAAGAAGCATATCTGCTTTGTAACGAAAAGCTCTCCTTTGCATTTATCAGCTTTCTTACAGTGTCAGTGAATCATAAGTTAGGAGACTACCCTGTATAGAAGATACCACAAAAGGATATATAATTTATTCTAACCTAATTTCTTGATTAGTATTAAGTATAATACAACAGATTTATTCTTTGAATCAGTGATAGCATTTTAGGACTACATGTATTAATGTAGAAAATAAAGGGCGCCATGGTAGCTCAGTTGTTAAGCTGTGGACTCTTGATTTCTGCTCAGGTCATGATCTCAGTGTCATGAGATTGAGCCCTGAGTTGGGCTCTGCACAGGGAGCACACGCACGCTCTGCCTCTCCCCCTTCCCCCACGTGACGTGCTCTCTCGCTCTCAAATAAATAATAAAAATAACATAGAAAGTATGAACACCTAATTGAAGATATAGAATTCAGCTTTTCTGTAGGCACAGTCAGCAGCCGAGTATAGTTGTCTGTTGTAATAAATTTTTAGGTTCTTCATAGGCTTCAATAGCGTAGCAATTGTTTGGGGGGTTCATTTATTTTATCTAACTTTTTAACATATTTTTAAAGTTTATTTTTGAGAAAAAGAGAGAGACAGAGAGAGAATGAGGGGAGGGCAGAGGGGAGGGGGGAACAGAGGATCTGAAGCAGTCTCTGCACTGACAGCAGGGAGCCCAATGTGGGGCTTGAACTCATGGGCCGGGGGATCATAACCTGAGCCAAAGTCGGATATTTAACCAACTGGGCCACCCAGGCATCCCTGGGGAATCATTTTTAAATGTGTGTGTTTAGTAATATTTTAACTACTTGAATCTTTAATAAATCTACATATTTAGTATCTATGTTCTGGGAAAGCATGTCCGATCAAAATCCCTACCTCTCTGGCCTACATGTACAGTGCACTTTGAGCAATTAAATAGACTCATAAATGATAATCTCTTTTCTAAGCTTTGAGAGTTCTAATCATAAGAAAGAAAAGCTGTCTCTATAAGTTACAGAATAAATCAAGTGACTTTTAATAGGTATTTCAAATGTAAATTTTAGTAAAACCTGGTTAATATTTTTTAACATGCTGAGAATTTTTATAATGCAGAAAAAACCCTTTAATTTATCTAGTTTACATTTTTTCATACATAAACTTCTATTAATAACAGATATACAGGAATCCATTTGTGAGCATAATTTGTTCCGGAAACATGCTGTAATCTAAGGCATTTGTATAATCAAAGCAAATATCCCCGTAAGAACTAATTGAAACTCAGATGACTCATTCCACAACCCAAAGACGTGCATATAAAAATGATTGCAATGTTGTAATGTAATACAAAATAATAAAGAAAAGGCAAAATATAAAGGAATATAAACAAATTAACCTGCATTTTCCTTTGAAAAACTTCATGGCTGGTGTGAGGGAGACGAGAGAGGAGGGTTATCGTGTAGGATGACTTTCACTATCACTAACAGAATCACTGCTGTCTATTGGCTCAAGTTGTTTTCCTACAACGTTAACAAGGCACCTACCTATCCACTGACACTTGCTCTTGCCACCTTTTGAGGATTTTGCAGAAATATGACATTGCATTAACGATCACCCATAATCCCACAGCAAGAGAGAGAGAGAGACAGAGAGAGAGAATAACCATTAGTTCAGTTGTGATCATATGACATTCAGCATCACGTACTGCTCTTACTGCAAGGCATTGCTTATTTATTTAAGTAAAAGTTTATTAGAAATGTTTGCTCATCTTGCAGAACACTTGCAGAACCAAGTTACTTGCAGTCCAAGGTTTTACTGTACTGTTATAATTACGATATGTGTCTAATATGTTTTGAGAAATTAAATGAGAAAGTCACAAAGTAAATGAAATGTAAGCATAAGTTTATTTCTTAAAATCTCTTAATGTTTTATTTATTTTTGAGAGAGAGAGAGAGACAGACAGAGTATGATTATGAGCCAGGGAGGGGCAGAGAGATAGAGACACAGAATTTGAAGCAGGCTCCAGGCTCTGGGCTGTCAGCACAGAGCCCAACGTGGGGCTTGAACTCATAAACCGTGAGGTCATGACCTGAGCTGAAGTTGGATGCTTAGGTGACTGAGTCGCTCAGGTGTCCCTGTAAGCTATTTCCTTTCATCAGATGAGGTCTGAATTTTATCCCTTGAGGTTTAGTTACCATATTGTGATCTAGTGATTTAGTGATAAATTGCTTATGATCCATCAATAAGATCACCTTTGATAGATTTATATAGACTGTTCTCTTATCATTTCTAATTTTATACCTAACCCAGATACCAGAATCCATGTCTGTATAGAGCATTCTCTTCTTGTGGAGCAGAATTATCAATAAAATATTAACATTTCAAAAAGAAAGTACATGGTGAAAACAGACTAAAACCAAAGGATTTGTCTATGTTATCATCAGAATAATATAGTCTAATGCATTGTTTTTCTCCATTCTTGGAACTTCTCTGTTTAAAAACTGAGACCCTTTTAGTAGAATAAAACCACTGTCTCTTAATAGGTGCACCTGGGCACATTTTTATTCTTTAGCTCTGTTTTTCACCCTTAAGTTAAAAAGAAATACTCGTACACAACATCTCTTCTTCTACAATGACACTTTAATAGTATCACGAAAATAATTTTTCACCTTTGTGTTTTAAATGATAACATAATGACATAATTTTTCCCTTCTTATGTTTCAAACTGTCAGCTTCTTGGTGACATATAGAAGCCTCCTTAAAACAGGATAAAGGAAAAAGAATGAGTTCAGAACCTGACAAGTTGAGCCTGTGTTCTTGAATGCAATGATCACAAAATTATAAATAATCACAAGGATTCAAAGCCTTTTTAAAATCAGCCTTCTCATATATCAAAATAATGCAGTAGATTAAATAGTCCAAAATGTTTTCACTTAACTCTCCTAGAATAATAAAAGCAATGAATGTGTAGAATTTGGCAGTTAATAAGGCTTTGTTCATGTATATTACTTCACTCTACAGCATTCCAGCTCTTATAAGTCTCATAAATTGCAAAAGATATTTTAATCCTAAAGAGGAATCTTTCCTACAGTTAAAAAGTTATTTGGGAAGGTAACTTAATTCCTACTTATCTGTGGAATAGATGATAATAAATGTCTCACAGTGATGTATAGCTTGATAGTGACTATTTGTGGTATTTTTTTACAAGGGGTAAATCTCAACTCTAATTAGCTATTTAACTCTTAGCCATGTAATTAATTGCTACTGCATATAATTGCATATTTTTGCAGCCAGAACGCTTTATATATGTTTATAAGGTTTAAGGCCATGAATCTGTAGTTTGAATGAAGTACTTCATAATAAAATGTCAAGCAACAATGGCCAGCACATTACAGTTGGACATCTTTATTTACGGCACATAATTTTCTTGTTAACTGGTGATGCTGACTCAGGTTTCCTTTCAAAGAAACCATGTAAGAATTGTTGCCCTTACTACTGTGGGTGTCCTCAGGTACCCTTCAACTGTCAGTCCTCTAGGATTGTCTTAGCTGGAGAGCCTCCTTGCCCAAGGCCACATGGCTTACATCCAACACATGGCTTACATGAATTATGGACATGGAGGTACAAAGAACTAGTCTTCTCCATTGAACTCAAGATAACTTTGGAGGATCATTCTCTGAATCACCCCCACTGTGGGGGTCACCTGAGGCTGCAGCTGCCCAGTCCTGCTTCCTTCCCCTCTCTTCTACAGAGGTTGATCCCAGACATTCCTGTGTGCTCAGTTCTTTCTCAGAGCCTGCTTCCTGGAGAACTCATCTTGCAAAAAATATTTATGCGACATAAGATTATGTACAATTTATGAGAGAAAAATTCATTCAGAGGGATAACTCATGTGAGTTATCTTACATAAAGCAGTATAATGGTATTTAAATACGTCTAGAATATTTAAACGGAAAGGCTGTAACCCACTTACGATGAAAGATTATGTTAATATGTGTGCATATGTGTGCATGCATGATGTACTGGAAACAAACATTCAGGTCTGTGGCAGACAGCGTTTAATTTTAAACCATATATAAATTCCCTCCTTCTTCTTTACCAACCAAAATATAACTTTAATCACAGCAATGTTATTTCTTATTCCAGACAAAATGCTCCTTTATCTGGTCTGTCTTCACCACAGAATGTTTTTCAGGCCTTTGAGTTAGAAACAGCATGCTGTCACGCGTCCTGAGAAGGCTGTTTGTTTGTTTGTTTGTTGTTAATGATTGAGAAAGTGGGATTGGCACTTCCCATTCTAGCCTTCATTTTACTTCAAAGACATAAGAGCCGTCTGGAGCTGAGGTGTCCATCCACTGGCCATGAGGAGAAAGAAAAGAGGACAGAGAGACCAGAGACACTGGCCCTCCCATGGCTGAACTGCTGAGCCAGCCTCAGGGCCCGTCTCCTCCCAGACTGACTGATACGAACAGAACAGATAGGCCTTATATTAACTTAATCACAGGACCGACTTTCTTGACTCTTTCTTGCCCCTTTAGCAGGGACAGTTCATGGTTAATAAATCAAGAATCTATGGTTTTATGAACTATAATTCTGAGCAATATCATGTAAGCTATACAGCCATCTGGGTATAAGATGGAGATGTTTGATAACTTACAATGTTCCCTTTTGTATGTGGTAGCCCCATGCATCTTTTTAAAGACATCATGTATTATTCTGGGTCACAGAGCAAGACTGATGTGTAAAGAAAGGACCGGGAACCTGGTGTATCCAGACATCTCTCTTCTTCATCTGGTCCTGATTACTTGTATTCTTACATTATTAGTAAAGCTTGGCACTGGGTAAGATATCTGGCTTTTGTGTTAACTCACATATATAGGACCCTAAATTCCCCTTGTGTCTATAAAGAATATGCAAAGGTGCTAAGAGGGCCAGGAGACTAACAGAGAACTTATATTGGGGGCAAAATGCTTGCACTGCTCGGGAAAAATATGTTTGGTCCAATATTGATGAGTTTAACATGATCTAATAATTTCAGAAGAATAAAAACTCCATGAGAATGGGGATTTAAAATTTTTTCTCATCCTATTTACAATATGTTTACCAAGCACACAGTAGCTTCTCAATAAATACTCTAAATATACTAACAAATAAATACATGTTTAATAACTTAAATAATCTTTCTAGGTAATTCACCAGTTGCTTTCATGTCTCAGCTCTGTACTCAGTGCTTTCGTTTTCTTATGCCTCTCTCTAGATGGCGACAGTGTATGTATAGTAGGAACTCATGTAACCACTTGACAAAGGGGAGATGAAGGTCACTGAATTAATGGTGGAGTCTTCTGAATCTCGAGTTCTCTCTTGCAGTTCGAGTAAGAGTGTTCACAAATGTCAGTGTGCTGGCATCATATATTGGAAGCTGTAGTCCTGTCTATTTGCCTTCTTCTCTAATGTCTTTGAGTAATTTTCCATCTTTGTTCAGAATCCAGGCAGGCCTGTATTCTTCCACTGGCCCCTCACAGAATTTCCCTATCCCCCCACATGGACATGATGGAACTTCTAGTCTCCTTGTATACATCACAAAAGACCAAGAGTATTGCCTTGCTATAATTATATTTCCCTTTTTTAAGCTCTCTTTGTACCATTTCTCCCATGCTGTATTGGACATGGCACCGTTACTAAAGTTGGAAATGTCTGGGAGTGGGCATTGGTGTCCATATCCCTGCCCTTTCTCCCAAAGAAACACTGTTAATTAGATGTGTCTAGACTGAATTGAAATCCAGTCTCTAATTCCTTATTTTCCCTAAATTATTCTTCTTCCTCTGAGATCCCCTTAAGAGGCAAGAAGTTCAAATTTTAGCTTATTATTTACTTTGTGTCATATCTTGCTAGTATCCAAGAAAACAGACTTCCTGGATTAGCCACCATGTGAATAAAGGTAATCTTTCAACAATTTTGAAGAAAACCCATATTCCGAATTCTCACTGATAGAAAATAAAATTTAAAGGGAGAAATGAAACTTGTTTCTCTGTATTTTTGGCATTGATGGTCACTGCCACACTAGATATCTGAAGAATCTGCCTCAGGACTCTAAGCTGACCGACGACTTCCTTGTTCTAGGCAAAACCTGTCTGTTCCTTTCTAGATAATAAACTATCTGATCAGAGCTTCCATTTGGAAGCCTGCAAAAAACATGTTTTAAGGGCAAAACAAAGACATTGTTTTAATATTTGCAAACCATTGTCTCTGTTCCCCACAATCAAAAAGATCTCCTACCTCTTCTTAATTTTTTCATCTTCTCCCCCACAATGCTGCCTCCTTTAGCAGCAGAAAATGGTGGTTGACTCCCATGATAGATCAGAGGTACAAAGATTTCCAAAATACCAAAGAAGATGGTGGTAATGGTCACAACCTAAGAAAAGAAAAGTGGTGGGTAAAGACCTGAAGCAAATGTTGTTTGAGGGATATAAGGGTGATGAGTGTGTATGTTCATCTCTAGTTAAAGAAATAACCATGCAGGTATGAGGCCCAAATATTGGAAAACAAGTTCTCTATCTAGACCAGGGTGCTCTTTAATTGCACTTAACAAAATAGGTCTCCTCTCTCATCTTCAGTCACTGGCAGATACTTGAGCCATCCTCACAGTGAACAACAGAAAAACAAATATAACAAGTTATGAAGATTGTTGGGTGATCAGAATAGATGAGAAATCCTGGGTGAAGACTACTGTTTTGAAGGGAAAGGGAGTCAAGTCAGTTAGTAGAAATAGAGTGTAGGAACGCAATGAATTCATGAAAGTGGGTACAGATCAGTCAGCAAGGCCTTGGGAGAAATAGAGAAAAGGAGAGGGAAACTATGGCTTGTTTATATTCCTATGCCTACACTATGAGGAAAGGGAAGAACATAGTTGGAGTTTAATCAGTAGTTAAGAGTTTTCCACTTGTAGCATGATAAAGTAAGAAAATATGTGCAAAGCTGTTAATCAGACCTGAACTTAGAAGTCATTCAGGGACTGGTTAGCCCCATCCTAGAACATGGCCAAGGAAAATTTGGGAAAGTTTGTGCTGCTGAGAAAGCAAAGTCTGATAGTGACACATCTGAGTGCTATCAGTCCTCCCACTGAGAAGGATGGTTTGTGAGAGGTAGACGATACAATTGTAGAGGAAACCTTTGCTGGCTGCCTAATAGTATGTGTAGGAAACTGAGGATCAGCACAATTTAGGAAAATTCACAGCATGAAACAGAAGACCTAATATAGACAATCAGAACAAATGACACGGAAGAGAACAGCTAATTTAGGGAACAAAAGAAAAAAATTATGATGAGTGTCCTCAGAGGGATTATAGAGGATGCTGCTTCTGAAAAACAAGATCAGCCTTCTAAAAAAAGGAGCAGCCAGAGAATAACAAAGAAGTTTGGGGAAAATTGAACATAGATTGAAAAGTTAAAAAAAATCAATGAAAAGTCTAATTATTAGAATTAAATGACTATAAACGAAATAAATAATCTGAGAGATAGAGTCAAAAACTTGCCCCAGACCTTCCTAAAGAGCAATACATATGGATATAGATTAAAAGGCAGGAGAAAGAAAGATCAAAGAAATAAGAAAAGAAACTTTCCTTCACTTGAAGAAAAGCACACTTTTTCATACTGAAGGACCTCTGGGGATCAAACAACAAAACTGAGAAAAGAATAGCCCTTATACAGACCCAGGAAAAGTGCCACAGCTCTAAAGATAAAATCGTCTACAACTTTTTTTTTATAAAGAGATTAAAAAATAGGTGGACTTCAGACATCTCATCTTTAATAATGGTTACAAGAAGAAGATGAAGTATATTTTCCAGTCCTAAAATGAGAAAAAAGAAACCTAAAATTTATGATCCACCTCCATTAGCATTCAAATATGAGGGAAAATAAGTATATTTTCTAGATGTCTAAGGCTACTGAAATTATACCATGTTTAGGCCTCCCCTGGAAGATTTGTTCAAGCAGACACTATTATGTGTCAAGAAATTCAAGTCTTGATGGTTAAACAGTGGTGAGAAAAGAGGTACGGGTTATTAAAGGAAATCACAATTATATTTAAACTTTCAGAGGGCCTAAATTTCTGAAACAAAAGATTTAATGCTAACTATGAAGCGTGATCTCTTTCTTTAGTGACCATCTGCAAGTTGAGTTGATCTAGACATGAAAGGTAGGTGGTTGTCACATGGTATTCCTGGTGTTTAGGTAAAGGACACAGTACATACAAAGCATAGATACAGAAAAGACAAAGTGACTTTGGAGAATAGCAAATGGATCAGTCATGCCTGTCATTGTTGGAGATAGCTGGTGATCAGAATAGAAATATTGACAGGAATCATAGTGATTTTGACATTGAAATCAAAGAGAACACTTAGAATGTTGGTTATTTACATTTTCACATCTTTTTGTATTAAAGCAAAGCAAAGCCAAAATAAAAACAATCTCAAGGTTTTACCAAGTATTCTTCTTATTTTTATAGCTTAATTGATAACTCTTCTTATTATTTTTATCTTTCTTTTTGGACAACTACACTAATCAGTACTCTCCTGTGTAGTCCTGTGTAGTATTTTTGTTCTTAGATGAAATTCTTTATTTTATCTCTGTGGTGGTCTGTCTTTAGTCCTTAAGTCACTCATAAGAGTGATATAGGTAGGTAGTAGAACTTATTTTACCTCTAGATCAATATTCAAATAATGCTATAGCTTATTGTGGACATTCTAATCATTAATAATATATGTTGTCTTTAAATATTAATTAAGATATATAGCAGCAGATGTGCAAATGGAAGAGTGAGTCTCAGTAATGCACTTCATCTAGATGGAATACCTAAAATTTGGTCTTACCTATCTGAAGAATATGTATACAGAGCACTGATAAATAATTACATATTACCTGCATGAGCTTAGTGGTTCCCTGTACTTTATGCCAATAGAAAGCCATCAATGGAATCTTGCCAAAGATGCATGCATGTTAGTCATTACCCAACAGTAATTGGTCTCTTTAGATTGCCTTGGTAGTAGCAATCTTTCTTTGGTGGGTTGTGTGTCTACCAAAATTGCCACCATGAGGGACACTTCAAACAACATGACAATAAAAGTTTCTTCCCAAGTTTTTACATCCACCATAGACAGAGTCAAATTTTTTGTAGAAGTTTCTTGCCAAGTTTTGCGTTTTATTTAAAAAAAAAATTAAGGGAGGGAAGGAAGGAGGGAAGGTTAAAAGGAAGAAACAACAAAAAAAAACTTGCGTTTTTTAATTTATTCTATTAAAGTCAAATGTCTCTTCATTTTATAGGTTTTCCTCATCTTTGGGTGGCAAGAGCCAAGATAGTTAAGGTAGAAATTTATTTTTCTTAAAAGAAAAACAATTTCTTTTTATTTCATTGAGCTTACTTTCTGTGTCTGCTTGGGTCCTCTGAGAAGCACATACCGATTTAGGAGGAGACATGCAAATGATTTCAGGGGGCAAATGCACATAATGGATAAAGAGGGAATGGAGCAGAGGAAGGTGTGGAGAGCTTTCAGTTACAGGTGCCTCCGATGCCTGACACTGGACAACCCTGGAAGGGGAAAGGAAACGAAGGCCGATTGGGTAGGAGGAGCTGCAGCCTGAAATGTAGTTCTGAGAAGGTCATGGTTAGGTTGTGGAGAGCCCTTGAGTACAGGTGGCCCATTGGAGGGGATCCCATGTACAAGTAGAAAGGCATCAGCTCTCCTACCCTACTGTGCGCACTCAGTGACCAGGAGCTATCCAGCAGGAGGTGGCCTTGGCAGCTGGAGCAATGGAATGTGCCGATGTGGCCTCTGGAGGCTGTAAGCTAGCTGGGCTCCTTGCAGCAGCTTCTCTGGAGAGTTCTGAGGGGTGCAACTCCATAGTTACACATCTTTTTCTCAATTCTGCCATTTCCTCTTTTCTTGTTCTTATTTTGTGGTTGCACCAGCCCATAAGAAATGTTGGTTTTTGTTTGTATTTATTTGGCTGAATATTTATTTACGTCTTTCTCTTTCAGGCCATTGCTGGTTTATTTTGTGATGTATCATGTAGCCCAAAAGAGGGATTCAATGGAAAGGACACTTTAAGACCTCTGTCTCATTTACCTGTGGTGATTTGGTAGCTACTTTAAGGTCATTAGAAAAAAAAGTGATTAACAGTTTTCATACCTTGCTTCCTATACCTAGACAGAAATGCTTGTTCCTAACATGGAAATTTATTGCCACACACCTGTGGATGCAAATGGGATTATAGTTGAGTTCCCTTAACCTACATAATTTCAGAGAAGCTATTTAACACCTCAGCCATAAAGTTGAAATAATTATTTTACCTCTATTACGTCTAAATACTCTAACTTAGTAACCACATGATATAATTTGATAGAAGATTGTAATGGGCTATATAGCTGACAAAGTAAACTTTATGAAGGGCCATAGAAGAATGTCTATTTGGCGGAATAGCTGCAGATTGTTATAGAAGCTTCAATTTTATGTAAAAGAAAGAATGCATTATAAGAGGATTTATTACATGAGATTTCTCGACCAAAGGCAATGGAAAATCTTGATAGACCTTAGCAGAGAAGCCCATGAAAGTTAAAATACCTACTTAAATAACTTGGGATGATTTGATTTTGAATCGTGGAGAAAGAATCAAAAACTCCTGGCTGTCTGAGAGGTTAGCTCTGAGATTTGAGAGAAGGTGCTTGAACGCATGAAACAAACAAAAATTGCATGTCTGCAGAGTATTTTAATTGTTAGATGAAATCTAGATAAGAAACGAGATATATCATTACTTATATTAGTATATTTATATTTACTTGTTACACAAAATCTAGATTTAACTTAATTGTTAGATGAAATCTAGATAAGAAATGAGATACATCATTACTAGGAAGATGATTCAAAACCTTGTACTATGCTTATTTTATTAATTTTTTAGAGAGAAAAAGAAACCACTAGTGAGAGAGAGGGACAGAAGGAGAGAAAGAATCTTAAGGAGGCTCAAAGTGGGGCTTGATCCCACAACCCTTGGATCATGACCCAAGACAAAATCCAGAGTCGGTCACTCAACTACCTGAGCCACTTAGGTGCCCCTATGCTATGCATATTTTAGAACACAACCACAGAGAATATCTCTATCCCCTTGACAAATAGTGGGAATTTTTCGAGAAAGCCATGTTCCCACATCGAAAGTCTTCATAAGTATAATAGGCAACAGACCCATAGCCCATAATTCTTACAGTTCTGTAGTTATTTCTACCATGACAGGACTTCAGCACAGTCCATTCATTTATCAGTATTCCAACTTATCAGCAAATATGTCATATTCAATTCAATTGCCAATATTTCCTAATTATTTCCCACTCAACTTTTCTTTAACTTTAAAGTACTTAAGGCTTCATATTTAATTTTTAATATTGGGACCTTGGTAGCTGCCCTTCATTATCTCTCTTTCAAGGAGGGATTTGTCATAGTAAATACATAATTGAGGTGATGTGCTGGTTGGATGGCTATGCTAAAGGCTTGTCATGGTCGAAGAAAATTTTAGTCACTTGAATTAATTATAATTATTTAGCTTTTATTCTGTCTTGTTTTAAGAATCTACTTGTGCTTCTGAGTGCAACTGGCATCGAAATATAAGTTCAAAGCATTGCATTTTTGAAAAGCATTGTTGAGGTTTAGATTGATTTGCAAAAACTCCCTTAGCAAAGTACTAAAGACCGGATGATTTAAACAGCAGAAATTTATTTTCTCATAGTTCTAGAAGTGAGAAGTCTGAAATGAAATTGTTGACATAGTTGGTCTTCTAAGGGCCTCTCTCCTTGGCTTGGAGATGGTCTACTCTGGTTTCTTCACATGGACTTCACACTAAGTGTGTCTGGATCCTAATCTCCTCTTCTTATAATAACACCTGTCATATTGGATTAGGGCCCACCCATATGACATCATTTTGCCTTAATTATTTTTTAAGGGTCCTATATGCAAATACATTCACATCCCGAGATACTGGGGGTTAGGTACATTCTGCTCATAGCAAGGCTTATCAAGAGAGACAGATATGAAGATAAATCTTTAGGTTTGAAAAGAAGAGTCAAGTTTAATTGTATAAATAAATATTTTTAGAATTAGTTCATTTACATTTTATAGTGATACGTATGCTATATGCATATAGGTGTGTAAAATCCTTGTGGGACCACCAATTTCCTCAAATTTATAAGGTTTGATATAAGAAATAAAAATCAATGCTTTTGGAATTTATTTTAATTTTCTATTTTCATCAAAATCTAAAACACATTATTGATTATTCAATTTTATATTATATAACTTATATAGTTACCAAACAAAGGAGAGCATGGACTACATCTGGTAGATCATTTCTTTTTGAAACCACACATAATCAGATTATTTTTGAGCTTCTTTAACTGGAGCATGAATCAAAAGCACTTACTCTCCACTAACACCAACTCTTATAGACTAGAGTTTGGCAAATGTTGAAAAATGATAATTTTCAATTACATATGGAATTTCTGGAAAACATGTTACAAACAAGGCCAGCTAATGATGATAATACTCTAAACATTTTGACAGTCTCCTGTTTAATGGACTAACTAATCAGAATGTTAACGGCATTATAAAATGTGCATGCCGATATTGTTCAGTTAGCTTTACCACTAACATAATTTCTTAAGTAAATAAAATTTATTAATATGAGATCACTTAGAATGACAGTGTTCAATGATCTTATTTGTTAGACCACCATTATATTTGGACTCGCCATTTGGGGATTAACAAAATAAGGTTTCCAACTATATCTCCAAGACAGAATTCTATCTTCATCTTACTCCCTAATCACTTTTATAATACTCTTAATGTCTCATGTAAGGCCAGGAAGAAATCACAACAAGGAGTCAGCTTTGCCGTCTAGGTAATAACAGTACCCAGTAGATCACTCATGTGTTTTATAATGTGAATTAAAATATGATACCCTTCTCACTAGTTCACCAATCTGACTTTTTTGAGGCAAAAAACAGTGTTATGTTTAATTACTGCAGGAGTTTACCTAACTGGTTTTTCTTGGCTGCGAAATATATTTAAATCTTACAGAGTATATATATTTCACAATCTGAAACATAGAATTAATTTTTATAAATATGAACTTGTTGGATATTTAATGTGGTCTAGGAGGAAACATTTGTATAGATGATTGCAACAGTTCACTTAATAAATCTTCTAGATCCACAATTTAAAATACTTATTTATAAAGTGACCAAATATTATTCCAAAATGTAGATGGATTTCCTAAACAAGCAGTCACATTAATTTAGACATTTTTTAAGGAATTTCTATCTTATTTTTTAATTAAAAAATTTTTAAGGATGAATGTATCAAGAAGATGTGGTTTATCTATACCATGGAATACTACATGGCAATTAGAAAGAGTGAAATCTGGCCATGTATAGCAACATGGATGGAACTTGAGGGTGTTATGCTGAGCGAAATAAGTCAGGCAGACAAGGACAAATACCATATATTTGTACATATAGGAGGATTAGGAGGAACTTAACGGAGGACTGTGAAGGAGAAGAAGGGGGGAAATAGTGGGGGAGAGGGAGAGAGGCAAACCATGAGAGACTCTTGAATGCTGAGAACAAACTGAGGACTGATGCGTGTGGGGGGAAGGAGAGGTGATGGGCATGGAGGAGGGCACTTGTGGGGATGAGCACTGGGTGTTATATGGAAATCAATTTGAAAATAAACTCTTTGTAAAAAAAATTAATGTTAATTTTTGAGAGAGAGAGAAACAGAACATGAGCAGGGGAGGGGCAGAGCGAAGGAGACAAAGAATCTGAAGCAGGCTCCAGGCTCTGAGCTGTCAGCACAGAGCCCAAAGTGGGGCTCGAACTCACAAGCTGTGAGACCATGACCTGAGCTGAAGTCAGACACTTAACCAACTGAGCCACCCAGATGCCCCAAGAATTTCTATTCTTAAATTTTCTCAAATTAGAAAGAGTAATTTTTGGTGAAACTATTTAAACGAAGCAGGAATTTGTCCCCTAGAAATAGAAAGCTTAGAGGCAACTGGGTGTCTCAGTCAGTTAAGTGTCTCAGTCAAGTTAAGTGATTTGAATATAGCTTGTTAAGATCTCATGGTTGGTGAGTTCTCCACATGACAGTGCAGAGCCTGCTTGGGATTCTCTCTCTCTCTCAAAATACATAAACTTAAAAAACTAATTAGAAACTCTATAGCCAACCAGTATATACATAAATATATCTCCACTTCCTATAACCATCTTTATTAACAGTTTGAGTGTATACCTTCCAAAGTCTATTCCAATTTAAACGTATTTTTAAAAATACAACAAAAAGGAGATACTGCCTTACATACTGTCTTGCAAATTGTTTACAACGAAACAATTGTCACATTGTATCTTTTGTGACCATATTCATAGCTCGTCTCATTCTTCTTAATGCAGCATTGTATCACCTTTAATGAGCTTCTATTAGTTGTTTTAATCAGATTCCTATTTACGATGTATATATTGGTTAAATCTCATTTGGTTGAGTTTAAAATCTGCATGGATGTGGTTAAGCTAAACAAGAATTAATTGGATGGATGCAGGGAGAGCATACAATCTCAGGAGGAGCTGAGGGTCCCCCTAGGGAGGCTGAAGGAGGAGAACAGTCAGCTTTGCTCCCTGTCTCAAAGCAGCAATATGATTTATAGAGCCTAGTCATGAGCCCATCCAATAAGCGGTTTATTCACGATGTTTAAATTATATTTCTTTTGCTAATACAGGCCATATTACACTCACAGATATAATAAACATCTGAACAGTTCTGGTGAATTTGCAAGGCCCAGTGGAAAATAAAAATGAGAGGCCCCTTGTTCAAATGTTACAAAAATTTCAAGATGGTGACAGCAGAGGACTAAACAGAGAAGAGGGTCCTTCTAAACACAGAGCCCTCTGGGACTTTGCAGGTCACATGTTTAGCAAACCAGCCCTGATTTGGAGGTATCTGCTCAAATTGCAACAATTATTTTCTATAAGATTTTTATAAACCCAAAATTGCAAGTTAAAAATATAAGTCTAAAATTTATGAGTATGTGTGCATCTTTATTTGTCCTTGCCCCCCAAAAAATTTTCCTAGAAAAGTTTGACACCCTCTTATGTAAGGGACACTTGTACTAGCTAAAAAAGGATACCGAAATAGAAAGCCCATATGGTGAAAGTAAAAGTATTTTTTGTTTCATTTTTAATTCAAAGTTTGATTTTGCCAATGCAGGCCAAAGTATATTTAATCCTAGGAGTATTTATCTCCCCAGTTGAACCCATATGTCACTATAAATCATGTTGTCATTTGATAGCAAAGGAAGGAACAATTTTATGGTTGGTTTAGCAGATGAAAGATTTAACAGTAAATTATTCAAGGCGTGTGAATGTTCTGTGTTAGTAGATAAACACACCTGAGACTAGATCAATAATCTAGTTACGTGAGATACTGTGTCTTTAAAATTTAGCCTATTTGTTTTGGATTGTTGACAATCAAGCTCTTTATTTTACTTGAAATTCTTACATATCCATAAATTAAAAGCAAATCTCTGTTCATCTAGACTATGCTTCTGTAAAGACTATCCAGGTGCCCTAACTCAGCTAATATTTGCTCCAGCCATTCAACACAATAGTAACTTAGATGTGGGGAAGGGGGAGAGGGTGCTAAACATTAGGGCAGTGTTTTAGAAAGCTTGAAAAACTTTTAAGTATGCGGTTTTTTGTTTTTTAATTACCAAATTCTTTTATTTAGATTTTCTTTACAAAGTCTTTGCATCTTTAGTTTCCTTGTCACAAATTACCTCCAAAATTATTATTATTATTATTATTTTAATGTTTATTTTTTGAGAAAGAGAGCATGAGTAGGGTAGAGGCAGAGAGAGAATGGGGACACAGAATCCAAAACAGGCTTCAGGCTCTGAGTTGTCAACACAGAGCCCGATGTGGGGCTCAGGAACCATGAGATCATGACCTGAGCCAAAGTCCAACTCTCAACCGATTGAGCCACTCAGGGGCCCCTTACCTCCAAAACTCTTAATGAAAGGTGACAAAGTAGGAAAAAGCAATAGATGGAATACTATTAGCTTACCAAGTAATTACTTTAATCAACCTTGAGGAAATAATATGTAGTGTGTCTAGATCTTGTAAGCAATTTAAGCTATGATGATCTCATGTCATTTTTCAAAGCAACTCTTGAAAGGCAGGCAAATTAATAAAATTTATAAAAAGCTACTTTTTCTCTTTAGCTAAGACAATGTCCTTTTTATTTTTTTTAAATCACTGTTTAGACATGACTGCTGTCTATGGAAATGACACATATATGAAGAAAACCTAAAGGTGCTTGGGTAGCTCAGTCCGTTAAGCATCTGACTCTTGATTTCAGCTCAAGTCGTTGTCTCATGGCTCATGAGATAGAACCCTGCGTGGGGCTCTGTGCTGGCCTCTTGGGATTCTCTCTCTCCTTCTTGGTCTCTTTCTCTCTGTCTTTCTCTCTATATATAATTCCCCTGCTTGTGCACACCTATACTCTTCCTCTCTTTCAAAATAAATAAATAAACCTAAAAAAAGAAGAAAACCTAAAATAAGTAGCAGTAGTCTTACCAAAAAAATGAAGGAATTACTTCTGAAAGTAATGAGGAAACCCAAGGAAGAAGTCTCTAAAGTGCATAAACTGAAATATTGATGTCAGTATTTTAATAAGAGGTCTAAGAGATTATTCAGTTCAGATAGACTACCTTCTGGAGCTTGTCCAACCCAACATCATCTCTTTTTAAAAAACACAGTGTGTCCCATATAATCACCATTTGTAGGCATGAAGTTAGTTGATTGGCATCCCTGGTTTGTGTCCCAACCTCCTCTCACAATATATGTGCACCAAAATAGTAAAGGCTACTCAGCACATGCAATCACAAATTTCTCTGCACACTATAAGAACACAAATCAAGGTTTCCTGGCAAAGCTCCTGATATATCAAAGCACTAACAACATCTTTCTTTCATTTTGTTTTATTTTAAGTAGATTCCATACCCTATATGGGGCTTGAACTCACAACCCTGAGATCAAGAGTTGCATGCTCTACTGACTGCCCCCAAAACATCTTTTTTTTTTTTTAAAGAAAATACTTTATAGCTGATAATGCAGAGACTTAGCAAGGATTAATAACTTACCCAAAGGCAAGCAAGCTATGTCTGTGGCATAATTCTATGACCTCCCAGACTATTGTCCTCTGCCTGTCATCAAGCTGTCCCCAGGTGTGGTAGCCTATAATACCTGACATTTTCATAACAACAAATATTATATATGAGTTGAAAAGCTATGGGTTTAACACCAGTGAGGCTGTAGCAAGCTATCATCCCACTAAATTCTATGCTGAGAACATTATAATCAGTGCCAATCAACACCCAAAACGGATTTCTGAATTTGCCAACTTGGATAACCTTTTTTTGAAATCCTTTATTGCATACTAAATATTCCTTAAATCTTTTTCAGAAGTCAAAATTTTAGGCACTATAAAAGGGAGGTGATATTTCAAAATTAATTTGTGTAATTACATAGTTGACAGTCCTGGGAAATATCTTCCCTTTCAACATTAGGTCTGATTTATCTGATTTCAAAATCTAAATTTAATGAAAACAAGATAATCTCTAAAACTCAATTTTATGATTCTAGACACTGTAGCTACTCTGCCGCCAGCTTAGCAATTGTCAACACTTAGCATAACTTAGTATGTGACAGGCTTTTGACATTTATTTACCCATATTAAAATGCATTATATTGTGAGAGTAGGCAGAGTATACATCATATTCACCCATGCTATCATTTTGTATAGCCGCTAACTGAAGTTTAAAGGGAGAAAATGTGTGGGTAAGAACATAGGCTCTGGAGATGGACTATGTAAGATAAAATCTCAACTTGACTACTAACGTGGACATGGAGAAGCAAAGTAACCTCAACTTCCAAATCCGTATAAGTCTGTTGCGAAGCTTAACTGAGAGAGTGCTTGGAACAGTGCATGGCCCATTGTAAGCCTCCTGGGGAGGTTAGCTATTACTACTCTGCAAATTGTACAGATCACAGAGCAGAACTGTTTTGAACCTTAGCCGTAAAGAACCGGGTACTACTCTGTTGCTATTCCAAACCGCCCTGTGCCAGCCCTTCACCTCAAGTGCGCCATGATTTCCAGCAGGATAATGTGTCCCCAAACATTTGAGAATTGGATTTCTGAGTGTAGAACGAATCAGTGTCATTAGGACATAGGGCCTTTTTTTCCCTCCTTTTATTTTTATGTCTTTTGGTGATTGCCTTTTCTACTTGTAAATACATATGTGACATAGAAATATTGAAAAATTCCCCTAAGTTCTGAATAAGGAAGACAAGACATAAATTACATAGCACTCCCCTAAATCCACAAGATAAAATGTGGTCGCTTTGTCTAGACTGCATTCCAACTGGTTTGAAATGTGACTGGGGACAATTAGGAATTCACACTTGTAAAACTGATATTACAAAATATAGTTTTAAAAAATTATACTTCATGGAATGCCTGGGTGGCTCAGTCAGTTAAGCATCTGACTTCAGCTGAGATCATGATCTTGCTATTCCTGAGTTCAAGCCTCACGTCAGGCTCTGTGCTGACACCTCAGAGCCTAGAGCCTGCTTCGCATTCTAGATCTCTTCTCTCTCTGCCCCTTCCTCTCTCTCTCAAAAATAAAGAAACATTAAAAAAAGTATACCTCATATCTGCCTGCTACCTACTTACAAATAAACGTGTTTTTAAAAAATAACATCTGCGTTCATTCTTTCTTTAACATTTCTATTATATACCCAAGTAAAAGAGTAACATTTCTGATATAGCCATGTTTAGTATATGCTTTTAGAAAATAGTACATTTAAAAAATTATGCTCTATTTTGCACTCATTGTGATATGTGTGAGCTTTATAATTAATTAGTTGGGATTATCCATTTATAAAGCAGGTTGCCTTATTAACTGGTAGAGTAATCATGTATTCCAATTTCATTTTATAAATTATTCTAAAGAATTTTATTTAGATAAAATAGACACCCATATTAAAGGACTGCTTATTTCATGATCTGTAAGTAGTATTAAGAGCAACTTAATGGATTCTTTCATTTCAAGGGGAATATAAAGACATTAGTAAAGAGATAGGTGAGACCAATGTATCATAGTTTTACCTGCTTATACTGAATGTACACTATGAAAAGAGTAATTTTTTACTGTTAAGGAAAATAAAGCAGTTTTGAATGTGTGAAACCACAGGAAATGATAGTATGACCTTCTTTTTGCTTGTTAAAATATCCTGTCTAAATAGAAAGCCTTTAAAAAAGCAACATTAGTAATCCCACACACGTAGTGTTAAGAGACTTAGTAACTAAATTTTAGGTCCAGAAAAATGCTGCTGACATCACAAAAGGCTTTTTTAGTTATACTAATGAATTTTTCATACTTTAAATGTAGGAAGAATTAGTAGGAAGTGCAGTTACTCACATAGTCGCCCTCAAAAATTCTAGTAATTCTAGTTCTAGAATTCTAGCAAATTTTTGTACATTGTCATATGTGTTTTTACAAACTGAGGACAATGTATTCCTCATGTGAAATTTTTACTAATATGTGTGGAAATAATTAGGAAGCATTCTTGATTGTTCAATCAGTCACAGAAAGTTCAGTGGAAAATCAGTCACAGAAAGTTCAGTGGAAAATCACTAAAACTACAAAATTTAATTGAAATCATAATTTAACTAACCTGACTTCCAGAAAAGTTTTCATCATAAAAGTTAAAAGTTGTGTGATTTTGGGGTGCCTGGGTGGCTTAGTCGGTTAAGCGTCCGACTTTCGCTTAGGTCATGATCTCGCGGTTCGTGGGTTCGAGCCCCGCGTCGGGCTCTGTGCTGACTGCCAGCCCAGAGCCTGGAGCCTGTTTCAGAGTCTGTGTCTCCCTCTCTCTCTGACCCTCCCCTGCTCACGCTCTCTCTCTCTCTCTCCTAGAAAAAAAAAAAGTTGTGTGATTTTTTTTATATTTTATTCATTAATACTTCAGAAATAAACAAGATTATATTTTACCCTTTACTTTTAAGTATAACCCTTTCTGTGTCTCTTATTCTTTACAGTATATTCTAACATAGGGGCCACGGAGTCATTAGCATACCTTTTTTTTTTTTTTTTTTATAAAAGGAGAATTCAACATCCAAAATTGTGTCACCTTTTTTTGCTAAAGGTCTTTTCAAGGATACTTTCTGAATGTTGCCTAGTAGCTGGGCAAAAAGAAGGTAAAATATACTTTCATTGCCAAGTAAATAGAATAAGAAGCTACGCTAATTTAGTAGAGTTTCCTAAAACTCAGTTTCTAAGACTGCAACAAGTCGGGGCGCCTGGGTGGCTTAGTCGGTTAAGCGTCCGACTTTCGCTTAGGTCATGATCTCGCGGTTCGTGGGTTCGAGCCCCGCATCGGGCTCTGTGCTGACTGCCGGCTCAGAGCCTGGAGCCTGTTTCAGTCTGTGACTCCCTCTCTCGCTGACCCTCCCCTGCTCACGCTGTCTCTCTCTCTCTACTAGAAATAAATAAAAACATAAAAAAAAATTAAAAAAAAAAAAAAAAAAAGACTGCAACAAGTCACGTGCTCTCAAGGAGGTGGGAGGGAAATACCCCAGAGTATTATTGGAATCACCATGCTGATTTTACTGACTTTTCTCTCCAGGGCTCCAGTTTATTTCTCTTGCTCCCTGGCTCCCATGATCTTCATAAATCCTGGGCACGCACTTCTCCAGGTTTCTCTCATATTTTCCTCCTTCTGCTCCTGTGTCTTTCTTCCCTTCTTGCCTGCACCTGGATTTTACTCTTACAAATTGGTTAATAGATACATTAATAACCGTTAAGGTTAAGGTATAAGCCTACTTCTTGAGCTCAGTCAGGAGTTAGAGATCTTATTACTAGCAATTTGCATAAAAAAGACAGTTGCATTAAAATGATACTGTGAAATGTGAGGCAAAAGTCCGGGTACAGAAGGGACATGTTTTGGGTGCTGTCCCTCAAGTTGTATCCATATGGGCAACCCCTTCCTGTGTCTTGTAGAACTGTGAGTTTACATTAAAATAGAGTTAAAATGCCTTCTTACTATGCAAGAAAGAGGAATAAACCGGATAGGGAGAGTTGGTGTAACATTTTATCAGCTTTTCTTTAACATTTAAATTCTGAAGAGATTTCCAAGTTTAAGAAGTCCTAGAAATTCTAAATTTCTCAAATAGTTAATTTTTTTTAGAAAATCTTTTTTTTAATATATTTTTTAAAATTTATTTCTAGGAGAGAGAGAGAGACAGCATGAGCAGGGGAGGGTCAGAGAGAGAGGGAGACACAGACTCTGAAATAGGCTCTAGGCTCTGAGCTGGCAGTCAGCACAGAGCCCGACGCGGGGCTCGAACCCACGAACCGCGAGATCATGACCTAAGCGAAAGTCGGACGCTTAACCGACTAAGCCACCCAGGCGCCCCTCAAATAGTTAATTTTTCGGACAGGAGAACTTCTGACAGTAATTTCCCAAAGGTAGTGACTAATTTCTCTGATGGGTCCCACTCTCACAACCATTAGTTTGAAAGTATGCGTCACACACTGAGTTGGCAGTGCAGCAATTTTCAAGAAAGATAATTCAGCAAACATTCTGTTCCAGGTAAAGCGCTGTAAAGTAGAATATGTTGATACAGTTACTCCTGTATAGACTTTATAAAAGGCAGGCTACATTTCCTGCCAAAATTAAAATTCCTGAATTATTGATTGGTTTATAGTAAGTAATAAGATGTCTGATGTCCCGCATCTTTATTCCTTCCCCAGTTTCATGCCCCTACGGGGGACTTAGACTTTCAACTGTGTTTTGAAATCTGAGCTGTGCATTTTCGCTAGGGAAGCCAAAAGCTGGGAAAGTGAGAGTGGTTTGTGCTGTAAGTGGTCTTTAAGCAAGACTCTTAGCACACAGTCGTTACACAGTCCAGATTATTGCTGCAGAATCCACTACAGAAAGTGGGAATTTCCAGGGCACCTGGGTGGCTGAGTCAATTAAGCCTCCCGCGCTTGGTTTCACCTCAGGCCTTGATCTCACGATTTCATGAGTTCAAGCCCCACACCAGGCTCTGTGCTGACAGCACGGAGTCTGCTTGGGATTCTCTCTCTTTCCCTCTCTCTGCCCCTCCGAGACTCAGACTGTCTCTGTCTCTCTCAAAATGAGTAAACAAATGTTAAAAAGGTTTTTAAAAAAATAAGAAAGTGGGAATTCCCAAACAGTATCTCTGATCTACAGCACCACCCACCATTTCCCAGAAACCTACAGCTCTGAGGTCTCAAAATTCTAAGTCCCAGGGACTAATGCGGGAGAGATCTTCCTTAACCATGCTCTTCTCTTACTCTCTGCTCTGTACTTAGAGCTGCACATCTAGATGCTTATCGGTCTCTCTGCTCAGTGGGCTCCCATTTTGGAATCTCATGGAGTTGGAGGGGCAAGTTTTCATTTCTCTCCCATCAGGTAAGTGACACTCTAAACTCTAATCTGTGATCGTTGCACTGTTTCCACACTGAGTATGTGCCTATTTTAATACTAGGACACAGCAATAGAAGAGAGGATACAAATCCTAGGACAATTCTTTTCCTGTTGGTTGAATTTTTATGGGACTGACATTTTTTCACGACTGCATGTGCTCCAGACACTGTACTGATTGTTTTACATGGATTATTGTGCCCAGTTTTCATAATAACTACATTAATCCTTAAAACTATGTCTGTTTAACAGGTTAAAAAACTGAGTCGAAGAGATGCATTATGTTGCTTGAAGCAAAGGAGCATGAGACACTTGGCAAATAGTGATGTAGATCTTAGGCAGAAAATGTGGAACCAGCCTGGGTGGTTCAGTTGCTTAAGTGTCCAAATCTTGATTTCAGCTCAGGTTATGATCTCATGGTTTGTGAGACTGAGCTCCCCCACTGAACTCCTTGCTGACACCATGAGGCTTGCTTGGGATTCTCTGTCCCCCTCTTTCTGCCCCTCCCTGCTTGTGCTCTCTCTCTCAAAATAAACAAATAAACTTAAAAAAAAGAAAATATAGAACCAAATCCAGATATGTGATTCCAAAGTATATGTGCCTAATGAGTAAGCTGTTATTCTCCTATGCATTAATTCACCATGACGTCCTTCCTGAGTGCTCTGTACCAGGCACCATTGTAGGCGCTGGAAACACAGTGAGCAAAATCACAACAAAATTTGGTGAGCCCAAAGCTGCGTCCATTCACTTCCTGGTGTGAAACCACGAATCAGAGTACAGAGCAGGCCTTCAAGGTGGGAGCCAGGGTCGGCTCCTCCAGCCAAGTCTTTCCGCTGGTGCAGTGATTAACTCCAGTCCTTCCTACCTGCAAGGCTGACTTAACCTCTGTGAGCTTCCTTAAAGACAGATTGTGTCTAGCTGGCAAAACCATATACCTGATAGATAGTATATTGTGCTAGCTTAATTTTCTTTTTGTTAAAGAACTTTTTATTTTAGAAGAGTTTTAGATTTATAGTTGTGAAAGTAGTACAAAGAGTTCCCATACACCTCACATTCAGTTTCCTCTCTTACTAGCCTTATGTTTGTATGGCACATTTGTCAAAATGAATGAATCAATATTGATACATTATTATTAACTAAATCCCACGTTGCATATTCAGTATACCTCCTTGGGCTCCCCTTGGCTGTGACATTTTCTCAGGGTTTCCTTCTTCATGATGACCTTGAGAGTGTTGAAGAATAATGATTGGTATTTTGTTGGCAATGTTGCTCAAGTGGGATTTGCCCGATATTTTTCTCGTGATTAGACTGAGGTTATGGGGCAGGAAGACCACAGAGATAGAGTGCATTTTCACCATATCATATCAAATGTACGTATAATCAACATAATTTATCATTGTTAATGCTGACCTTGAGTGTGTAGCCGAGGTGCTGTTTGTCCAATTTCTCTACTGTTATTCCTTTAACTTCCTTTCCATGCTGTACTCTTTGGAGGGAAGTTTGTACACATAAGGAGTAGAGTTATGCTCCCCCTTGTTAAGAGAGAGTATCCACAGTAGTTGTTTGGAATTCTTCTGCATGGGAGATTTGTCTCCTCATTCCCATTAATTTATTCAAATTTTCATTCAGTTATACAATCAGTATTGACTCATGGGGATTTATTTTATATTTTGGGTTATAATCCAATGCTACTTCAGTCATTTTGTTTTTCTTTCTTTTTTAAATAGTTTTCATTTTTATTTTTGAGACAGAGAGATAGAGCATGAGCAGGGGAGGGGCAGAGAGAGAGGGAGACACAGAATCCGAAACAGGCTCCAGGCTCTGAGCTGCTAGCACAGAACCCAATGCAGGGCTCGAACCCATGAACTCGAGATCATGACCTGAGCTGAAGTCAGATGCTTAACCGACTGAGTCACCCAGATCCCTGTCATTTTGTTTTTCAAAGTGTTCCACTGATGGCCATTGAAAGCTTTTTCAGTTGGTTCCTATCTCTTTTAGTCATACCTTTCATTCTAGATTTTCTTTTCTTTCTTTCTTTTTTTTGTATGTATTGCTTTCTTACTTTCTGACACTACAAGGTGCTCTACACTCATCTTTTATGTTCTGTCTTCGCCCTAACATCAGTCATTTTTCTAAGGATCCCTGGTTCTTTTTATTGAAGAGTGGTATAAGAAACCAAGAAGTAAGTGCTGGGTGTGTTATTGCACTAGAATGTTGCTGCTTTTAAGCTCTTTCTTCTGACAGAGCAATGAATTATATGTGTATTCTATCCATGTAAATACATATCTATAAATAATTCTGTTTGTATATATCTGTACCTATACTAAGGTAAACACAAACTTAAATATATTACCATTTGGCTCATTCCCGCTTTCTGGCTCATTTCAGCCTCTACTTTTGCTTGGTTACTTATAAGCTCCTAATTATGAGAGGTTTTTTTCCCTTCAAAGTAATTATAACTCATTCTTCTGCTAATACACCATAAGGAATTGAGGATGAAAAAATGAAAAACAAAAAAACAATTCTGCTCTTGATACTTTTAAAATTATTCTTCACAGAGCTTCCAGAATGATCATTTAAACATGTAAATCAGACTGTGTTACTCTTATAATTAATAACCTCTATGGCTTCCCAGTGCTTTTGGAATAAAATCCAAATTCCTTACCTTGGCTTAAAAGGTCCTGAATAATCTTGCTTCTACCTACTTTTCACTACTTGATCCCATACTCTGTTTTCTTAGGAATTGCTTTCTGGTTATACAAATTGTCTGTTTTTTTGTTCCTTAAACCAATCAAACTTAGTTTTTTATCACTACCTTAGGTATTTTTTCTGCATCAAATAATCTTCTCTGCAGTCCTCACATAGTCAACCTTTGGGCTTCGGCTTAAATGTCACCTCCTCAGGGACGTGACAAACTACCAGGCCCAATATTGCTCCTCTTGTTACTCCATCTCACTTTCCTATTTGTTTACTTCCTTGTATTTGACAAGATCTAGAAGTTTCCTTTTAATTATAATTTTTATAATTTAATTTTTAATAATTTATATTTAATTATTTTTATAATTTAAATTTTTAATAATTTAATTGTAATTCCTTTCAATTATATTTACTTGTGAGTAACTACTCTCATCTCTGAGAATGTAAATCCCACTAGAGGAGTTTCACTATGCACTTTACTGCTCTCTCCACTTCTGAGATGCCCATTTCTGTGATAACTTGGCAAATACTGTTGGCACTCTCCTCTATGAGCTATGGCTCTGCACCCGATTCCTTTGTCCCCAGTGGGACTGCATCCTCCTATTTATTCACCTACAGAACAAGAATGATTATTTGGAGCCATAAAGGACAGTCTATAGGTCATGGGTTATTAATATAGAGCTACTACATTCAGGGATAATATGTATGGAACAGTCCTGAGGCTATGTGTGCAGGTGGAGTAGAGGGAGAATACGTAGGATGTGGTCGAACACAGGTTTCCTACTAAAAAATAAATCTACCCCCTTCTGGTATGGCTATTCTTATTTTACACCTTCCATAGCCAGCATGATAGATACATGAGAAATTTCAGGATTGAAACACTGAACCAGGGTAAACTAAGAAAGGGTGTTTCTTTGGGTAGGGTTTCTGGAAATGGGAATAAGATTGCTGTAAGGGTGGTGAAAGGCATGTTTTCCTGGGAAAAGTAGGGAATAGGTTACATCCTTAGCACATGCAGAGGATTTAGGTGAAGACGTAGAAAGGAAATTAAAATCATAAAGATGGTTTCTCTGAATTGGAGTCCTAGGAAAAGAGATGTGATTGCTCATGGAAAGAATAACAGAAGACATATTCTAGGATAGAGGAAGTGATAGGAGAGGTTCTAGACCTGCTTGAAGGTCAGAGTTTTTGGCCAGAATATGGGAGAATGTTGTAGACAAGACTGTTGAACCCTGACTATACACTAGAAACTGGATCTAGATGCCCCAGGCACCACTTCTTACTCTCCTGTTTCCAGACTGGTCTATGCCATTTTAATATATTGCCTAGACTTTTGGAGTAGCCAGTTGGTCTCCCTGCTTCCATTTCTGCTCATAAGAATCTATACACAGCAGCCAGAGAGATCTTGAACAAATTTAAATCAAGTAATGTTACACGTTTGCCCATAACTCTTCACTAGATCCCCATCTCACCCACAGGGAAGTCCAGATGATCCACCAGCCCCTGTGTGTCTGCAGCCCCCACCGTCATGCTCACTGCACTTCTCACTGCATCCACCACTTGCTCTGTTTGCCCTAACTACATTGGCCTCCTCGTTGCTCTGAAACAAGCAAGGCGGCCTGCTGATGCAGAATTTTTAAATCTGTTTTCCCTGGACCAGATTCTCTTTCTCCAATTATATGCATGGCTTGCTCGCTCCCTCGCCTCATTCAGAAATAAATGTCATCCTCCCTGAGCATTCCATTTAAATTTGGAATCCTGTATGTTAACCAACTAGAATTTAAATAAAAACTTGAAACATGAAAAACAAAGGATAAAATTTGAGTCCTTGCACCTCCATGAGGGTGGAGACTCTTCATTCATTCATTCATTTAGGAAATTGATCACTTAGTATGTTCTAGGAACTGGTGATAAAATAGATAAAAATCCTTGCCTTCATTGAGCTCATATTTTAAGACAGAGATAGAAAGAAATGAAATTAATAAAGTGTGTGTGTGTGTGTGTGTGTGTGTGTTAGAGATAAGTGTTAAGAGGAAAAAGAAAAAAGGAGTAGAGATCCTGAGTATACTTTTACAAAAGTCATTGAACCAAGACCTCTTACACTAACACACATTACTAATATAATAAGAAAAAATAATGAAGTATAAAAAAACATTTTTTTACCATTGGGTTGGCTCCTGGGTGGGTTTAAAAATCTTCCCAAATTATCATTATGTATTTGTGTACCTATTTTACTGAAGGCAATATAAAATAGTTTAAAGGTATAGACTCTGTAGTCCAGAAGACTGGATTGAAATGTGATCTCTCATACTTCCTAACTTCCTAACACACTTTGCTCCATTTTCTTATCTGTAAATGGTGGTACCCACTGGATTTTTAAAATCTTTTCTATTTTGAAGTAATTTTAATCTTACAGATAAGCCACAGAGGTTTTAGAGAATTCTTGTATGCTCTTCACTCAACTTCTTCTAATGTTTACATCTTACATAATCATTGCATCTATCAAAACTAAGAAATTAACGCTGGTGCAATACTATTAATTAAACTACAGTTTTATATCAATTTCACCAGTTTTTCTGTGATTGTCCATTTTCTGGTCTATCTTCCATCTGGGTTCCCACACTACTGTTAGTTTTCATGTTTCCTTTGTTTCTTTCAGTCTGTAACAATTATTCAGTATTTTCTCATCTTTTATGACCTTTTGAAGGGCATTAGCCTGATATTTTGCAGAATGTCAGTCAACTTGGATGTATCTGTTGTTATCTAAGAATTAGATTGAGGTTATTTCTTTTGAAATCAAATGCATCTTTTTTTTTAAAGTTTATTTATTTTGAGAGAGAGAGAGAATGCAAGTTAGTGAGGGGCAGAGAGAGAGAGAGGGAGAGAGAGAATCCCAAGCAGGCTCCATGCTATCAGTGTAGAGCCTGATTCAATGCTCTATTTCATGAACTGTGAGGTCATGACCTGAGCCAAAACTAAGAATCAAGACAGATGCTTAACCAACTGAGCCACATAAGCACCTCAAGGTTATTTCTTTTGAATGGAATGCCACAAAAATTATTCCTCTCTCAATATCTGATATTGATACGTGATGGTAACTGATTATTTAACTACAGTGGTATCTGCTAGGCTTCTCCGTTATAAAATAACTTTCCTCTTTGTAATTGATAAATATCTTAGGGGAGCCGTATTGAGCATATGAAAATATCTTGTTCTTTAATTTCACCCACTAATGTGAGCATCCATTGGTTGACCTTGCCGTCATGATTGTTGTAGTACTCTATTGGTGAATTTATTAATTTTTTTATGTTTTATTTATTTTTGAGAGAGTGCAAGTGGGGGAGGGGCAGAGAGAGGGGAACAGAGGATCCAAAGCAGGCTCTGTGCTGACAGCAGCAAGCAGGATGTGGGAATTGAAATCATGAACTGCGAGATTATGACCTGAGCCAAAGTCAGATGCTCAACCGACTGAGCCACCCAGGTACCCCTCTAATGGTGAATTTCTATTTAATGGAGTCATTCAGTGGTTTAAATACATTAAATAATGAAAGCACAGTAAATTCATAATATATGTTAATTCTTTGTGTTTTATCAGTGAATATTAATTATGGCTGCTATTTATTGAGAGTTTACTATGTGCTATATACCGTCTTACACATTTCATAAATATAACTTTCTCTAATCATCACAACAGCTGTATGAGGAAGGCATAATTGGTATCTAAATTTCACTGAGGAGGAAAGTCACACTCAGCCTAGTCAAACAAGAAAACCAAGAAAAGTCTTTTAGTCACTAAAATGAGAGGACATTTCCTGGGAATGTTCTATACAGTCTGAATCTCAACACAAAAGGACATTGAGAAAGGCATATAATTTCTGGCTGTTCTTGCCCAAAAACACATAGCCCAAATCTAATCATGAGAAAATGTCAAACTAAAATTAGAATAGTCTGCAAAATAACTGACCAGCATTCTTCACAAGACACAAAAATCCCCTTTTACCATCCTACCCTCCTCCCTGTGGTCCTATATTTGTTCCTCGTAATGAATGCAAAGTCAGCACCATCAGGAAGCCTAAAAAAGGAAGATATGTCTGCTTTTCATAGTTTAAAGTTTTTAAAGATCGAAACACTATTAATAAACATGTAACTGTGTTTATAAATTAAAGTTAGTAAAACCATTCCATTTTGAGAAAGAAATTAGAAAATTTTAAAAGTAGATTATTTAATCTAAAAAGGATTTCTCAATGTGCACCTTGTTGAGAAAGACTGATGGTCCTTTAGAGATAAGGGAGTATAGGAGCCGTTGGGATCTTAGTTAAATACTGTTTATGTGGCCCTTATTCCCTAACTCCAGCCTTATTTGTTCTCTACAGTGTCTGTTTTTTTCCATTTTATTCACAAAGCTAAGAGGCAGGTAGGGGTAAGGGTAGAGGATATATGTTTCTCATAATTCTAAATAATAAAAGTAGTTGTAATTTTCTGATTTAGGTTGTGTTAAAAGTGCCTCTTAGGCAAAATGCATATGTTAATATGCCTAAACTCATATGCCTCAAGACTCATTGCTCAAGCTCGTCATTTCCTCCCCTGACCAGTAACCTGTGCAGCAATGCCAGCTCCTTGTCTTTCTCCTTCATGCTTTCCTGAGATTTTAGGTTCTCGAGCATATTGTGACCCTAAATGAGTTGAACTGTTTTGTACAGAGTCTGTTTTGTGTCAGTGGACAACTCTACTTATCAAATTTTATTTGGTAAAGGAGAAATTAGAAATGAAAAGAGAGACTGTAGTCTCCCAAGGGTATAAGTTGCAGCTGTTGGATCTTCAAACCTCTTTTTTTTAAAAAATTCTTTGTTCAGGAAAGTCCTTAAGGTGGGAGAGACAGAGGGAGAAAGAAAGAGGGCAAATGATAAAATAATACCAAT
This sequence comes from Hyaena hyaena, assembly GCF_003009895.1. Taxonomy (NCBI): domain Eukaryota; kingdom Metazoa; phylum Chordata; class Mammalia; order Carnivora; family Hyaenidae; genus Hyaena; species Hyaena hyaena. The sequence continues at coordinate 587,638 of NW_024081538.1, forward strand.
TTCAATCTGTAAATGCTACAATATCATCGGTATTTATTTCCTTTATGTGAATCTAATGCTGATCGAGCCTCTGTTCTGCTGGTGGGGTATTCAGTCTGTCGTTGTCGGGATTCAGAGCTCCATGGACTTGCTAACATTCAAAATCTGCAGCAAGAAAAGAGGCCACTGGTCATTGGTCTTCTTGGTGTTATTGAGCGACATTTTCCTAGCCTGCAAACAGCCTTCCTTTAAGTCAGTGGACTTAATCGATCTCAGGTCTTAACTGAGGAATGTGACTCTTTGGAAGGTCTGAGTGCTCCTATGCCTAGGACAGAGCCTCCTTGGGAGCACCAAGTACCAAAACCAATTAATGATATGCTTTAATGTCTTAGTTTTCTCTCTCATTCTTTCTCCCATACTCTTTCGCTCCTTTTGCCCCTACGACATACTCAGCTTCTGCTCTGAAGGTTGAAAAAATCCCTGTGGCAAGAAAATATGTATGGGTCTACTCTCCTGGTTGGTATCAATAAGCAGAGAAAAACAGATAATGAAGCAAAACACACATTTCTTTCTCGAAAGTTATCCTACCATAATTTCTTGGAAAGATGTAAATATCCCTGCATTGCTTATCATTGGTGTGCTGAGACGTGCTTAGACCTGATGAAGGAGGACTTTAGGAAAGCTTCCACATATTTGGTTTGCGCAAGAGCTGTTGTCATTTATTGAGCTAGCATAAAATACTATGAGTAGGTCTGAGGGGATACAATCAGATTTGGGGTACATTGAATGTATAGTACCTAAGGAATGTCATTATGCTTTATCTCTCAGACAGGTGAGTGTAAAGCTCAAGGCAACAGTGAGGGGTTAAGAAAACATTATTAAAGGTTAACAGAGTGTATGTGGTACCTAACTCAGAGTGTATGTGGTACAAACATGGTTTGTACTATCCAAAGATAACATGGGTATTTCCCTCTTAATTTATCAGAAGAAATGTATTAAAACTGTATTTCAACTATAATTTAGTTTTGCAAGAGACAATGTTAATCTTTTATTCATTCATTCATTCAACTATTCTTACATGCATAAAATATTTACTAAATAACTTTGATGTGCCAGTCCCTGTTCTGGACTTGAGGAATAAATCAACAAACAACACAGAAAAAGAGCCTCCATCTGCTCTGTTGGAGTGCACATTCTAGTTGGGAAGACAAGATAAATAAGTAAATTATATAGCATAATCAGATAAGAATAAGTGATATGGTGGAATTGAGTAATGGAAGATAATAAGGAGTGGTGAGGTGGGTAGAGATTGCCATTTTATTTTACTTTTAAAATTTTGCTCAAGTGTATTTATTTTGAGGGGGGGATGAGTGGAGGAAGGGCAGAAAGAGAGGTAGAGAGGGAATCCCAAGCAGCCTCCACACTCTGCACTGAGCCCAACACAGGTCTTGATTTCATGACTGTGAGATCATGACTGTGGGATCATGACCTGAGCAGAAATCATGAGTCAGATGTTTAACTGACTAAGCCACCCAGGTGCCCCAGAGATTGACATTTTAAAGAGACTGTGTATGGTCTCAATGGAAAGGTGACCATGGGACAAACAGCTAGAGAGCAAATACCTAAAGCTCCATGGACAAAGGAAGGCAGAATGTACCAGACAGAGGAAATGGTGACTATAAAGGACCTGAAGCGTAA